>NC_057404.1:5483964-5843964 GCF_019320065.1 Cervus canadensis
CCCCTCGGATGAGGGCTCGTGGGGAAGAGAAAAGTGCGAGAGCGCGCATCCCAAATCTCTTTAAGCCTCTGCACCCGTCGCTGCCCCTCCCCGCGGCGTCCCGCCCCCCAGCCTTTGCCCTCTTGGGGGGTGGGCGCGGGGGGAGGGAACGTGCCGGCTGCCGCCTGCCGCGCGGCCGAGGGCAGCCGAGCTGCTGTCAAAGCCGAGGCCAGGAGCGCCGACCACTCGCAAAAGCATCGGCCCGAGGAAATTTGGGGTGTGATTGAAGAGAAAGAAACGGGAGGGGGGGACAGCTTCCCTTTGTCTTCTGTCTGGTTACATCATTTTCTAATTAGGCATAAAATTGTCTTCATACACTGGTATTGCGGCCTTCATAAACATAGTCATTATGGTTCATAAGGACGCCATTGTGGGGCGGCCTTCTCAAAATAGAAAGAACTGGGGCGGGAGAGGCCTGGGGTCCGGGAGGCCCGGCTTTGTCCTCCCCTGGGAGAAGATGGATGGCCAGTGTCACGCAGACGATGACTCGGGACTATTAAATTGTCCGAGGGGGAAGACCCTCTACCAGCCCCCGGCAGGATCCGGAGGCTTCGGGGAGGGAAGGGAGGGCCAGGTGGCCGGCTTAGCCGGGCAGGTTGGAGGCCGAGGCGGGTGAGTGCCCGGCGGGAGCGGAGTGGAGGGTGGTCGGGCGCCGAGGCTCCGGTCTTCTCTCGGCCAGGCCCTGCGCTCTGCGCTCGGGGCACACCGGATCTCGAGTGCCCTCTCCCTCCAACCGCATCGCCAAGGCTGGGGGGCAAGTGGGGCCAGAGAGTGGACAGCGGCAGCGAGCCCCGAGCAGTGCAGGGTAATGCCAGGCGGGGAGACAATTCTTCCCATTATTCGAAGCGGAGACCCGAGGCGGGCCTCCCACCGGCGGGGGGCACGGCGCTAACTGGCTAGAGATGGATGGAGGCTCCTGGAGCCCCCGGCGTCGTGTCAGACCCCAGGCAATTACTGTCCCGCCAGGATGGACACGCTGCCCGCCACCCTGACCCCGGCGCGCGGGCCTACTGGCTGCCCGAGTCGCCTCGGCGGTCCGCTCTCTCGCCTTCACAATAACCCGACTTGACATAAATAACTCCCAAGCGCTTGTCTACATCTGCCTGACCTCCTGAACCCGCGGAGAATCTTTGCTGCATTTACCCAAGTTACATTTTTCTTTAGAATAAAAAAACAAAAAACAAAAAAACTTTAAAACTGTAAATTCTAGTCTGCTGTCTTGTTCCAGCTAATTCGAGTTCTGGTGTGTCTTGCTATTCACACTGCTGCCAGACGCACCAATTCGCTTCTGGAGGTTGGGGTCCCGCCCGCTTGTGCCGCAAGCATTGGTTGCGCTGTTGCAGGCACCCCTGAACTTTCCGAGGTGACCTGAAGGCGCCCTGAGGTGGTCCCGCCTCTGAAATCCCCTCCCCTGGCCAGACCTTGAGTGAGGGAGAAGGAAGAGTGGGTGCTGATCACCGGCTTGGTCCTGGGCTGTCTGGGGTCGCAGCTGGGGCCAGGCCAGCCAGCCAGAGCAGCCTGGCGCCTGGCGTGTGCTCCCGCTGACCTGATCCAGCGGGGGCTGCGGGGGCGGCCCCGGAAGGGCCCGTGCTGGCGCCACGCGCTGCGGTCACCAGGCGCCAAGACTGGAGGGAGCGATAGTGGAGGGGGGCAGGGGGGTGAGTCCGAAGATTCCAGGCTTGTGTCCAGCGTGGATCCCCAGCTGGAGCTGGCCTGAAGATGCCAGAGCCGGCCTTGCTCTCTCTGCGAGGCTTCCTCTGGGTGGGCGCTGGGGGACAGCGTGCCACTGACTTCCTGTAAGTCATCTCCGGTCTACTTAGGCCCAGCTGGCCATGAGTCAGAGGATCTAGACAGCATCTCAGAACTTTCAGGATGGAAGAGCTCTTAGAGGTCGGGTGGTCAGAGTGACTTCTCATCTACCGCCATCTGGGAGCGGCCTCCTGACCTTCTCTGACTTCCCCACCTGCGCAGGGATATCTGGGGAGCCAAGGCTGGTCTCAGGAGTGGTGGGATGTTGCAGTTGCAGGCACAAGATCTGACTTTGCAGCTGTTACTAAGGCAAAACAGAACAAACAGTGATCTTCAGATTCTGAAGCTCTAAGACCAGTTTTCCTCATAACACTTTCTTTCCATTAAAAAAGGGTCATTTAAATGTCCCTATTTCTGGAGTATGGTTTTTTTTATACTGTCACTGTTAATGTCATTGGAGGTAGGCCCAAGTGGTGTCTCTTTGATTACTGTTCCTAATCCCAGCCATTCACTTACTAGCCATTAGTCATTCTTTAATTAATTCTATAAACACTTTGTGAGGGGATGTTCCACATGAGATACAAGAGAAACAGAAGACCCTGCCCCCAAGGAACTTGGAGTTTCCTTGGAAGAAATATCCAGTGTTGTGGATACTGAAGGGTTTCTGATGTAGCCTGGTTATAGAACCTCAGGACTCAGGTTGAGCCTAGATTTGCCACTTCCTGACTCTAGGACCTGAGTTGGGTACTGAAAGCCTCTGAGCTTCGATTTTCTCCTGTGTAGAGTGAACCTGTTGGAATATATCCTCTGGGAAAGTGAAAGTCACTCAGCCGTGTCTGACTCTTTGTGACCCCACGGACTGTAGCCCACCAGGCTCCTCTGTCCATGGAATTCTCCAAGCAAGAATACTGGAGTGGGTTGCCATCTCCTTCTCCAGGGGATCTTCCCAACCCAGGGATCAAATCCAGGTCTCCCGCATTGCAGGCAGACTCTTTACCGACTGAGCCACCAAGGAATCCCCTAAATTCTCTGTGTGCCCTAAAACACATAAGTAATAGCCATAGTCCAGATAGAAATGAGCATCAAAGCGCCTGCATGGGCTTGAGGAAGACCTCAGTTTCTTTCTGTGCCTCCAAATAATGGAGGACAAAATAAAAGGAAGGTGTGGAATACGTACTAGATTCGGAATCTTGATTGTGAAAAATAAGTTGGCTTATTTAATCCTTCTGTGTCCTCACCAAATAGTGGGGATTTCTACCCTATTTACTCCACAAAGTAGTTGTAAGTATCAACTCTCATTAGGTAGGTAAATGTGTTTTAAAAACTAACAGGCATCTTGGGAATGAGAGACACACATAGCGGAGAGCCATGGCTCCTTCTGTAGAAGGGAGGTGAGGGGTGGATGTGCGGCTGGCTGGGGTGGGGTGAGGTGGGCTTGTCTTTTGGCTCTGCGGGAGTGGGAGGATGCTGAGTTTAGGCAGCAGCTGTCTGCTACTGGAATGACTTACCTTTTCAGCATCTACCTGTGGATATTAAAGAGAAGGGCTTGTCCTACATAGGCAAAGCCCTAGAGCTCCAGCACAGACAGCCGGAGTACTTGATTCAGGAAGCTTCACTGAATTTTCAAGGCTCTGCTGCCACAAGTTTCTTTGAAAATAAGATTTGTTATTGATTGGGGGAAAAGTCAGCAAAGGGAGATATTCTTTTGAAGCTTTGTGATGGTCCATCCCTTCTGAAGAAATACATACTTTCATTCTTAGCAGGAAAAAAAGAGCCTGCTCATTTTGACTCAAAAACCAAACCATTCTTCTCATTCTATGCTCCTTGCTAAGAACTTTGCTAGCTCACTCAGGGAGGTGAGGTGCATTTTAAAAGAAACTTTACCTCCTGGCTGAACCGGGAGGACAGTCACAGTGGGTTCTGAGAGGAAGGACTTTGACTCTAGACAGAGTAAGCGCCTTTGAGGTGGAAACCTTGGGAAAGGGGAGAAGTGACGTGGGGGTGAAACTCCAAGAAGCTGGTCCACGCCTCCCTTGATGGTCAGAACGTTGATAAGGCAGCTAGTTAGCAACGTCTTCATCCCTGGTGGCATGTGGAAATCTTCCAGCAGGTTCTCAATTAAGGGAACTGCCTTTCCTTTCATTCGCTTCACTTTTGTGTTAAATGTTAACAACCTGATGCTATCTATTATGGTGCCATTATCCCAGAATGTTGACTGAACTGGTTCTTTTATCTGTATTATGGGGCTGCCTCACTTGCAGATTTATGCATTTTTGATATTAAATTCTTTCTCTTGTTAAGCCTCAGCTCTTGTTGACTTTCATTGACCCCCTGCCCCGTTCCCCAGTACTTTTCCATATTTAATATTGAAACATTTTTTCTCAATGCCCCTCCTGGCTTTGTTGCCATCCGCTTGATGGCTGTCCCTAATGGCCTGTGCTGTTTGCTCTGTTCTTGAACTTGGTGGGGTCACACAGTCTTTAACAGTGGTGTCCTCTGAATGTCCACCCTTGCTGTCCGGCTAAGTTGCCCTGTGTCACAAGCTCTGGCCTTTTCTCCTCCCCTAACTCCCAACTGCTCCTAATCACTTAAACAAACACCTTGCCTCCTGACGCCCCAGGCCCCCTGAACCTTTTGGGTTTTGTTAGCTGAGCTGCTAATGCTCAGCCCGGCCCACAGGCGGCTTGGCCTCCCTGACCTGATACATCGCAGCTCTTCTCCTTGGAGCGCCTGCCTTGTCCAGCGCCCCCTGGGCCAAAGGCCAGGGTCCGGGCAGGGTTGACCAGCTGCTTGAGCTGGCCACAAAAGACACCAAAAAACAGCCTCAGCTAGGAGCGGGCAAATGAATGTATTCATTTATCTTTCTCCCCCCCCCCCACCCCAAACCTACCCACAAACTCAATCGACTGCCCGGCTTGAAACAAGACAAAGAGAAAATATTGGGAAGTTGTGCGGGGGTGGGGTGGGGTGGGGTTTGGTGGGAGAGGCCCCTCTCACACCAGAAATCTTAGCTGCTTCTTGGGGGCCGTCTGCTCAGTTTCACAACACTTACAGACCAATTTCCAGAATTGAAGTTGCCTGGTGTTTTGATTCTTCCTTTGCCTGTGCATTTGTGCCCTGAAGGTCCCTTCCAAATGGATACTAATTGTGGGGGCTGCACGCTGCTGGCTGCTCCAATGCCCCAGGGCCTCGGAGGACCTGCTTCTCAAAGCCTTAATTGACAAGGACCTGTCTGTATTTAGGAGCAGCTGGTCCAGAGCCTTGGCACATCAGGGCAATCTTAACGCAGCATCCCTAGCCCCGAGGAGGATGAGGGTAAATGTGGTTAAAATGGAGGAAGATTTATAGCTGGCCCCCTTGGGTAATAGGACAGAAGACAGCTCCTAAGATTTTCCCCTACGAGGGGGTTCATTCATCAGCTCCCGGGCCCGGTAACCCGGTAGGAGGCGCGCTCCAGCTATTATTAGTAATGGGGGAGAGGAGGAGGGCAGCTTCGAACAATTAGGCAGGTGACAGTATTCGAATACAATGCATCGTCCCCCAAACCGAACCGCCTGCCACTGCGCTGTCTCCTGCTTCCGCGGGCCTCGGCGCCGGTGCCTCCGCCTGGCTCTGGCTCTGGATGAATTAGTGGCGCCGCCGGAGGGCTGGGGAGAGAGCGCGGAGGACGCCGGGCTGGCCTGCCCGGGGACACCGAGTGGCCGCCGGGACTCCTCGTTTGCGCGTCTTAAAGCCCCGAGCGGCCGGTGGCAAGGGCGGCTGCGTAGACTGGTTGCTCCTTCCTGCGTCCCGGCAGGCGCGCCGGGCTCCGCGGCTTCCCAGCTTCCCGTTGCACGCTGCCCTGAGAGCCTTTCTGAAACCAGCTCGCTCCGTAGATACAGCCATTCAACGGGTCACAAAGGGGTTGATTGGTTCACTGGGAACCCGGTTTTGTTGCGATGTGTGGGAAATACTTTGATGTGCGCCCAGTTCGCACGTGTGAACAGGGATAATGGGTTTGGGGATCTTCATTGAAACTTGAAGTTTTAAAGCAGAAATCCCCTAACTTTTGCCTGTTTTTCTCAACTTTTTCTTTTCTTTTTTTTTTAATTCCTTCAGGAACAATGCCAACATTGAAGCCCGCGGTTGGAGTCTGCACAGTTGGAGATCTTTGGTGCCATTTTAGACATCTTTGGATTTCATCAATCAAACTGACTGCAATTTTCCATAAAAACCCTGAATTTGGGTCAGAAAGTGGGCAAAGTAGATAAAGATCATTCGAGCTGTCTTATGAGATGATAAATAGATATCCTTTCAGGCAACAATGGCAAAGTGCAGTTTTGTGATTCTCTTCCATGGGTTCTGAATGCAGTGAGTCGAAACGATTTATCCGTGTTTTCCCATGGTTTAGGAGGTGTCTTTACTTACTTGTCTCTAGTAGTCTGGCCTTTCCCCTACTGAGTTGCCAAGTGTGCTGCTTTAAGTATTTTTGTTTCCTTCGTGTGTGTATGTGTGTTTTCCCCAAAACACACACAAGAAGTTTTTTTTTTTTCCTTCATTGCTCAAATCAATAGAATATGGGTCTGGTCTAGACAATTCTCTGCCAGTCGAGAGGTTGCAGGCCCCGGAGTTGGTGTGGAAATTCCATTCGCTTGGTGGTTGCTCACAGGGCACTGGAGATACCATTTTAGATACCATGCTGGGTTGTAAACCCATTTTCCTAATAATAACAACCACAGCAACTCCCACTGGCACTGTGTCCTTCCTAATCTTGAACTTGACAAATGGCCTTTTATATAAGGTGAATAAAAGGAAACACTAAAAGAAACAGGAGAAACTCCCAAAGGGTATTTAGACCACTACCTCCAGAGACCTTTCAAAGGGTTAGCTGAAATAATTTCTAAGTGAAGAAGAACATTTTACATTTTTCTCTTCATTATGAAGAAAATTATGTTTACTCAGCAGGCACATCGCAGACTAATTGCTGATGACTGAGGTTTAAGTCTCCCTCCTTTGAAGTCTTCTTGATCCTTCCCCTGCAGATGTTTTCATTTTGATAATCTCTTCACCCAATGTTTTTAGTTAACCAACTATCTTAAAAGATATTTGAAGGATAGTACTTGCTCCTCATTGAGAAGTCATGTTTGACATTCTTAGTTGTTTATGAATTAATTATCTGGTATGTCCTCATGAACTCATAGATCTTGTGGAAGTATACTTGATTATGCAGCAAATATTTATAGTTTTTGATGTAAGATTTCCCCCTATACTCATAGGAATATCATCTCCTCTTTGTGCTTTGCTTTTTCATATTCCCCAACTTTTTCTGGTATCTCGGCTGGTAAAGAATCCGCCTGCAATACTGGAGACCTGGGTTCAATCCCTGGATTGGGAAGATCCTCTGGAGAAGGGACCGGCTACCCACTCCAATATTCTGGCCTGGAGAATTCCATGGACTGTATAGTCATGGGGTCGCAAAGAGTCAGACATGATTGAGGACTCAGCGACTTTCACTTTCATTCCCCAACTAAAATATCAAATGTATGTTACAAAGCATCTATAGAAGAGACTACGGTACAGTGAGAGTTAATTATTGTTATTAACTTACTGGCTTTATTAATTTTGAATGAAGCACATAGCTGCAGCTACAGTTATTTAAGTACTCATTATTAGCTAAAATAATTTGCAATTTTTGGATACACTCTCACCATGTAAAATTTAAAATGGCAATTGGAGATTCAGAAAAAATTCCCTCCTCTCATTTGTCTTTAATAAATCTTACTGTCAAGTATTAAACATTTTAACTTAGTGTATAGCTATTTGAAGGATCCTTTATCTTACTTTTTCAATTTTACATTTTAAAAGGTTGAGAACATATCTACTAAATCTAATATCAAATGATATTTTAAATTTAAAAGTATTTTCTGGAATTCAGAAAAACTGCTTAAAATCATAAATTTATGAAGGGAAAAATAATTATCTTGTTTAATATTTTCTCTAATGCCCTGTCATTCTATTTTGCTCTTAATATTTGTTTTAGATATATCCATGGTATGTATGAAATCTACTTAGTTACTTATCTTTTTGGTTACTTCCAATCAGGATATCACAAAGGCATATCTGAAACCGTCGTATGTATAAATGGAATGATAGAATTTTGTTCACAATTCTAGTCTGTTTTACATATCTTCTTTCACTAATCCACCTACCACACCAGTCACTGATAAAATTTTTAGTTGGAATTTTGTCATGCTCTGTACATACAATGAAAGCATTTGATTATTGTCATTGTTGATGACAGCAGAAGACTTACTGATGAACAGAAAAATTTCAAACAGTCCTATCCAGTGGGCTATGCTTTTTAAAAAAATTATTTTATAAAGTTCAGACCAATGGACACATGTTGAAGCATAAACTTAAAGTTTCAGATATGAAGATACATTCTGGAAACATTATGACCAGGCAGGCAGTAATTTGGACTTTGTCAGGTACTGGATTTCTCAAGACCGGAACTGTAAACCGGAGAGGGAATATATGTATCAATTTAACTTCCCATTTTTTTCCAGATGAGAAAACTGAGGCTGGGTAGATAAGATGGTCACAGTGTCCATTCATGGCAGGACTGCAAGAGCAACTAAGCTTTCTTTCCACTGTCTCTCTCTGGCCCCTTACTAAATCAGGGACACATTTCTCCACAATTTTTTTCCATGTTCATAAAAAAGAAATAAATAAAGAAAAAAGGCATCCAAATCCAGTTCTTTCAAGATCCTTCTCCCACTTGCAGCTTACCTTTAATAAGTTAATCTCTGCATAGGCCAAAGGAAGCACAAGGGCAGCTAAGTCAATGCCAACTTAGAGAGCTGGGCTGCAGTTCTCCTTTCATGGAAGATTTTTGTTCTTTAAAATTATTATTAGAGTTCCCTCAATATTCCCATTTCTGTTTCTCTACTTGCAATAAAATGAAGGAAATGAAATTGCTTCAAATAGGAAAAAAGGAAGAAAGAGAAAAAGGCTATGCCTATACATACAAAGAGGAAAAATGTCCCCAGAGGAGTGGAAAAAGAGATATTTGGATCCATAGTTGTCCAGTCTGCCTGTTTTCAAATCCTGAATTTACTGTATGATTCATTTCACCCTTCACTTTTCTGAGTAACTACTCCACATCTTAAGTAACTGAGTAACTTCCACATCTCAAGCAATCATATAGAATGTACTTATTTTCCTAGTACCATAATATTTTATATCCATTATTTGACACAAATCCATAATTTGACAATGATCAATTATGTTTTTCAAAGATTTTTTAATGCTATGTTAACATGCACAATAAGCAGGGGTAGCATTCTTATTTTCAATAAGGACATTCATTAACTTGCTATCATCTCCTCTTCTGTAAGGATGATTATTTTGGTAGTTATTGGCAAATCTCACAGTTTCTGAAAATCATGTGGTTTACTGACACATTTTTAGGGATTGAAAAGTCACTATCAAGTAAATAATTTAAATCAAATCTATTTTCCCTCTCTTCTAGTTGGGTAATTTGAACAGTAGGTGTCATGAATTTTCTGAGTTGACTGGACCTTCTGATTGTAGCCTATTATGTACGTGACTTTAAAAATTATTTGTCAGAAATGGCACTTTATCATTTCTTTACAAGTATGTGATACAATTTTACCTTAGAACATTTTCAAATTTTAATAAGAATTTAATAATCTCTCTGATTTAGAAGCAGAGCAAAGCTGCTGAATTTACTAGAGGCTAACATATGGGAAGGTTTTTAAGGAGCCATTCACATCAAACCCCCAAAATGGTTTCAATCAGCAGGTATCCCAATGTTTATTTAATGAAGAAATGTATGAACAGCTGCTGTCTCCCAATTTTAGAGGTAGTTATCTTTCATTGTGCTGCAACAAATCAGGAAGAAGAACAGATTTTAGCTGCAATTTGGGATCATTCTATTAGATATGCAGGACTCCAACAGTAGATTCACACAAGAATAGGGAGGCTAGTTTAGGGAAGAAAATCAAATATAACAACTCTGGGGATGGGATCTGTGGGAACTGTTTTCGGATCTATTGCTTAGTTTCTAGGTCATAAGAAATTTTCAACTTTAGATTAAGCCCTAAAAGACCTTTGTGAAGAAAAATTAAAATCCAGTCTGACACTGATTCTTGACTGCAGATGGACATATGGAACACATTTTTATGGCCCAGTGCATGGTGGGCATTTACAATATCATGGTATCTCTCTAACTATGCCACGTGGACAACTGAGCCTGTGCTATGGTCCAGAGGGTTTATAGGTTGATAACTCCCAGAACAGACAGTCTAGTTGTGAATTCATTCTTTATTTTACTCCTATTTATAGCAAGAGATTTGGGACTATGCATGTATTTATTTCTTTGGTACATGTCTGCCTTCTGAACAAATATGAATTGGGGGGACATATACTGACTGCTCTCTCTCAGTATCAGCAGGACCTCCTAAAAATGAATAAAGGTGCTATTTAGCAACTTTAATAGGACTTACTTTATAGAGCAATTATGAGAACACTTTGATAACTTTGGTCTTGGGGATAAGATTTACTACAGCCTTACAAGGTTTACCTAGTATTTCTTGTGAAGAGTTCCAAGGTTTGGCAGAATGAATCTTTTAAGAAGGGTAGCCCTGAATCTGCTATAAAGGGGCCTACTGTAATGTGGATTAAGGTTATTAAATTCTCCACCCAGGGCCATTACAAGTGATGAGTTTATTTGGGAAGTTCCTTGAGAATGCAAGTCCCCCCCCCCCATCTTTTTTCCCTCCCTCATCCCCTCAGTTTCACCATGATACATAATCATTAATTTTTAATGTGTTTTTTGGTGACTAAGGTAAAGTATTTGTCTGATTAAAAGTTTCAGAGGCCCTAAGTATTTCATGCAAATTCCTACAGTGAGCCTGAAACAGACAAGAGAGAGGTAACACTATCCATTTAGTAGTAGTAGTGAGCTCTTTTATGACTGAGTGTAGGTGAGGACCAGGAGTTTGGATCAATCTGTAACTGACCTGTATTACCTGTTACTCATCTGGCAAGTGGGCTTGCTCGTGAACTGACTGCTTAGGCCGAACACAGAGCCAACATCAGAAAAGTAGCTATTAGTTAAATAAAAAGCGAGGACTCCGGGATCCGGGTCGGAATCTGGGTCCTCCCACTTCCCAGCGGCGCGACCGTGGGCAAACAACTTAACCTCTCTGCGCTCCTTTTCCTCCTGGGTTGTTAGGCAGATTAAATGATTACTACTTGCTAAGTGGTTAAAACAAAATCGTTCGACCCACACTCGTTAGAGTGAGGAGGCTTCCGCTCTACCTTCCTGCCTTCACTTAGAAGCCCTTCACACCCAGAGTCCCCTCGCTTCCAGAGCCCTGCAAAAGCGGCCTCCGCCGAGTCAGGAGACGGCTTCGCCCCTTGACTGCTCCACGGATGCGCTCACACCCTAACACCTAGACCTTCCCTAAGCCTGGCTGGCCACAGGTCCGCCGGCCCGGAGCTGGAGTGTGAGCCCGGACGAGGCCAGGGACCTCGCACCCCGTCGGATGGCAGAGACCCCGAGGGGCGCAGAAAGGCCTGGAAGCGGGCGGGAGCTGGCGGGGCGCACTCGGGGTGCATGTTAATGAGCCGCGCGGGCAGCGCCCGCCGCCGCCTGCGCGCTCGCAGCCCAGGAACCTCGCCCCGGCCGGGGCACGCGGTGCCACTCAGGCCGGCGGGGGGCGCGCAGCTCGCAGCAGCCGAGCGCCAGGGCCTCTCAAAGCCCCTTTCAGCAGCTCTGCGGGCTCCTCACCGGAGGAGTCTGGAGCGACATAAAAGCGCATTATGAAAATTATAATATCAGCCACAGAGCATGTCCAAGAAGGCAGCTCTGCACCTTTGAGGCATTGAGGCTCGTTCAGCTGGACCGAGGGGGGAAAATATCCATTTGAATTCGGCCCCTGAATGGGGGCAGCGGCGGCGGCCACGGCAACAGTGCCTCCTTTATCCGTCCGGCCACTTCTCCTGCTTGCTCATTCCCGGGCTGTTGCACCTAGTCTCCTTACGGGCAAGGGTGTGGAGCGGGAGGGGGCGGAGAGCAGAAGGGGGCAGAAGTGGGGTGGGGGGCGCAATTCACAGCCGGGCTAGGACAAGGGGCGTTGTCATTCGGGTCCCCACGAGAATGATAAATGAGACGTTCTGGGGCCCGAGGAAATTTCTGTTCTGCTGGGGACCGGAGGACCAGGGGTCAAGGGCTGGGTGCATTTACCGGAGTCTGGAAGGGAGTGGATGCAGGGTTCCCTGTCTTTGTGCCAAGCCGAAGCAGCCAAGATCAGGGCGTTTTCCCAATAGAGCTCTGGTATCTGGAACAGCGGGATGGGCAGAGGTGAACACCTTTAGGATCCGGGGATCCGGGTTCAGCCCTCTGGTCCCTGGGTGGGGACCGCACACATCTCGGGACTCCAGTGGGGAGCGACCTGCAAGGCCATCCGAGACGAAGCTGAGGTCACAGTGTCTAGTCCCAGCCTGCAGGGCGCGCCATTTCGGCCGTCTGACTCCCCGTCCGGCCTTATCACGCCAGCTTTCCCTTCGATTCCCGCGGACTCCTTCGAATCCTGGGGCGGAATTCGCACGCTGGGACCCCCGAGGCGGATTTGATCTATTATGGCAGCTGAGTTGCGCCACCATTCAGAGCACTGTCCATTGTCTTGTTAATCACCTTTCATTATGGACTGCTCAGGACCATCATAAAGCTTTTAATATTAATAAGGCCCAGCGCACCAGCCCTCGCGCCGCGGTGCTGAGCGACACAGCAGACAGCGCAGGTGTCGCCCTGCAACCTGTTTAGCCAGCCTGGGCGGGAGTGTCCCGGGGTTAGCGCGCCGCGCAAGTGCTGGGGGAGGCAGGTGGCGCCGGGTTCCAAAACGAGACTGGGAAGAGAAAACAAATCAACCCCCCCGCCCCGCCCCGATCAAACAAAGGGATTTGCTTGGCTCCAAATTGTGTGCCCGAAGACTTTAAAACTCTAGGGGAGAGGGGAGGTGGGAGCTGGAGGTGGGTAACGAAAGGGTCCGCTTGGGCTGGGATGTGACATTTCCTGTGGTGAAGCCTGTATTGGCTGCTAATAGAGATCTAATTGATGGGTGAAGTCCCATTTCCGCGCGCTCTCCTTTATTGCTCCATCCAGTCTGTTGCAAAATATAACCTTAATTTGATTTAGCAATTCCTCCAGGATTCGGCGCGAGCTTCCAGCCCAGGGGTGGGGGGAAATCGTTATTAAAAAAGTTAAAGTACAGACTTGGATTCGGTGCGTTGCCTTTTAAAAATCTTGCCCCAGCTCCTGACATTTAGCACTTTCTCTTTTTTGTAATCGCCTAGTCTTTTATGATTATTAATACCGCAGTGCTCTGGGAGGCGCGCAGTGCGCGGTTATTGGGGATGCAAATTGGCGTGTAAGCGCAAAGGCCAGTGGGTGCGTGGGCTGCGGGCTGGAGCTGCAGGCCGGCCGGGATGCGCTAGGCCAGCAAAGGGTTTCCGTAATCCCATTCCTAGCCCAGGACTCCTGAAGAGGCCGCCCAGGGACTGCGAATCTTGGAGCAGGAGTTGTCTGGGGGCCAGGTGGTGGCGGGCGGGTTAGGGTTAGGGTTAGATTCTCATCCTTAGATTCTCCACAAAGTCCAAAAGTAAAATAGCACGGTGGGTACCGGTGCCTGGTCGGTAAAAGAGCTGTTTGGGTGCGCGAAGTGTTCAGAGTCTTTGACTCCCGGTGCCGTAAGGAGATGAAGCTTGGCTCTTGTTTGTCGTACAGATTGGATGTTAAGAGGCCACTCTAAGGTAATGGTTTCCTTCCTCTCTCCCAACCTCCACCCTGCTCCTCCTTCTCTCTTCTGTAAGTCAAATGCATATCCTTCTCAACTCCTGGTTGGTTCTGAGACAGCTTTTCACCAGAGCAATAACACTTCTATGTTTTTGTTTACTTCTTCCTACTCTTCTTTCTCCAATAGCCTGAGGAAGTCTTTCAGGGACGTCCACTTGTATCCAGACATCTGAGGTCATCTCACAGACCTAGTTAGGAAAATCTCACACAAACCATTGCGCCTTCCAGAATGTCTCTTTCCCGTGTTAACAAAGTTGTGTAAGAGAAATGATAGGGTTTAAACCTAGTACCACCCATGTGATCTTGGTTAAATTCAATCTCTTTGCCTTTGCTTTTTCACTTTTAAAATAACATTGAAAATAAAATAGCTCCAAAGGTTGTTTTGAAGTAGTGTTGTGAGAGAACCCCTTGCAATGTGTGTATAAAAATAAAATAACCAGCAGTAACCAGAAATTTCTATTTTCTAAAAATAGAAATCTGAGTCATAAGTAGTATAGAACTTTGGAAAACTCTAGAAATTTCTACACATTTCTGCAATTTCCCCAAATTTAGAACTGGGTTTTGTCTAGGTTTAGTGTCAGGCTTCCCTCTGGAACTTGGATCCCTCAGACTTTTTTTTTTTTTTTTGGCTGTGTTGGGTCTTCATTGCTGCCTGTGGGGTTCCTCAAGTTGCTGTATTTGGGCTTCTCTTTGCAGTGGCTTCTCTTGTTGTGGAGCACAAGCTGTAGGGTGCATGGGCTTCAGTAGTTGTGGTCCATGGGTTTAGTTGCTCTGAGGCTCGTGGGATCTTCCCGGGTCAGGGATCAAACCTGTGTCTCCTGCATTGACAGGCAGATTCTTTACCACTGAGTCACCAAGGAAGCCCTAGACTTTTTTTTTTTTATAACCAGCATTTTCATCTCTTGCCTTAAAACACTTCATTTTCTATGAAGCGGTGGTCTCCATTTTCAGCAAATAAATGAATTCTTTAAAAATGGTTCATCAAATTTCCCAAGTCCAGCTCCAAGAAGTCTCCCAGAGCAGCAGGGCAGGTGAGGCCTGACGGTCCAGCGGCCTTATCAGTCATCCGGTGCACCCTCTGCCCCGCGATAGCAGGGCCTCTCCAGCCCTGAGATGCGGGGCAGTGGGAAGAGTGCTCAGGCATTCCCTGGCCCCACTGCCTCTCCGCAGAGCGCTTGATGGGTTTAATGAGGCGGAACACCATGAAGGGGATGTGAACTGGTCCAAATGATTGATGAAGCCAGGGGCAAAGCCCAGGCATTTCCAGAGAAAGCCCCATACAGCCCGGGATAAAGGCAGGATAGTGGCAGGGCTGGACTCCTTCAAAAGCAGTGGCCCAAATGCATTGAGAGGAAACAGGGAGGGAAGGTGCTCCCTTGTTACCTAATCAGTTCAGGCCCTGAGCCACCAGCCGCAGAGAGCAGAGGAGGGCTGCGGAGGGAGTGGGGAGGGTGAGAGGCGGGCCTCCGGGCTGGTCACACACACACACAGAGACACACACACAGACAGACACACAGACAGACACACAGACAGACAGACAGACAGACACACACACAGAGAGACATACACACACACAGACACAGACATACACACACACACAGACACACACACACACAGACACACACAGACAGACAGACACACACACACACAGACATACACACACACAGACACACACACAGACACACAGACAGACACACACAGACACACACAGACACACAGACACAGACACACAGACACACACACAGACACACAGACAGACACACAGACACACAGACACAGACACACAGACAGACACACAGACACACACAGACACACAGACACAGACACACAGACAGACACAGACAGACACAGACACACACACACACAGACGCACACAGACGCACACAGACACACAGACACACACACACACACACACACACACACACACACATGGCTGCCGGCCTCTCACTATCTCCTCTGACTTAGTCAAGACCAGATCAGGCTCAGCCTCCACAGATGTCCAGGTACTCCGTATGGGACCTGGGTATTTCCCTTCCCTGGGTCACAGAGAGACAGAGCGAAGGTCCCAGAAGGCCAACAGTGGTTTGGCAGGCCTTACTCAGCGTTTGGGCACCTCCCTGCCTAGGTATTAGAAAGTAATGATTAAAACAAAAGATTCTAGTCTGTGAAGGTTTGGGGTGCAGGGATTCCCAAATCTACTCAGGGATGTTAATGAAAAAATTTTTTTCCATTAAAAATAACTAAAATAAAACAAGATTTATTAGCTTAGGGTGAAAAAAACCCTAATTTTTCTATATATATATATATACATACATATAATTTCTGAGAGGATAGTTGCTATAGTTCTTACAACAAATAAAGAAGGTAGCAGTCATTTGGCCAGAAATGGTTTTGGAATTAGAGAGCTCAATGACCAGGGAAGCAGGAACTGCCAAATGAACATAAATACCCTTGTAGCAGCTGACGCCCTGCAGTTAAGGGGCTTCTGTTCCCTCAGAAATTGAATGAGAATAAGGTGAAATTTTGGGCTTCCCCGTGGCTCAGACAGTAAGGAATCTGCCTGCAATGCGGAAGATCTGGGTTGGGAAGAGCCCCTGGAGGAGGGCCTGGCAGCCCACTGCAGTACCCTTGCCTGGAGAATCCCCATGGACAGAGGAGCCTGGTGGGCTGCAGTCCATGGGTTTGCAAAGAGTCGGACACGACTGAGGGACTAAGCATAGCACAAGGTGAAATTTTACCTTTTTTTCCTCCTGGGCCTCAGGGCCTGGTGGGCAAACATAGTCCCTTTTCCCCACAATCCAATGTCAATTGATAAGCACTTACTTATAGGTACAGAAGGATTAAGGAACATTTCCATCCACAGAATAGAGGTTTGGGGTTTTAGTAGGGGCATACTTTTGACACAGTTCATTATATACAACTCCTTACCTGTAAGTTTTAGTCACTGACTAGAACTTGTCTTCAGTTTCTTTTTCATGAATGTAGAAGCTATATCTTGTTATATGTTTCAGTGGACAAATATGATAATGTTGCTGGTACCCATGAAGATTTGAGAGCCCTGTAGGTGAATGAAGTGGTAGAAACCCTCCCCTGCACCTGCAAATTCTGATTTTTCAAAAGGAACTTGCCTGGACATTAGCTGGCTTCTCTATCAAACAGCATGTGTACAACGTAGTGACTTACTCTGTTCATTTTTACTGTTCACACCTATCAACTGCAGCTTGCTCTTCTTTTGTCCCTGAGTTTTTAACTCAGAGGGCATGCTTCTGGAGTATAGGTTTCCTGTCTATTAAATGGTGGTGTATTGTATTACAAGCAAGTAGAACTTAATAAACAAATCATATGAACTTATCATTTAAAAGAGAAAAGGTAGGAAATTATGGTCTTCCACCTTCAGATGAGAAGAAGTATTTTAAAAATAATCTTTATCTCTGATTGCAAAGCAATATATTATTTTAAAAGGTTTTGAATATATTATTTTAGGATTCTTTAGAAAAAGAAACATTTATGATCACACTTCTTAACGATATTCCTTTGAAAACATTCCTCAATTTGCTATATTAAAGTGAATCCTGTTCTTTTTTTCTGGAGCTCCTAAATATTATATGTTTACAGAAATCTTTACAGGAAGAAGATGAGACCAGACCCGAAAATTTCATCTTGAATACAACTAGGGGCTTGTCTGAGATTCGAGGGAAGTCATCATCTTTTAAAAGCAACAATTAACTGCAGTCAGTATCATCTACATAAAATCTTTGTAGCCACATCATTTACCAAATTGGGCTATAGAATTGAGATAATTTGGCTGAATGGATATTTGATAAATGTAAAAACTTTCCCCTAAAAGTATTTTTATTATAACTAGATATTTTAACATCTATATCTCCATGCACATTACTGAGAGAGAAAAAGAAAGAGATTTTGATCTCAATCTCTCCTATTTATTCAAGTAAATTGATTTTGTTGGTTTAATAACCGCTTAGCTCTCAATTTCTTGTCTGTGAACAAAATAAACTACAACCTTTTTGGAAGAAAAAGGCTGCTTTGTGTCTCTGGATCCCTAATATTAGGTAGAAGTAGCTAGTAGTATTACTTTAAAGAGAGAGCAAATCCATTTTTCCCAAAGTGAAAGTGAAAAGTGTTAGCTGTTCGGTGGTGTCTGACTCTTTGTGACTCCGTAGACTGTAGCCTGCCAGGCTTCCCTGTCCATGGGGATCTTTCGAACCCAGGGATCAAACCTGGGTCTCCTGCACTGTAGGAAGATGCTTTACCATCTCAGCCGCCGGAGAAGCCCCAGAGTTGGCTTAAATTTCTGACTGAGGGTCTAAAGGAACTTCGACAGCTGAAATGCGAACCCTACAGGCAGTGTGCTTACAGGAAGTACTCAAGCCAAGGCACAGTTAACTTTTCATGCCATTATTTTCTATGAATGCACCTACAGGTGTACTTTAATTAGCTGCTTTATAGGGAAAGCTTTTATTGTCTTTTTTATGGCTCTGAGTTCCTATTGTTTAACTGGATTTTAAGAAAAATTATAAAGAAGGTTTATGCAGATGAATGAGTCAGCACTTTTGTACCTTAAACATTGAAAAGTGAAATGATTTTATACGAAAAGTATATATTTTATATTTTATATACTTAAGTATATACGATTATTTGGACCTAGGGAATATTTTTGTAATCATAACAAAGATATTCATTATGAGAAAAATTTCCTGCAAGTGAGTTTAAAAAAAAACCCTCTACTTGACATTGTAAAATATCTTTCTATTCCCTTTCCTCTCCCAAGTTAATTCAAGTTTTGTTTTCTCATTAAAAAAGAAAATAGTTGGTTTTTACCTCCTCGTTTACTTTCTTTTAAGGAAGGTCAAGGAAATGAGCCTAAAATTGCATTTAAATTTTGCAGGGGCTGAATTTTTACTTAATTTTCTTTTCGTAATAAATATTATTTTATTAGCTTATCCAAGTACTGTTACTAAGGCTATGCACATATTTGCATAGCTATTTCTTTATGCTTATAATTTTTCAGAAATATTTGTTTAAAAGTGCAGGGTGAAAAATTTTGCTTTTCCTCTGAAAACTGGCTGGTTGTAGAATAAAAATGATGAAACTTTTTATGTGCTTAGGCCTCACTGGATCTCTAGGGAAATCTGGTAAGAAATGACAAAATAACTAGCTATAGTGACTGAAAAATTGCATTTGTTCAAGTGTAGGATGGAATTTCATAAACATTGGAATTTACATAACTATTTGTATGACTATAGAATTTCATAAGCAGGAGGTATTGATGTTTGATATTTACATGGCTATAGTTTTAGTCCATTTGTTTGATAGTGATGCAGGTGGATTTCGTTTGTGTATTTAAATAAGGCTGTAGATAGCAGCATTCATATTCTTTGTATTTTTACTTCTTCTATCCTTTATGGCGAAAGCAAATCAAAACAAAGAAACTTCATGGCCTTAACTCAAGCCCAGATTCCCGGGACTTTTTAATAAAGCCTTAAGGTCACAAAGTTAAACACAAACAAAATATATAAGTTTGGCTCTTAGAGGCAAATGTCTTTATCCATATTATGAATAACAAACTATCTTCCCCACTTTTAAAATGTACTCTCAAATTAATTTATAAAAGAGGTTGGTTATTAGTAATGTTTCACAAAGACCATAGCTATGTAATTGTGTAAATATATCATATTCAAACTTGTAAGCTTAATGTTCATGTGATACATTTTCCTTTGCACATATGGAACATACACCATATTTTCAAAGACCATCCACCTATTTACTGTTTTGAAAATAAATGTTACTCACAGTCTAGCTTCCAAACATTCTAGACACACATTTTTTGAGACCTTTTTAATTATATAATTTCCCAACAGGTCTTTATAAGAAACACTAATTACCTCATTTTTTCCATAAACTACATTTTCTAAGTAGGTCCTACTCTATCAACAAAAAATGTTGTCTTTGTATATTCTCAGTCTTTCCTGTGATTTTCATAATATATTCTGGTTTAGAAATGTCTCTTTAAATTTTTTGAATAGTTATTTAAGAAAAAAAATTTCAAACAGTTATTTAAGGAAAAAAAGTGTCCACTGAAAGTGAATAAAATGCGCAACAATGATTATCTGGGAAGTGTTCAGTGCGCCTTGTTTGCCTTGCTTTCTTCACAAGCCACTCCTGTCAGTGGTCAGTTATAATAAAGAAAGAACAAAGTTCCTTGATGTATAACTGCAAAAAAAAAGCTGCCTGCAGTTCCTTTCAATTGCTCTGTTGCCCAGGCAGGCCGGCCTCCAGCCAGAAGCCAGCAGGCAAAATTTAACAGCCACGCTTCAAAATGTTAGTAGCAAGTATCAATGCATCCATAACTCTCAGCCCTCTAGATATGGGGTCATCCTTCAATACTACCCCACTGTCATAGACAACATTTGTCTTGTCCTACATTCAACTGATTGTGTCAAACTATGGAGGGACTCTATAATGCACATATACAATAGCACAATGAAAGCAATAATCTCCAACCCAGCTTCTTTATTTATTTGAGTGCTATTACAAAGTTTCCTGCAGCAAGGAGAAGCTGGGGAGGCTGTGACATGCTCCAGCCCTGCAGTGGATCTTAGAGGATCTGGGCTCCGAAGGGCTGAAGTATAGAGTGAAGTTGCTTTGGTATTATGAAAGAATCTAGCTTTTCCATTAGTTTGACAAGCCACTTTGTTTTCCTAAATTTGGGTAATCACTACTTACAGTATGTAGAATTTATTTTCTTTTTTACTTAAAAAAGTATACTATGCTAATGTTTATGGATGTTGGCTAGCAAAATAATAGGTTATTTACTCACCTTGATGTGTCAGCACTACAGATTCTCCAACCCAAACACATCTTATACGGAAAAGTACATCTTGTTTTCTTGTAACTGAATCGGATTTTCAAAATCATAGTGAGAGTCTAAAGGTATACTTGCCCTAGAGCTTTTTCAAGTTGTTTTACCCATGTATCAAAGCCTTCAAGAAAATAAAAGCTGGCTTTGGAGAATGATTGCATTTTCCTTTTGAATCTATACCTGTTATAAGGACTGAAATGTCAACAAGTCAATGGAGAACATTTAATTATTTAGTCACTGGAAAGGTTGACGACGCATTTAGATAGAAGCCTGTATGACTGGGTAAAATAATATTGAGAAGTACTGCACTCAATTTAGAAATATTACCTTTAGCAGAGATTGATTAGGCTAAACAATAGGAACCATTTAAAAGCTGTGATACAAACACTCTTATAATTAGGATTTGTATAAAACTAGTTAATTTCTGTAGACAATTATTTAATTGTGTGATTATATTGCAGTGTTTCTGAGCCATAGAGCCTACTTTTGCTATGGCAATGTAATGAGAAAAATGACAAAGAAAGGAATGAGTTTCAGGAGAGTGATGTCTTTTTCAGCAATCAGAAGAAATGCCTTGTTGAAGAATATACATCAGGGTCGGATTAATAGGAAAATGACCATCAAAAACCAAATTGCGTGTGGAGGGAGCATGGGATCCTAACCCAGGTGTGACAAATAATTTGTAGTTCTCATCCATCACAGAGCAGAGAAAGAGACATTGAGAGCAGTCAGCCTCCTTCCAAGGACGTTCACAAAGAAAAAGAATCTTGTAAATATCTTCGCAAAAGTCAATTCTCTTTCAACAGTCACACGATGCTCTTGGTTACATAGCTGCAAAGGACGTGGGGTTTCCGCCACACGGTAATATTTTTATAGCCCCGCAGTCACCATCTATTCCATATACACAAACATCCGCGTACCCAGAAAATAATTGTGGATAATTCAATGTTCAGATTCGATAATGGATGCTCAAATAAATATGAGAATTCCAAGCAAATTTGTGCAAATGAAAAAAGATTTCCTCTGACATAATGGCATGGTGCAAGGCTGTGTGTAATGAGCTGTAATTTGTCTGGTAGAGCATTTTAAAGGGGCTGATCCATCCACTGGAAGGCCAGCAGCCGCTCCGAGTCTTGCAGCAGTGAGCTGGCCTGCCTCGTCTCAGAGGAAATTACACCACAAGCAGGCCAAATTTCTGACAACTTCCATAAATTATTTCAGATTTTCATATTTCAAATTTCATCTGCATTCATCATGTGAGTTTGACTGGGGAAAATGTCTGGGAGGAGTTCTCCGAGCATTCAGTGCAGCGGTCCCAGGAGCCTGCCCTGGGACTAGATAATTTAATTTCGTTTTGATTAGATTATTCTTGCTGCAGTCTACTGCCAATCTGAAGTATTGCGCCTTCTCTTCTACTTAACCTTCCTGCCCCATGCCTGCTCCAGCCTGCATGCAGCTCTCTGTATTGCAGAATATATTTGAACAATCAAAGTTAGGAGTTATTATTTTGCTTTCCATTGTCCATCCTTATAAAAGCACACATCTTTCACTGGGCTCCCTCTTCCCAGAAATCAGATTACTCCTTTTTTTTTAGTTTGTAATATTGTTTACCATTTTCAGTGGAAAGTGCCCTGTAATTTAGGTGGAAAATCTAAAATCATTACTAAATCTCAGGATGATGCAATAGACCAGAAATGAGCATCATCTTTAAAACAACTATAATCATCACTAGGCTGATACACAAGAGACTGAAAACAGGTAAATAATGAAAACACCCATCCATTAAAGTAAAAATCTATTGTAAACCAAAGTTATTTTTCAACCCTTTACCTAATGGTCAATGAAGAAAACCCTCTGTAATCGGTCTTCAAAAGCAGGACATTATAGATTCAGAGTACAAACTCTTATAAACATGCAAAGCATAAACATGATTAACTTACAAAAAATACTGGCACAATAGCAAAATAATATGGGAAACAGTAAGGTTTTAAAATATTCTCTTAAATTAAACTTGAAGACATGAAATGATGATTAACAGTAAGTATGGACCATGGGTACCTCAAAATGCATAATCACGATTTTTTTCTCTATTTTTAGAAAATGACTGTACTTACATGGGTTTCAATAACCCAGGAACACCAAAACTGTTTGTCGCTTACTAAGTTAGAGGCAAGATTATTAGAAACATAGATAAATAAACAAAGCTAATGTTGTTCTTTAAGTAATATCTATCACTTCCTCCTTATTGAGTTATTTCTTTAAACAATATAAGTTTTTTTGATGCTATGTGTCTGAACTGAGGACTTTCGGTTCTTTATTGTTCTCCATTTTGATGAAAAAAATTGAATTGGGGTCTGTTATATTGGATTTTGTTCAGTAAATATACTGAAATCATATTTTTGTTAGAAACTATCAATAAATCCAGTATAAGAAAAGTAATAAGATATAAATATGAACAGGACCTTTGCAAAGGAACTATTACAAAGAGAGTGCTCCCAGAAAATATATTAGGGAATGTGTTTTTTCCCTTTTGCGAGGAGAAATACAGAAGGAAGGACATGAAGCTGTGTTGTTTTTAATACAGATTCTGTGCTTGAAGTAAAAACAATTCTAACCACTATTTCACATGGTTCAGTAAAATCATTTTTCCAGCATTGAAGTTAAAAAAATAGCTTAGAAACACACCTAAGTCTTTTTTGCTACATCAAGATAACTTGCTAAAAAGGCATCACACTTGATAAATAATTGACTTCCCAGATTATGAAAATTCTGAACCTTTTGCTGTCCATGTTCCAATAGACGTTATGTAACAGTCTTTGTTCTTAAAATCAATTTCAGTGGCTTATGTGGCTAAACCATCTATATTTCGAACCCCATTATATTCTATCAGTAGTATCCTAGGAAAAGAGGTACAAGGACTTAACATCTACTACATTATGGATACATGTTTTGAAGCAGTAGATCATGTTTATTTCCTCTAGTTTTGGAGATGTTGGGGATCAAGAGGAAAAACAATGAAACATGTTGAATGTTATTTTTCCCCTTACTTGTTTAACTGAGTCCTCTGGGAAAGGAATGATGTTGTAAACTACACTGGCTTGAGGCAACTTCATTCTGTGGAGTCAATTCGCTTAGTGACCCCTTACTCTGTCATATGAAGTCACACACTGGGTGCTGGTCGGTTGAGGTGCTAAAAGCTTCCGGGGTATTTTCACTTTTATACATCATCATGGGAACAAGCACCTTAAATCCAGGAAACTTTCATGACATTCCCTATTAGTTAAGTTCTTTGAACAGTTATCTATCCACTTGGATATAATGACAGTTGTTAAATAACTTTCCAATAAATGAAATATGAAAAGGAAAAAATTGTAGCTCAGTATTTGCAGCTTGTCTTAAGGTTCTAAAACTTGTTCTAATAAAATTAAATGGATGCACTTTTAAAGTCCTATCTAATTACTCTCTTGAAAATCTCTATGACTTAATGTTGGAGCCACTGTGCCGTTTGGCTTGGAGGACTGGCAATTAAGCTTTTTGTACCCAGTATTCAAATTTGAGAATGTCACTTTATTACTTTGATTTTTAATTATGGACCGTGTCAGCAGAAAAACTTCCATTGAGAGCAGTAAAAGAAAAAAAGAAAAACCCTTTCCTGGAAATGGCAGTCAATGAAAAGAAAAGCAGCATTCCTAGAAATGTATAATTTATGATTGTAGCAATAGGCTCCTGAGGGCTATCAAACCAGTTTGGAGACTTGCAGGCATGTCCATATGGTCGGGACCTTTGGCAGCAGAGTTTTGGCTTCTGGTGCTGGGGAGTAGCCTAACTACTTCAAACTTGGTAAGCTGAACTCCGGAAGAAATGCAGTTATTTATGTGTCAACATGGTAGAAGGACTGACTCATCTTTCCAATAGAGCAATAATTTTGTTGCTCTTAGGAAGAAAAATGAAAGCCTTGTTAAGGTGGGCTGTTTTCCCAAGGTAGAAGCATTCGAGTTTTCAGTCGAAAAATTTAATCTCCTGGTCCCATAATTTAGAGGCTGCTATGTTCCCCGCATTGCTTAAACCCAGGCGCGCCACTCATATGATAAGACTATGGACTTCTGCTCTTGGGGGTCAGCGTCATCAAATATAGTGGGAATAGCGCCCCCTAGTGTTGTGGGACTCAGAGGCTCCCGTGAAAGAGGATCTGCCGGCCCGGATCTGCCTGTATGAAGCAGTGGGAGGAGAGGGCTGAGGCTGGCTGCGTTCTGGAGTTCCCGCTCATTCTGACCTCTTCCGCGTAGTCAGAGAACCTTAGGTCGCTAAATCCGACAGGCGTCTCTCTGTGAATCTGAGTGGCAGTACTGCGTTAGAATTGAGACCCAGAAGCCAAATGGACCCAACTGTATTCTCTCAAGGTGGTTCTTTGGGAGTCGTGTAGGCTTTCTTACTCTCAGACGTATTCAGGCCAGGAAAATCTGGTCCCTGTTGTAGATTTGGACTCTTGGTAGAATTAGTTCATTATTTGGAAAGACTTCTGGTTAAGGAAATGTGACAAATGGCTTAAAACCCCAAATCCCTTATGTTTAAATCTTTGGTTGAGAAGAGCTCACAGGGCAAGGAGCGTAGGAGGCAGATCAGAATCACCCTTCTTGGCCTTCACTTTCCTCATCTGTAAAATGGAATGACTGGATTAGATCCGTTGTGAAATGTGTTGCAAGTAATCAGAAATGAATAATGTATAGACCTTTGTGAATTTTAATTTTATCTTAAAAATAAATTAGAACAATTTTGCATCCATCTAATTTCAACTATGATTTTTTGAGTAGGGGAAACATAGTGCTATTACAGTCAATATCCTGGGGCTGGGAGTGTGTCAGCTGCGAGGGGCATCCGCTCAGACAGAGTTAACTGCTGCAGCAGGAGGCCTGAAAGGCAGCTGCCGTCTGTGACAGTTAGGGAGCATGGGCCTGTTCCTGGGTGGACTTCCTGGTGACGCAGATGGTAAGGAATCCACCTGCAATGCAGGAAACCCAGACTCGATCCCTGGGTCGGTAAGATCCCCTAGAGAAGGGAATGGGAACACACTCCAATATTCTTGCCTGGAAAATTCCATGGACAGAGGAACCCGTTGAGCTACAGTCCCTGACATCATAGACACATCTGTAAATTAGGTAAATTCATCTTTGGTCTCTCTCTACTCTTTGCTTTTTTAATATTTCATTACTCTTTTCACATTATGCCCACGCTCTCTCTGCTGCCTCTGCCCTCAGTCCTCACCTTGTCCTTGCCTTTTCTTTCCTCAAAATGAAAATGACCACTTCCTAGTGGTCTAGTCCAGCCCAGTTTTGTAAGACATAGTTCATGTAAACCCGGTAGTGTTCAAGAGTATTTTGGATAGTATCCACAGAAATCTTTATGGTGTAATAGTTAAGAATGTATTTTGAATGGTATTAGAAACAGAATTTGTACATCACAACTGTGGTTCTGGGATATTATTGCTTAGAGCTAGGCTAAAGTAGGAACATGCATTTTTCTCAAAATAAGTCAATTTAAATAAAATACTGGGTATATAATAGTATAATGGTACCACAGTATGGAAGAAATCATGAAAGGTGGTCCATCAAGGACTGAAATTGGGAAACTTTGGATAGATTGATTTTTGCTAAAGAAATAGAAAATCATTTAGTGAGCTTTCCTCCCATTCCAAGTGACTGAAAATCACAAAAATAACAGTGGCCTTAAGTGTTAGAAAAGGAAACTGTTTGCTACGAAAACGCCAGTGATGTTAAGAATATTCTCTTCATCTTTGTGTGGCAGTTCTCATGCTGCTGCCCATTGTTTCTGCTACCTTTTGCTCATGGTGTCTTCATTTCTTGTGTGTTCTGTGAGTTTTTAAAAAAATTAGCCACATGCTCTTGCTCTTTGGGTAATTCTTAGGGAATTTCTTTGAGATATGGTTTGAAGGATAGTTGTTTTTTCTGTTCTAGGTTCCTTGGGTGAACTACCCATTCAGAACTACTTTAAATTCTAGGCTTGAGGTTTTTTAGACCTCTCAGGTGACATGAATTTGGGCTGCAAACCTGTGCGAGGGCCAGCTTTTGGTTATGAATTATCAGGGTGAATTTCTCTTTTCCCTCTCCCACTCTATGCCAAGGTTCAAGAAAGGCAGCTTTTTTTTTTCATTTATTTTTATTAGTTGGAGGCTAATTACTTTACAATATTGTAGTGGGTTTTGTCATACACTGACATGAATCAGCCATGGATTTACATGTGTTCCCGATCCCGATCCCCCCTCCCACCTCCCTCTCTACCCGATCCCTCTGGGTAACGTTTTTGTTCTCTGCCTCAGGAAGAAGTTTATTTCTGGTTTACTGTTACCTGGGTGCTTCGTCTGTCATCCCTCATGTCCCTTGAGGCCATACATTTTTCAAGCCCCAAATCTTATGTGCTCAACAAATGTTTACTGCGGGAGGTTAACTTCAAGGCCCTAAGTACTTCTCTGGATTTCTATTTAATTTTTGGCCTCTGAATATTTCTTATTTTACTTACTTATTGGTATGTTAAAAAATACTTGAAAAAAAAAATACTTGATGCAACAACTCTCATAGATGGTTTGGAGAATGAAAATTGGTATAACCACTTTGGAAAACTGTTTGACAATATATATTAAGGTTAAATCTATATGTAACTTATCTATGACCCAATAATTGTTTTCTTAGCCATATAACCAATAGAAATACATATACAAATGCTCCAAAAGACACTTACAGGAATGTTTATAGAAGTCTGTTCACAATGGCCTTTTACTCAAATTTACATCAGCAGAATGACTATATAAATTGTGGCATATTTATATCACGCATAGAATTTACACTACTGTAGACAGGCTGGGAATGGACAAATGGCAATTATATGCAATAATATGAATGAATCTCACAAGCATAGCTAAAGAATATAGACACGAAAGAAAATATAATGTGATTACATTTATATAAATTGATTTAAAATCTGCAAACTAATCTGTGTTGTTAGAAGTTGAGGTGACATTGTTGGTGGGGATGTAAATTGTTGTCACTGTGGAAAACAGCACGGAGATTCTTCAGTCACTGACAACAGAGCTGCCATATGACCCAGCCATTCCACTCCTGAGCACGTGTCTGGACAAAACTATAATTCAGAATGATACCTGCACCCTAGCGTTCACTGTAGCACTATTTGCAATAGCCAAGACACGAAAACAGCCTAACTGTCCATTGACAGATGAACGGATAAAGAAGACATGGTACATACGCACAATGAAACACCAATCAGCCATAAAAAAGAATGAAATCATGCCATTCGCAGCAACAAGGATGGACCCAGAGATGATCATCCTGAGTGAAGTAAGTCAGAGAAAGACAAACACCAAATGATATCACTTGTATGTGGAATGAAATAAGGCAGTGAACACATCTGTGAAATAGAAAGATTCACAGATATGAGAACAAACTTGTGGTTGCCAACAGGGGGTAAGGGAGAGAAGGGTGGGAGTTTGGGATTAGCAGATGCCAACGGTTACGTATAGAACAGATAAACATCAAGGTTATACTGTATGGCACAGGAATTATATTCAATATCCTGTGATAGATCATAATGGAAAGCAATATGAAAAAGAATATATATATATAGACACAGCTGAATCTCTTGCTGTATGGCAGAAATTAACAGAACATTGTAAATCCACTATACTTCAACACAATTTTTTGAAAAAAGTAGAAGTAGGGGTGGTGATTACTCTGGGAGGATTAGCAGCTGGAAGGGAGCACAGAGAGACCTGTATGGAGCTGATCATTTGTTACCTCTTATTCTGGGTACTGGTGATGCAGGTCTGTTCAATATGTAGGAATTTGTAGAGCTGTACACCCACAACATATGCATGTTTCCAAGTATGTATTTTTCTAAAAAAGGAAAAAGTACTTTCTGCATCCTTGTGAATTCTGTCTTGTGATGAGCGGTCAGAGTAGGCGGCTTGCCATGCTCTGGGAAGGGGAAGGAGGTGGTGCTCGTGTGGCCCTCCGTTGCATCTCCTGCATCTAGCGCAGTATGTGGTCCAGAGTGAGGGCTCAATACTTGGGCACCCTCTTCCAACAACACAAGAGAAGACTCTACACATGGACATCACCACATGGTCAACACCGAAATCAGACTGATTATATTCTCTGCAGCCAAAGATGGAGAAGCTCTATATAGTCAGCAAAAACAAAACCGGGAGCTGACTGTGGCTCAGATCATGAACTCCTTATTGCCAAATTCAGACTTAAATTGAAGAAAGTGGGGAAAACCATTAGACCATTCAGGTAGGACCTAAATCAAATCCCTTATGATTATACAGTGGAAGTGAGAAATAGATTTAACGGACTAGATCTGATAGACAGAGTGCCTGATGAACTATGGATGGAGGTTTGTGACATTGTACAGGAGACAGGAATCAAGACCATCCCCAAGGAAAAGAAATGCAAAAAAGCAAAATGGCTGTCTGAGGAGGCCTTACAAATACCCGTGAAAAGAAGGGAAGCAAAAAGCAAAGGAGAAAAGGAAATATATACCCATTTGAATACAGAGTTCCAAAGAATAGCAAGGAAAGATGAGAAAGCCTCCTTCAGAGATCAATGCAAAGAAATAGAGGAAAACAACAGAATGGGAAATACTAGAGATCTCTTCAAGAAAATTAGAGATACCAAGGGAATCTTGCATTTCATGCAAACATGGGCTCAATAAAGGACAGAAATGGTATGGACCTAACAGGAGCAGAAGATATTAAGAAGAGGTGGTAAGAATACAGAGAAGAACTGTACAAAAAAGATCTTCATGACCCAGAAAATCATGATGGTGTGATCACTCACCTAGAGCCAGACACCCTGGAATGTGAAGTCAAGTGGGCCTCAGGTAGAATCACTACAAATAAAGCTAGTGGAGGTGATGGAATTCCAGTTGAGCTATTTCAAATCCTAAAAGATGATGCTGTGAAAGTGCTGCACTCAATATGTCAGAAAATTTGGAAAACTCGGCAGTGGCCACAGGACTGGAAAATGTCCATTTTCATTCCAATGCCAAAGAATGCTCAAACTATTGCACAATTGCACTCATCTCACATGCTAGTAAAGTAATGCTCAAAATTCTTCAAATCAGGCTTCAGCAATACGTGAACTCTGAACTTCCAGATGTTCAAGCTGGTTTTAGAAAAGGCAGAGGAACAAGAGATCAAATTGCCAACATCCTTTGGATCATCGAAAAAGTAAGAGAGTTCCAGAAAAACATCTAGTTCTGCTTTATTGACTATGCCAAAGCCTTTGACTGTGTGGATCACAATAAACTGTGGAAAATTCTGAAGGAGATGGGAATACCAGACCACCTGACCTGCCTCTTGAGAAACCTGTATGCAGGTCAGGAAGCAACAGTTAGAACTGGACATGGAACAACAGACTGGTTCCACATAGGAAAAGGAGTACGTCAAGGCTGTATAGTGTCACCCTGCTTATTTAACTTACATGCAGAGTACATCATGAGAAACACTGGGCTGGAAGAAGCACAAGCTGGAATCAAGATTGCCGGGAGAAATATCAATAGCCTCAGATATGCAGATGACACCACCCTTATGGCAGAAAGTGAAGAGGAACTAAAGAGCCTCTTGATGAAAGTGAAAGAGGAGAGTGAAAAAGCTGGCTTAAAGCTCAACATTCAGAAAACTAAGATCATGGCATCTGGTCCCACTACTTCATGGGAAATAGATGGGGAAACAGTGGAAACAGTGACAGACTTTACTTTGGGGGGCTCCAAAATCACTGCAGATGGTGATTGCAGCCATGAAATTAAAAGACCCTTGCTCCTTGGAAGGAAAGTTATGACCAACCTAGATAGCATATTAAAAAGCAGAGACATTACTTTGTCAACAAAGGTCTGTCTAGCCAAGGTTGCAGTTTTTCCAGTAGTCATGTATGGATGTGAGAGTTGGGCTATAAAGAAAGTTGACCACTGAAGAATCGATGCTTATGAACTGTGGTGTTGGAGAAGACTCTTGAGAGTCCTTTGGACTGCAAGGAGATCCAACCAGTCCATTCTAAAGGAGATCAGTCCTGGGTGTTCATTGGAAGAACTGATGTTGAAGCTGAAACTCCAATACGTTGGCCACCTGATTCAAAGAGCTGACTCACTTGAAAAGACCCTGATGCTGGGAGGGATTGGGGGCAGGAGGAGAAGGGGACGACAGAGGATGAGATGGTTGGATGGCATCACCAACTCAGTTGACATGGGTTTGGGTGGACTCCAAGAGTTGGTGATGGACAGGGAGGCCTGGTGTGCTGCGGTTCCCAGGGTTGCAAAGAGTTGGACATGATTGAGTAGCTAAACTGAACTGAACTGAACTGAAAGGCTCAATAAATACTTAGAATTTAATTTTTAAAAAACACACAGTTACCAGTTGACCAATTTTCTTCAGTAAATAATCAACCAACCAATTACACAAGCCAGGAAATAACCGATATATCCCTTTAGAAATGCAGTCCACCTTACTGTAAAGAATGTGGGCTGAACAGACTATACTACTTAATTCACTCTCAGAAAGTTATCAGTGAGGGAGGCTCAAAATGTGTCTCAATTTAAAAGAGGGCAGAATGCACCTAGGATTCATATATGGATCAAGGGAATTCTTAAGTAACTTCCTTTTATTTTAGATGCTTTGCCCTTTGAGATATCAATTCCTTGAACAAAGAGTAAAAGTAATTTCCCTAATGGGAAGTAACGGAAAAAAGTCTTTAGAAAAGTTTAAATTATATTTAAGACATGAAGGACGTTTTACTTGAGGAAGTTGAAGCTTATAACAGAAAATCGCTGTCTACTCAGTAAGTTGCTGTGTAACCTTGACCAAGCCTACCAGCCTTCTCTGTTTTCAGTCTTCTGATTTGCAGAATAAAAACAAGCACTAGGTTTTTTTTCAAAACTGAAATTCTATAACTGTACAATGTCATCTAATGATAGAAAACATTGGCTTGAATTACTTTAAACATATGGAATATAAGTTATTAAAAAGGAAAGGTGGTCTTATTTAAAGTAACAAAATATAGTATGATTTAGGATAAATTTCATTTTGTTGAGCGGTGATCTTTTCATAGGGCTTGATTAAGGATTAAAAAGGATTTGAAGTTAGAGTATTCTTTGTTTAGAATTGTCTCTGCATTTTGCTAACCATTGTGGCCGGACTGAGCCTGTTGCCTCGTCTTCCTGGGCACGTAGCTAGACTCTAGTTTCTTCCTTCATAGTAAGCTGTGGTCATGTGTTCTGGCTGATGGTGCGTTAGCAGAAGTGATACATGCCGCTTTCAGACATGGCCCAGTAACACCTCTGACCCAGGATCGTCCCAATCTTTCCTTAGGCTATAGTGTTAGAAGCAACCCATATTATAGAAGATGGCAGGGCCACAAGGTGAAAGGCTTCTGGCCTGATTTATCACTCAGAGGAGAGCTGCTGATAATCAGGAACACCTGTTTTGGTCTTTCCATGAACAGGAAATAAATATCTGTAGTGAAAAGTGGAAGTGTAATTCACTCAGTTGTATCCAGCTCTTCGTGATCCCATGGGCTGTAGCCCACCAGGCTCCTCTGTCTATGGAGTTCTTCAGGCAAGAATACCAAAGTGGGTAGCCATCCCTTTCTCCAGGGGGATCTTTCTGATGCAGGGAAGAGGGCCCCGGTCTCCTGAATTGCAAGCATGGTTTGAGTTTACAACTATTAATGCATATTTAACTAAAGAAACCCTCCCAAAATGTGTCTTCAGAAGAGAAACTGCAGATTGAAGAGAATGCTAATTCTCAGTTTGTGAAAATTCATTGAGCCGTACACTTAAGATACCTACATTTTTCTGAACATGTTTTAAACCTTTTCTAAAAAGAAAAAAGACTTTAACTTTCTGACTTTTGCAAGCAAAGCAAATAAGAAAATCAGATGTTCTTATTTCTTAAATACAATTTATCATGTTGCTTTTCTCCTACTAATATATTCTTTATAAAAAACAGTTTTGCCAACAAGATAAAGTGTGGCCCTCCCAATGTTCTCTGGGAACTGGGCCACTCACTGCACTATTGACCTTTGGAAGGCACCAGGGCATGGTCGAGACTGCGGATTCAGTTAGGCTGAGTTCAAACCCAAGTTTTACCACTCAGTGCCTCATTTTCCTAATCTATAATGTGGAGCTAATAACATGTACCTGCTTAGGCCATTAAACATAGGATAGAGTGGCTCAAAGCATGAAGTTGGGATCAGGCTGCTCTGCCGTCCCTGTCTTGGGTGAGATACTTAAATCCTCTGTGGTCTGTTTCTTCATCTGAAAAGTGGGGATAATGGTACGTATTTGGAGAATTAATATTTAAGACATGCAGAGTGCTTAGAACAGTGCCTGCCACCAAGGTGTATGTAAATGTTTGTTTTATTGCTATTGTTGCGAGGATTCACTAGAATCTGGACAAAGATTCACCCATATTGTAGACACTCATTAAATGGCAGTAGTGTAGTATTCAAAGGTGTTTGGGAATACTTGTTTGTACACAAAAACGACAGAATCTTAGTTTGACACTTTCTGTATACACAATACCCTATTGTCCAGAAATTTCATTCTAACCCATTTCGGTTAGGTCCATACCACACTTGTGTATTATAATGATATATATTAAGAGTACATAAATATGTATACTCATATGTATGAATATTAAGCAGATGCCATTTGTAAGTGAACATATTGTACTTATTTTGAGAGTGCGTGCTTTAAAATTTTTTGCTGATAAGGAACACAATCAGAAAGGAAAGTTTGTCCTAGCTGAAAGATGATTTCATCAATTTTCTCAGGCAAAGGGATAAGCACATCTTAGAGTGCTTAATTCTCCAAGCCAGGCGTCAACAGTGCGTGAACCGAGAACGTCCAGATGCTCGAGCTGGGTTTAGAAAAGGCAGAGGAACCAGAGATCAAATTGCCAACATCTGAAAAAGCAAGAGAGTTCCAGAAAAACATCTACTTCTGCTTTATCGACTACGCCAAAGCCTTTGACTGTGTGGATCACAACAAACAGTGGAAAATTCTTCAAGGATGAATACCAGATCACCTGACCTGCTTTCTGAGAAATCTGTATGCAGGTCAGGAAGCAACAGTTTGCCCCAGACATGGAACAATGGACTGGCTCCAAATTGGGAAAGGAGTACATCAAGGCTGTCTATTGTCACCCCGCTTATTGAACTTATGTGCAGAGTACATCATGAGAAATGCTAAGCTGCATGAAGCACAAGCTGGAATCAAGATCGCTGGAAGAAATATCAATAACCTCAGATAGGCCGATGACACCACCCTTATGGCAGAAAGTGAAGAGGAACTGAAAAGCCTCTTGATGAAAGTGAAAGAGGAGAGTGAAAAAGCTTGCTTGAAACTCAACATTCAAAAAACAAAGACCATGGCATCTGGTCCCATCACTTCATGGCAAATAGATGGGGAAACAATGGAAACAGTGTCAGACTTTATTTTTGGGGGCTCCAAAATCACTGCAGATGGTGACTGCAGCCATGAAATTAAAAGATGCTTGCTCTTTGGAAGAAAAGCTATGACAAACCTAGACAGCATATTAAAAGCAGAGACATCACTTTGCCAACAAAGGTCTGTCTAGTCAAAGCTATGGTTTTTTCTGTAGTCATGTATGGATGTGAGAGTTGGATCATAAGGAGTGCTGAGCATCGAAGAATTGATGCTTTTGAACTATGGTGTTGGAGAAGGCTCTTGAGAGTCCCTTGGACTGCAAGGAGATCCAATCAGTCCATCCTAAAGGAAATCAGTCCTGAATATTCATTGGTAGGACTGATGCTAAAGCTGAAGCTCCAATGTTTTGGCCACCTGATTCACAGAGTTGATTCACTGGAGAAGACTGTGATGCTAGGAAAGATTGAAGGCAGGAGAAGAAGGGGACGACAGAGAATGAGATGGTTGGATGGCATCACCAACTCAACGGACATGGGTTTGAGCAAGCTCTGGGTGTTGGTGATGGACAGGGATGTCTGGCTTGCTGCAGCCCATGTGGTCGCAAAGAGTTGGACATGACTAAGAGACTGAAAAATAACAATATATATTATCACTATAATACACAAGAGCAAACATTTTAGCATAATGGAATAAAGGAAATTACCTATAGTTTAAAATGTATTGCTAACTGTGATGACTTAATGCAATCATTAGCCAATATCTCAAGGCTTAATATATACTTGGGGTAAGTTTCATTGTTAATGAGTGTGCATGTTAACCTATTTTAAACAAGATAATTTCTTGACAATTTCAAAATTGTTTATCTGACTTATGTCAGATCTGATTAGATCATCTTAAAAAAAACTCATTATAGCTGATGATATCTTTCTAGAAGTATAAATTCTGCTGTTTTCATGTTGTTTGTTTTGTTAGAATGACCTTCAGTTCACAGTTTCTCCTTTTAAGCTACTTTTCTATTTGGGCTTCCCTGGTGGCTCAGTTGGTAAAGAATCCACCTGCAATGCAGGAGACCCAGGTTCAATCTCTTGGTGGGGATACCCTGGAGAAGGAAATGGCAACCTACTCCAGGATTCTTGCCTGGAAAATCCCAAGGACAGAGGAGCCTGGTGGGCTATAGTCCATGGGGGTGGCAAAGAGTCATACTCAACTTAGTAGGTAAACCACCATTATAGCTGATGAGTCTTTCCAGAAGTATAAATTTTTCTGTTTTCAAGTTGTTTGTGCTTGCTTTATTAGAATGATCTTCAGTTCACAGTTTCTCCTTTTAAACTACATTTCTGCTTTCCTAGTTTAATTAAAACCAGAAAATTTAACTCTCAATCCATAAACTGGGCACACTCTAAATTGTAAGATGTTTCACTATGCCACTGGCAAAAGTTTACATTAAGAACCCTAAGGGTGCTCCTTCCCTTCTCTGGGAGAGACTGCTGGACACATGAATCTCTGTCAGAGGGACTGGATGAAGGCAGCGATGTCCTTACCTATTTTACATATTATTTAAGTTACATTTCTGGCTTTTAAAGATGAAATCGTAAATGCAAGCAGAAGTTGTAATGTTTTTTCCTACATATACAAAGGGTCTTCCGAGGCCCTCTTCTCACTTCTCACTTCTGTCTGCCCGTGGTTTGTGTGTGTGTGTTAGTAGCTCAGTCATGTCTGACTCTTTATAGCCTGCCAGGCTCCTCTGTCCATGGAATTCTCCAGGCAAGAATACTGGAGTGGGTAGCCATTCCCTTCTCCAGGGGATCTTCCCAATTTAGGAATTGAATCTGGGTTTTCTGCACTGCAGGCAGATTCTTTACTCTCTGCCACCAGTGTGTAGGCTGCCCTAATTCATTCTCTTCTAGTTGAAAATTTTTATTACATGCCAGAGAATACTACCCTTCCATCTCAGGCAGATCTGAAGATTTCTTTCTTAATGGGAAAAAGAAATTTACCTTCTGTAATATAGTAAGTACTTGTAATTGAAACCTCAGTTATAGAGCAAGAGAAAACTGAACAGCAGGTGTAAAGCCTGCCCTTGGGAGAAGGGTGGATGGCGTAGGGGCACAGAACTTGGCCGTGGGCATCAGTCACGCCTTGATCTGAGCCCTGGTTCTACTGCTTACTATTAATAACTGTGCGAACTTGATGTAAGTTAATCAATCTGGACTTCAGTTTCCCCATCTGAAAAGAAGTGATAATAGCTGCAGCATTAGGTAGGAAATATATTAGGTTGCTGTAAAGAAAAACACAGGAGGGGTAACTCAAAATACACTGGCTTACAAAGATGTCTGACTCAACGGACATGCATCTGAGCAAACCCCAGGGGGTTATGAAGAGCAGGGGTGCTCCGCGTGCTGCAGCCCGGGGGGTTGCAGAGTCAGACGGGACTTAGTGACTGAGCAGCAACAACACAAAAATACAATTTTACTTTTACGTGCAAAAGTTCATGCACACTGGGCTCCCATCTCATGATCAAATGCACCTTTCAGTTACTGCTATTGTGTCTGATTGCAGAAGACGGAAAAAGGACTAGGTAAGGTAAGATTCATTACTTTTCTTTTCAGATCCTGACTGGGACGTCTTTTAAATCCCACTGGCCAGGCCTTAGGCACGTGCCTGGAGCTAACTGCAAAGGATCATGGAAACCATAGTATTTCCTGGTGGCCAGATGCCTAGCTCCAGGTTTCTATTACTATAGGCAAACAGGAATAGGATAGAGATTACATGACATCTTTAGCACAGAACTGGGTCCATGACTAAACTACAGAACTAAAGATCACTATTATCGTTATTCAATCTCTAAGTCTTTTGCTTTCTCTTAAGCAAAATGATTATTGATTGACTGCTTCATTCAGTAAACAGGTATTGAGTACTGATCTTGTGGAAAGAGTGTCCTGCCTATCTCACCAGGTAGTACGTATCAAAACAATAGTGACAGAAGTGGATGGGTTTTGGAAATTTTATCAACTATCGTCTATATATGTATCTTTCACTTGCAAGGGATCATTCTTACTTTCATGTTGACATCTTCTGAGGGCCTGTATCACAGCTAGAAAAAAGGATAGAAAGAAAATTTCTACTATTTTTACTGAGAATATGAAAAATAAAAATACTCGGAAAAATAGGCTGATGGGGGAATCTCCTTGAAAGATTGGAGGTGAGAAGCAATAGAGCAGAGTGGAAAAGGCCTGGACTGTGGATTGACATGACCTCATGTATTAGACAACTTAGGCTGTCTAATAACTGCCCAAATCAGTGTTTTACAACAGTATTTTCTCCCAAATCTAAGGCTTGGCAATAGCTTTGCTTGCTTTTGCCAGACTCTTCTTAGATTTGCTCCCTCTGTCTTTTCGTTCTGGTTCTTCTATGTAGGGCATGTTTTTGTGGCAGGTGGCAGGAGCATAAGAAGTCAAGCTAAATCATGAAAGCGCTTTTAGAGCCTCTGTTTTTTTCTACCCAGCTTTATGGCGATATAATTGATACCTAACATTGTGTAAGTTAAGGTGTGCAAATGTGATGGTTTGCTCCACTTACATACTACCTAACGATTCCCACCTTAACATCAGCTACTAGCTCCATCCTGTCATATAGTTACCATTTCTTTTTTTTTTTTAAATATTAGGTATTTATTTATTGATTGACAATACCGGGTCTTCCCGGTCTCCCCTGCACAGGGGCTACTTTCTGGTGGTGGTGCCTGGGCATCTCACCATGGTGGGAGCATGTCTCGGAGCACGGGCCCTGGGGCTCTCAGGCTTCAGGAGCTGTGTTGGGGGCTCAGGAGTTTGACTCACAGACTCCAGAGTGTGGGCTCAGCAGTCGTGGTACACGGGTTTGGTTTCCCTGCGGCATGTGGGCCCAGGGATCCAACCCGTGTTCTCTGCATTGGCAGGCAGATTCTTATCCACTTGACCACTAGGGAATTCCAACCATTTCTTTTTGTGATGAGAACATTTAAGATATATTCTCCTAGCAACACTAAGTGTATGTATATTATGGTGTTATTAGCTATAATCACCATGCTGTACATTAGATGCCCAAATTTGCTAGTCTTATAACCGGAATTTGTACCCTTTGACAATGTTTCATTTCTCCCACCTGCAGCCCCTGCTAACCACCACTCTACTATGTTCCACTCTTCTATGTTTCTCTGAGTTTGACTTTTTAGATCCCAAATATGTGCTGCTGCTGCTAAGTCACTTCAGTCGTGTCTGACTCTATGTGACCCCATAGATGGCAGCCCACCAGGCTCCCCCGTCCCTGGGATTCTCCAGGCAAGAACACTGGAGTGGGTTGCCATTTCCTTCTCCAATGCATGAAAGTGGAAAGTGAAAGTGAAGTCACTCAGTCGTGTCCGACTCTTAGCAACCCCATGGACTGCAACCTACCAGGCTCCTCCATCCATGGGATTTTTCAGGCAAGTGTACTGGAGTGGGGTGCCATTGCCTTCTCCCAAATATATGATATCATATAATATTTGTCTTTGTCTAATTTGCTTAATTTAGCATAATGCCTTCAAGGTTCATCCAGGTTGTCAGAGATGGCAGGAGTTCATTCTTTCTCATGGCTGGATAGTATTCCATTGTATATGTATAGTTACTGTATCTTCTTTATCTGTTCATCCATTGGTAGACACAGGTTGTTTCCATATCTTAACTTAAATTGTGAGTAATGCTGCAATGAACATGAGGGTTCAGATATCTCTACGAGGTTGAAGCCTCTGTTTGGATATGGCATCTCCATTCACATTTCTTTGACCGAAGCACATCATATGGCCAAGACCAAAGTCATTAGAATGGAGAAGCATTTTCCATCTTACAAGTGAGCACTGCAAGGCAGAAAAGGAATAAATAACTGTGAACAAATAATATAGTCTAAAACCCTTGGGTTTGAATTCCCAATTAGCTGTGTGACCAGATGCAAGGCTGTTAACTTTCCTGAGCTGCATTTAGTTAATATAAATAGCAATTAAAAAAAAAAACCCTAGGTGGTCAGTTGCTCAGACATGTCAAACTCTTTGCAACCCCGTGGACTGTAGCCCTTCAGGCTCCTCTGTCCACAGGATTTTCCAGGCAAGAATACTGGAGTGGTTTGCCCATTGCCTCCTCCAGGGGATCTTCCCTACCCAGGAATCGAATTTGCATCTCTTGCATCTCCTGCATTGGCAGGCAGATTCTTTACCACTAGTGCCACTTCAGAAGCCCAAGAGCCCATAAGATTGTACTTATTAGATGATAAAATCCCTTTAAAGCAGAATTTCCTAGTGGCATGCCACAAATGGATTAAGAGTGTGGCATAATAGAGTATTTTCAGTCCACAGACCAGTGGGGTAAGACGCTCACCCAGTGGCCTCCTCCCATGAAGAGCCACCCCTGTGTGTTGGCTGCACAGATAGTATCATTTTCTTTGTGCCATGACATGAAAAATAATAAAAGGCACTGGGAATGAAAGTACCTAGATGATGCCTGACACTCAGTAAGTTTTAAACCAGAAGCAGCTGTCGTGACTGACGGATGGAACAGAGAAGGAGGCAGCAGTGTGATGGCAATGAGGCATCGGTAGGAACCACTGACAAGAGAATTCTTTCCCCACCCCCGCCCCCACTCCCAGCAGTTTCAAGAAAACTCTACTTGATGCTTTGCTGTTTTCCTCTCTGTGACCCTATGGGGGTCATGACCTCACTCCACCCCCACCCCCCAGCAATTTGAGAAATCCTGGGAAAGAGGATGCAGAAGACAATGTCCAGAGCTTATGCTCTGTGTGACCAGAGTTGAAAGTTGAATCTAAAAATATGTCTTACTATAGAACACCAATTGTGGCTGTTTCTATAGTCATTCCGGAGCTTATTACAAATCTTCCCCAAAAGAAATTCCTGGAATTGTGCTCGCCTGTGAATTGCCGGGAAGACACAGTACCATTCTTGGTCTGGCATGTGGTCAAGGCTGACTTGCAGTGGTCTGATTTGGAGCTTCTCACCGTCTGAGAGTGGGAAGCCAACGCTCTGGGTCTCTTTAAATCAGAATCACTCCTGGATGCTGAGACAGTCTTCTCTTACTACCACAAAGATGAGTGTCCTCAGTGTAGACCCAAAACTGAAGGCAACAGCCTAAGTCATTGGGCTATGCTGCTGATCTTTAGGCTAGTTATACTGCTAGGCAGGCATGTCTGTGCACTGAGATATCTTCCTATTATTTTACTCTGATGCTTTCCCAGTACCTAGCACAGGTGCAGTCAGGGTCTAGTGTCCTAAGACAAATATAACAGTTGAGAAGATTAACTTGAAAACTGAAGTTTTAAAAATAAAGCTGGATCCAATTTTTAGCTTTATCCAAAGTGATTTCCATGGCGTGACTGTTGGTTTGTTTGACACCTATTTAAACTTTGTTCATTACTTCAACAGAAATGTATTTATTATGTATTTATTTTTACAATTATTTACTTATTTATGGCTGTGTTAGATCGTCACTGCAGGGCAGTGGCGGCTTCTCTTCCTTGGGGCCTGCAGGCTTCCCCCTGCAGTGGCCTGTCCTGCTGCAGGGCGCAGGCTCTAGGGCATGCTGGCTTCAGTAACTGTGGCCCTTGGGCTCCGTAGTTGCCCCACAGCCTGTCAATCCTCCCGGCCCAGGGATCAAACCCATGTCCCCTGCATTGGCAGGTGGACTCAACCACTGGACCGCAGGGAAGTCCAGCAGACATTAATTAAAAGCCTTTTATGTGAGAGATTCTGGAAATACAATGATTAGTAAGACATAGTTTCTGGCCTCAAGGAGCTTCCATAGTGAGAACAAGAGCATTAATGGAAATAAACATTATTTTAAAATTTCATCACAGTGTTAATTAACTACAACTAATATCTTGAAGAGAAAAAAAAAAACTGCATGAAAATTCTCTGGTAATTAAACAGTACTTTAGATACACACATTAAAAGTGTTGTTAACAAAGTAAATTCCTCTTTCCAAATTTATGTGTCATAATGAGAGTCTCCCATTATCTTTCTGTGGAGGAAAAAGACCCACTTAGTCAGCAGTGTTGCTAAGGGAACAGAGAAGCGGCCATGGCCCTGAACTGCTGATAGGGCTGAGAGGGGTCTGAAATGGTTCATGCTTTCAGGAATGGCAATCTGGCAATATGCAAATGCCTGACAATGGGAGGGAGAGTCTTTAAATAAATTATGGAACATTGCACAAGGGAATACTATGTGAACCATAAAAATGATGCTCAGATGAATATGGATTATGTCTTTGAGCAAGAAAAATACAAGACAGTAGACACAGTATGATTCCAATTACATGTGTGTGTGCCTGTGGGTATGGGTGTACATGCATAAATAAAACTTGGAAAAAGATAAGGCTGATATGTTAAAAGTAGTTATTTCTGAGTCTTGAGAGTCCAAGTGATTTTTAATTTGAGGAGTGCTTTTCAGCACTTTTTGAATTTTCTACAAAGAACACTTATTACTGTCATAATCAGAGTGGGTTGGGGGAGGGTTTGGTATTTTTGTTTTTTATTTACTTTATTTTTGACTGCACTGGGCCTTTGTTGCTGAACTCAGGCTTTCTCTAGTTGCAGGGAGCAGAGGGCTACTCTTCGTTGAGGTGCACAGGCTTCTTATTGCGGTGGTTTCGCTTGTGGCAGAGCATGGGCTCAGTAGTCGTGACCCATAGGCTTAGTTGCTCCGCAGCATGTGGAATCGTCCCCAACCAGGAATCGAACCTATGTCCCCTGCATCGGCAGGTAGATTTTTATCCACTGCACCACCAGGGAAGTCCTGTTTGTTGTGTTTTTTAAGAAACAAAAAAGTCTGGATTGGGTCATGTCAGCTCCAGGGGAAAAACGATTCCAAGTAAAAACATTTACCTTGTGTGGCAGGATTAAAGACATGAGCTTGGGCAGCTGGTGGGGTTTAGACTGATGTAGAATTTTCCAGCTAGGCCTGTTGAAGAGATAGCTGGTTTTTTTGTTTGTTTTGTTTTTGTGTTTGTGTGTAAGCAAGAAATTCATGGAAATTTTGCACTCTTACAGGAAGAAGATGCAGCAGTTCTCTTAGACAAATCATGCCAACTTTGTCACTTTTCAATGAAAATTTTGGAAAAAAGACAACCAGGAGAACTGCTTGCTGGAACATTAGCCAGAGGTAGGCCTGAGTAAGGATTGGTGTTAGTTACCTCATGTCACCCCTCACCTAGGTTGTTGAATTTATAGAGCAAAAGAGAGCTGATCTCTAATTTCAGTTTCTAAGTAAAAGTTGATTCTTTTTTTTTTTCATTTATTTTTATTAGTTGGAGGCTAATTACCTTACAATATTGTAGTGGTTTTTGCCATACATTGACATGAATCAGCCATGGATTTACATGTGTTCCCCATTCCGATCCTCACTCCTGCCTCCCTCCCCATCCCATCCCTCTGGGTCTTCCCAGTGCACCAGCCCTGAGCACTTGTCTCATGCATCCAACCTGGGCTGGTGATCTGTTTCACCCTTGATGGTATACTTGTTTCAATGCTGTTCTCTCAGAACATCCCACCCTCGCCTTCTCCCACAGAGTCCCAAAGTCTGTTCTATACATCTGTGTCTCTTTTTCTGTCCTGCATATAGGGTTATCGTTACCATCTTTTTAAACTCCATATATATGCGGTTTAATATCTGTATTGGTGTTTATCTTCTGGCTTTACTTCAGTCTGTATAATAGCTCCAGTTTCTTCCATCTCATTAGAACTGATTCAAATGAATTCTTTTTAATGGCTGAGTAATATTCCATGGTGTATATGTACCACAGCTTCCTTATCCATTCATCTGCTGATGGGCATCTAGGTTGCTTCCATGTCCTGGCTATTCTAAACAGTGCTGCGATGAACATGGGGGTGCACGTGTCTCTTTCAGATCTGGTTTCCTCGGTGTGTATGCCCAGCAGTGGGATTGCTGGGTCATATGGCAGCTCTATTTTCACTCCTGGGCATGTATCTAGAGAAAAACTCTAACTTGAAAAGATACATGCACCCCAAAACTCAGCAGCACCATTTACAGTCACCAAGACATGGAAGGAACCTGTGTCCATTAACAGACAACTGTCTAAAAAAGATGGGTACATATACGTGATGGACTCAGCCATAGTAAGAGGTAATAATGCCATTTGCAGCATCAATGGATCTAGAGGTTATCACACTAAGTGAAGTCAGTCAGACAGAGAAAGCCAAACATCATATGATATTATTTATATGTGGAATCTGAAGAAGTGATACCAAAGAGTTTAACTTACAAAACGGAAGCAGACATAGAAAACAAACTTAGGGTTCCCAAAGGAAAAAAGCTGGGGCTGAAGGCGAGGTGGTAAATTACGAGCTCAGGATTAGCAGATATAAGCTATTAATACTATATATAAAATAGATAAACAACAACATCCTACTGTGTACCACAGGGAACTATACTCAATATCAACATTCAATATCTTATAATAAGCTACAATAGAAAAAAGTTGATTCTTTTATTTTAAACACTGCATTAAAATTGCTACATATTTTAAACATTCTTAAAAAAATAGAAAATTGTAAAAAGAACACAGTTTTAAAAATTGCCTTATTTTCTTCAGATTTTTCTCTTCCCATACCAATATAAATATTATAGAAAATTTAAGCCATCCTGAATCCTCTCCCCAATCCCATTTTCCTACTTTCCTCCTTAGAGTTAACCACAATAATTATTTCAGCGCTCATCACTTCTATGTGCATTTTAATAATTTCTCTCTATATTTTGTATCAATAAACATCTAAACTTTTTTTCCTCAGACTTGCTTATTTTGGTGGTTGTTGTTCTTAGATTTATCCGTGTTGATAGATGTCACTCTAATTTATTCATTTTGACTTCTGTGTAGTAATCCCTTGTAGACATATGAGGCAACATATTTAGCCATTCTTCCATTGATGGACATTTAGGTTGCTTACAATTTTGTTTTGTTTTTACTATTTCTAACAATGCAACAATGAACATTTGTGAACTTGTATCCCTCTGCAGCATGTAAACCTGAACATGGGATTATTGAGTCATAGGCTAAGTGTAACTTTTTTCTAACTAGGAATAGCAAATGGCTCTTCCAGGTGATTATACCAGTTACAGCCCCACCATAAGTGTTTGAAGGTTCTTGCCAGTCTTTGGAACTGCTGCTATTTAAATCTTTGCCCATTTGAAGACTGTGGAATGATTTCTCATTGTCATTTGGTTTCCCTAATTAATTTTGAGGGTGACCTTCCTTCCGTACTTTATTTGCCATCAGTTTTTCTTTCTTCTTAGCAACATGTTATGGCCTTTGATCACTTTTTAAAAAATACTCTTTTCCATTATGGTTTATCACAAGATATTGAATATAGTTCAATAACAAGTAGGACCTTGTTGTTATCTATTCTGCATATAATAGTTTGCATCTGCTAATCCCAAACTCCCAATCCATCCCTCCTCCATCCCACCTGCCCCTGGCAATCACAAGCCTGTTCTCTATGTCTGTTGATCACTTTCTTAATGAGTTTTTAGCTTTTTCCTGTTTGGTTTAATTCTCACTTTAGCTTTTAAAAAACAAGAAAAATAAATCCATCTACCCATCCATTTCATTTTTTTTTAAGTGAAAATTGGTTGTTAGATGCTATGAGATAATTAAGAAAAAAAGTTGTCACTTACATGAAAATATTCAGTTTATACTATTTTTGAAGGTAAGTAGAGGAAGCTCTTCTTCCATATATTATTTGTATTGTATTAGGACTAATCTTCAATTACATTTTGTTCTTAAGGTTTATTTCAGACTATTCTGATAAAAATACAAAATGATGTAGTTACAATGATTATTGTATTGCCCTTAATTGTCCAAATAAAGCATCCATTCTAGATTTTAGAATCAGAAAATAAAGAAAGATGGCCATGCTCCCCCAAGGTTATCTTGCCCTCATTATGCAGCCGCACATGTGGGATGGTCAGGGGTACACAGAGAATGACTAATGCATTAATAAGGCTTACATGTACCTCTCACCCCCCTATAATTGCATTCCTTTCATTAGCTTTTACCCAGCTGGTCTGAGTTGCACAAACAAAATATTGTATAAGATCGGCCCATTGATGGTAAATTCAGAACAATTTTTGTAAAACTCTTGCCAAGTTACATACTGACCCCAGGGTCTTTAAACCAGCCAAAAAATGTTGAGCAAAAACTGAATTAAACCTATTATCACAAATTTGTGCCCCCTAATCTGATGAGACTTCCAGATGTCCAGCCCAAGACCATCTGCTGAATGTCTGTGGGCGCGCACTCCCAAAACATGTGCCTGGATAAGAGTAATAGACCAACAGCCTGCGGCTCTGAAACTCTGAGTGGTTCCTGCTTAGACATAAAAGCAGACGAACAGAAAACAAGTGAGTGAGGGGCTTTTGAGGGATTTTTTTAAACCATAATTTGCTTTCTGTTTAACTGACCAGTTGCTTTGTTCTTGTAGTCAAGTGGCTCATCTCTCTCAAAAACAACAGACTGTGATTTCAAATATTTTAAAAAGCCAATTCCAAAACCTTTGGGAGTTAGTTGCTAACTTACACTTGGTAATAATTCTGAGTAGCATGATTCGTTGGTTATAGTAGCTTCGTCTTACGGCAAGATTCTGGGAAAACAGACTCAGAGAAGGACCTGCATGGGCAGGAGGTTATGGCAGGGTGCTCTTGGGAACAGTTGGGGTGAGAGAGTGAGGGGAGTAGAATCGGGCGGAAGGAGAAGTTGAACTGAGAGGAGCCACAACTGAGGCCGCAGCCATTCCCGTGCCGAGCTTCAGAGCCCAGATGCTGTGACGATTCCATGTGTTAACTTGGCCAGGCTCTGGTGCCTCTCTGGTTGGTCAAATACCAGGCTAGATGTTGTTGTGAAGGTTTGTTGCGGTTGTGGTTTTTTAGATGTAATATTTAAATCAGTACACTTTCAGGGAAGCAGATTACCCTCATAATGTGGGTGGGCTTCATACAATCAGTTGAAGACCTTAAGAGGTTACTTTCTTTCTTCTTTTCTTTTTTTTAAATTAATGAGAGCATTTATTAATGTATAAAATACAGTGTAAAGTTGTTTGTAAATCTGGTTATAACAAATTAAAATGTAACTATTAATACATTAAATTGAATTAACAGCTGTTTACCTTACTTCATTTGTGCTTAAAAATAATGATTATAACTGTAAACTCATATTCTAAGCATTTGTAATAATAAATCCCACTTATTCAGTCATTCAAAGTATTAAACAATTACGTTTTTTAGTCTCTGTAGTTGGCACTAAGACTATATCAATTAATAATAATAATCCATGGCTGATTCATGTCAATGTATGGCAAAAACCACTACAATATTGTAAAGTAATTAGCCTCCAACTAATAAAAATAAATGGGAAAAATAATAATAATAATAATGGTACCAATGAAAGATCAAATGGAAAAAATGGCCTTCCTTTACAAAGGACCACTTTTATTAGATCCAACAAATTCCAATTGGGCAATTCTTCTACTACTAGAGGAATATGTCTTCTAAGTTACTTTTGCTTCAAAGAGCCAAGACTGGGGTTTATTGAAGCAGAAGGAAATCTCCTTAAGACTGCAACATAAAAACACTGCCTGCATTTCCAGTGCCGGAAATGCGACCCCAAGGTTGCTGCATTAACTCTCACCTATATTTCCAGCCTGTCCTACAGATTTCAGCTATGATTGTCCCCACATGCATATGAGTCAATTTGTTAGCCTAGGGGTTAGATCCTCTGGGTCTATGTTATGGCACTTTTATTAGGGCTTACCATATATGGCATATGGCATCTGTTCCCATCCGTGTCAAGAGCTGTGAAGGGCCTGAGATTTTTATTCTACTTGCAAGCTAACAAGTTGGCTTGCCACAGTTTCTGGGATGCTGGTAGAGCCCCATGGATGAGGCTACTGGGTCAGAGATGAAGCATGGTTTATAACTCAAAGCTATAGAACAGACGAGTTTAAGCATTTTATGTTGGTTGCTTGAGCCCCAATTTCCATAAGGTGATACAAGAAGGATCACATCACACCTGCACCCATAGTGGACTGCATTATAGTAGAGGGACCCTGAGTTTAGAGAATCCAAATCTTTTATAATGGGCAGTAAGTAAAAAAAAAAAAAAAAAAATGGGCAGTAAGTATGCATGTCCTTTGCTCCAGAAGGAGGTATATGTCTATCTTCCATGCCTGTAAGAAAACCTAAGCTCTGGAGGAAGACACTAGATCTTCCAAGGCTATTGGCTACACAAACATCCTTGAAATGGTAATTCAGACCAAAGGCAGCCAATGCCTCAATAGGACTTGCAAAAATGCAAGAACTTGTGGAGAGCTGTCTCAACACAAGACACTTCTAGCATAGGGACTGCCACGTTATATGATCCAAAGAACAGTGCTTTTAAGATGTTGTTTTTAGTGAAAATCTGAGAATTTGGTCTCTAGCTTTATGTTAAACTGTTCTGTCTTTATTTGGCAGCTTTTCACCAGTAGATTAAGAGTCAGACTGCCTGGGTTTGATCCTGCCTCTGTCACACATTTGCTGTGTGACCCTAGGAAAACCATTTAATCTTCTGTGCCTTCAAGTTTTATCTGTATCATAATGGTAATAAAAGTACCTTCCAGATAGGGTTGTTGTGAAGATTACAAAGTTAATAAGGGTAAAGAATTTAGAACAGTGTCTGGCACACAGCCTGTGTTTTTATTTGATGCCTTTGACGTTTGTGCTTAAGGAAACCATTTGCCGCTTCCTCTTCTACTCCAGACTGGTATATTGAGGCTAGATGAAAGGATCAATTCATTTCCTTTTACCACCTCTATTGCAGAATGTATGCTAATGTGTCAGATATTGCTATTGCCTAAACTGATATCCACTCACCCTCATTTCCTTAGTGCTAGAACTTGAATTCCAGGGGTAGAAAAAAGCCTCAATTTCCAAGTCTCTCTTGCAGATTGGTATAGCTTTATGACTGCATTTTAGATGATAAGTTTCCAAGCTGCTAAACAGAAGCAGTCCCATCTTATAGGGAGCTCCCTTTTTGTCCTTCTACCTTCTTATCTTCTAGACTTTAGTTTGGATGTGATGGTGGCAACTCTAGCAGCCATCCTAAATTGTGAAGGTACGAGCCACACTCTGTGCATAGCTTCAGAAAGACAGGAGCCTGTGTCTCTGAAGACATCACAGAACTGCCATCTGTAACAACCTGATAACATTTGACTCTGGAATTCTTTAACATGAGGGTGAAATCAATGTTTTCTTGGTTAAGCCATCGTAATTTTGCTTGTTTGATATCATTTGTTGGCAGTCAACCTCTCCTGACTCATAGCTGCTAGTTTCTGTATTCATTCATTCATTCACTGATTCTTTATTCATTCCTGTGTTTATTGAGTCCTACTCTGTGGTAGACTCTGAAATGTTAAAACAACGTCTTGGTATATTCCCTTCTCCGGGTTACTGGATCTCATGGAGATGAGTTGTAGCTCCAATAAACCCGAATGGAAAATTATACAAAATAATGGTGTTTGTGTTAGAATATCTTCCTGTTTTTTGAAAATGGAGCTGTTTAATGATCTGCAAATTCACGAAAGTTCAGAGGAAAGAATGAAGCTGCACTGAAAAGGCCTTGGTGACGGTGGGAGTCAGAGTTCTGGTAACTTGCTTTGATTTTGCTTCCTGCTCCCGGCTCTTCCCTGCATCCATCTTTGGTTAGAAATGACATCATCCCTCACTCTCACCAGCCTGAAATGAGTTGTCCTTTATCTTTTCAACTATGAATGTTCCTGTGAAGTCTTCTATTTTTAAGACACAGGGGAAACAGATATGAAAGTATAGGAGGGAATTGTGATCACAATAACCATACACTCTCCATCTTTAAAGTAAAATTTTTCAAACATTCAGCTAAGCACATAAATCCTTTAGTTATCTCCTGACAGGTCAGACATATTTAGCCTTGGTCTATCTATGAAGAAGGAAACTGTGTTGAAGTCCTAAAGCTTCAGGTACTCATTTAATAAATATTCATGAATATTAACTACAGACTTGGCACCAGAGATAGGGGTAAGCAGCAAAATCAGAACGGTCCTTGCCCTCTTGCTTCTTAGAGTTTTCAATAGCTGTCTTCCTTTCGTTGACAAAAATTATTCAAATTCTCACCCATCTTTACTTCAAACACACATATATTGTGTTGAGTTGGTTCCTCCAAACTGGAATCATGTGTAAAACTGCCTCAATTTAACCTTTGACCCAATGTAGACTCATTCAGATTTCTTTTCTCCAAAAGAATACCCCCACCCCTGTTTCACATGAGCTATGGTATATGTCTTCATAAGGTAATATGGCATCCATATGATGTGAGCTGCCCTAGGAGAGAGCTATAACATTAACATTCATTTACCTCTCCAGGAAACTACCCCCTCTTCCCATACAAGTTAAACCTAATGTGCAAATATTCAGTAGTCCTTTTTCTTTCCCTTACCTTCAGCGCATCTTCGCCTACTCAGTGTAAATCATATTTACAAGGTAGGTTTTGTTGTTGTTGATTATTTTGTTTTTCAACATCTGGAGTATAATTGAGATAAAATGTAGGTCACTGAATAAAGGGCCCAGGACTTGTGTTTTTTCTTCAACAAGCAGCCCTTTGATCTATTTCAATTCATCAATAATATATTAAGCACATTACCATTTTATCTATTTTCCACAACCCCATATCGGTTTGAAACTTTAAAAAAAACACCATCCAACTATATTTGTATGTTTGCATGTCTTTTGCATAGTATGAACTTGACAGACTAGCAGTGCTGCAGAATTCTGATAGGGTGGAAATTGTGTTTAATCAATGTGATAAAAGCAAGGGGAAGTAACATAGACTTGAATAGCCAAAGGAAAAGGGTTGGCTTTTTTTTTTTTTTTTTTTTTTGAAGCAAAGAAGTCTGGAAGTTAGATCAACAGTTGCATTTTTTTTCAGTTCACTTTGTTTTCATTCTCCTTCCCTGACTCCAATCTAATTTATTTTTGCATTAAATCATTCAGCTCCTTTCCTTTTGTAACGGGTTGGATTTGGGGAGATGAAGACAAACAGCTTAGACCTTGGAAAACACATGGGCTCCCGGGGTAGACGGCATCTGGGAGGATTCAGCATTGCCTCCACATTCTATAGGGAAAAAACAGAGCCAGGTGCGTTTCTCCCCAAATCAAATTAGCTGCGAGATGCCACATCCAATTGTGGCAAATTGACGTGAGGGTTTGTGATGTCTGCACCCGCTCTTCCAGCAAAGGTCACCGCGGAAAGACGCAGGCACCAGGCGGCGGGGGGCGGCAACTCTCGCTAGAGCCGCTCCAGCAGGGGCAGGAGAGACGTAAAATGCAATCAGCCTTCGGAAAATTGCAGGAGAATCCAGTGGTAAGTATGTGTTCTAATCGGATTTACTGTGCCATCATTTACCTCTTTAAGGATGTTAACATAACATTATGTTTAATTGAAAAAATGGGTAGTTAACTGTTCAGAAGAGATTCTCCAGCCCCCTGTATAAGCCACAGTCTAATCAGGCACAAAATATAGGATGCCTTAATCGCATCGCCGCACAGTTTTCACATTTCTTAAATAAAATTTGCTTACTTACCTCCGAAAATTAACTCAAAATGTTGACAAATTTGCCCATCTTGATAGTTGTTTTTAAAGATCTCCCCTGACATTAACAAGTTTACATCATGCTTTATGACATTTAATTAGCCATATTTTATTTAATTAGCATGGTAAGACATCTAAAGCAATCCAAATGTTTCCTGAAAAGCCCAAGCAGAAGGCAGCAGTTCCATACATTGTGAGAGACCATGAAAATGTCTCTTCAGGCCTATTACCAGACGGTCTGCATTTTTGGCTACATCTAGTAGGCTGTTGTTGCTGAGAAATGGGAAGATTTTACGGTTTTGACAGACCATTTCAGGACCCCTCCCCCAAAATCTGTCTATAAAGGGAATATACTTCTTCACACTAACTTAACCCAGGACATGTCTCTGCTTGAAGGTAAAAATGACGCCGTGAGGCTCGTGATCTAACTGTATTTACTAAATAATGAATGGATAAGTAAGTATCTCATCTTGGAGGAGGTTGTTTTATACAATTGAAATCCTTTCTTCTCACAGTTTTTTTTGGTGACTTCTCACATACTTTCTTTATACAACTACTGGTGAGCTTCAGGGTGCCAAGACTCTGCTATAAATGTAAGTCTTGAATATATCGAACCTTGCTTATTTTTTAAAATTTTATATATTCATTTTCAGCTGTGCTGCATGGGCTTTTCTTGAGTTGCGGAGGGCAAGGGTTATCCTCTAGCTGCTGTGCGAAGGCTTCTCATTGCGACGGCCTCTCTTGTTGCGGGGCATGGTCTCTAGAGCACACGCTCAGTAACCGTGGCACACCAGCTTCGCTGCTCCCCGGAATGTGGGATCTTCAAGGATCAGGAATCAAACCCGAGTCTCCTGCATCGGCAGGTGAATTCTTTACCACTGAGCCACCAGGGAAGCCCCTGAATGTTTATTGAGTGAGTATCATGGGCCAAGCAACACGACAACCACTCTCATGCATTTACTCCTTCCCCAGATATTGGGAGGTAGCTGCCATTATCATTGCCATACATTAGAAGATGAAAAGGAGGTGTAGAGATGGTTACTGACAGCTAAGTAACAAAGTTAGGGGTCAAGCCTAGAGCTTCTCAGAGTAGGTCAGGGCTCCTGCAAAAATCACCCTGCCCCTCAGAAGGCAGACTCCTCAGGCCTGTTCAAATCCAGCCTGCTCTATTCTGAATCCAAAGCCAGAGCACATAACCTGTCTATGTCACAGCCTAACTCATGGCTAGTGGTGGCTGGCCCTATTCTTTATATATATAAAAAACCCCAAAACGATATGGACTATCCATAATAAAGTACCAAAAAACCATGATGGAAACTTAATTTCTAATCCTAGAATGTAAATTCTGCTCCCCTCATAGTGTAGCCGAGTAATAAAGCTGAGTCACCTACCCTGCCTGAGTTCTCCTAGTTATGATTTCATTTTAAATGCTACATTAAACCCATATGCTGCCTCCAGACTTAATATTTTTTCTGTGCAGACATGAGTTCATTCAACTTTTTTTTTTTTTTCATTCAACTTTTTAAACAGCAATTAGGCAAAGAACAACCTTTGTTCCATGCAGGTGAGTAAATGAAGATGTCCAATGTGAGGGGGCTGTGATAGGAGGCCACTCAGAAATCTGCTGTCTTCACCTTGATGATATAAAAAACTTGGGGGAGAGTTTTAAAAACACCCATGCAAATCGCTTTCAGATTTGGATTGTTTGTATTTGAAAGTGAGATAAGTGTAACTTTAAAGCATTTACTTAAATATTCCAATGGATATGACCCCCACCCTACCAATATCTGTGGTTACTCCAAGCACTTCCAAATTCCCCCCTCTCCCACATAGGGAATGCAGATGTAGGTTTTATGCTAAAATAGCAGAGCTCTAAGTGCATTAAGAAAATCATTTCAATAGAGCTTTTACTAATGCAGACGATTTTTTAAATGAAACAAGGCAGATACAGTAGCAGAGGCGCCACAGATTGAATAAATATCACTTAACCAATTACCAATTATCCATGCTAATGAAGGATGAGACAGAGCTCTGATAAATTAAAACCCCAAATAGACTGAATGTTGGTTTAACCAATGACTCTCCCCCTTTTGCAAGAGTGTCTAAGGGACAGCTATGAAATGACTGATCTGAATTTTACTTCCTCGCCCTTCCTCCACCTGCCCACCCTCTGACTGTGGCTCTGATGGGCAGGAAAACGGTCAAAGGGCAGACAGCTGGAGGGAACTCAAAGGGAGTAGGGGGGACCCACTGAGTGGAGAAGCTGCCCCTGGATAATTGGAAGTTGATTGGACGCACAATGGCCTCCTTTTGTCCACTTCTCATTTTGGATGAGGGGCCACAGCCAAGCCTGGGACAGCTCTTCCCAGGACCGTCCTCTCCTGGGCCAGTGGGGAGCGTCCATGGTGATAGCTGTGTGTGGCACAGTTCTTGATTTGCTCCTCTCCGCTCTGAGTAATCAGGGAGTGAGCTGGAAAACTCCAGCCATACCGGAACTCTGCTTCTTGTCATTTTGCAGAACTTCAGCCTGGGTCAAAGACCAGAAAGCCCGAAGGGGCTCCAGAAAAACATCTTCAGTGACGTGTCCGACATGAATGTTATGAGGCCTGGAGCTTCAGGCTACAGTATTCATAAGCCTCTATTTCTGCCCCCCCACCCCCGCCACCAGACTTTCTCAAAATCTTCCTTTCTTCCATTACTCTCACCCTCCGTTCCCTCATCTGCACTCCTTCCATCACTCCTCTAATACTCTGTCCCAGCTGGCCACCCTGGTCCTTCGCCTTATCTCTACTTGGTTAGTGGCCTCGCTCCCGTCAGCGTCACACATCCTGCATGTCGTGGGATGATCGCTGTCTTCCTCATGCTCCGTGGGCACCTTGCCCAGAGTTAACATAAAGTCACACGAAACTGTAAGGTCGTAGCCTTGGCCGAAACATCTGAGCCTGTACAGTGCATCTCTGCTGATCCGGCCTTTTCAGCCCAAACCTTGGGGCTCCTGTCCCACCTTTCCATATTTCAGCAACCAAACAGTTAAAGCTGGGCACAGCGGGGTGTTCTCTTGACCTCCACTCTATTCAGTCGGTGCCCTTCAGAAGACACTCCACCTCATCATCCCATGGCTCAGGTGCACTCACGGTACCCCCAGGAATCTACAAGGCCAAGTGCTTATACACAGTAGTCGGAGAATAAGTATAAAATATTAAACATTTAGTCACTTGCAGACCAGAATTTGCTTTCAAGTCCTACGAGCAGAGCTCGGACTGATCCATGGCTACATATGTTAGCACCTAGGGTAATTTAGGAGAAATATTTCTCCTTGTTTTAGAATTCCAAAAATGGTTCACGGTTCCACACTTTGGTGTATACTCTTTACGCTACCTGGAATGGCCTCCCCAGCTGTGCTCACAAGCTGCCACTGATCTAAGACTGCTCACGAGTCTCCTGATGACCCTTTGTCTGTTTAAGCAGTCACAAGCTTCCCTATGTCTCTATAGAGGTTCGTACCATTCTGCGTCTAATGCCTTGTGTTGGAGCTTAGTCAACCCATTTTCAACCCATTGTCTTTGTTCAACTAAACCAGTGTTGGTCAGCCTTGGCAGCACACTGGAAGTCTCTGGGGAGTCTTACCCTCAGAGATTCTGATTTAATTGTGAGTGGGGAGACCTGAGGGCTGAGGGATTTAATCCTCCCCAGGGACTCTCACATGGAGCCACTGCCTTAGACTGTGGGGCAAGGGAGTTATTGTATCGCATTCGTCTTTATTGCCTCTTCCCCTGGTGCGGTGCATGGCATACAGTAGGTGCTCATTGAATAAGTGTGCCTCTGCATTAGTTGTCCTGGTCTAGGCAGTCAAGGGCCCGTGGCAGAGACTGCCAACTTTCCACCAATATTCGTTCTCCATTCTATAGGAGAGCTGTAGAATTTCAGCTGCAGGTACAGAGATGCTTAGGAGAAAGGTCAGGTTTCCCAGCTTCGCTTGTGGCTAGGAGAGGCCAAGAAAATCATTCTGGTCCATTGGATATGAGCAGAAATAGTGGGTGCAATCACTAGGTTATGCCCTTAGAAGGAACGGTCATCCCTTTCTCTGCCCTCTTTCATCCTTGCCTGCTGGCTAGAGTGCCAACACGGTGGTGGTGGTGGGCCATCTGGGACCTGGGAAGGAGAGAAACATAATGGAGGGGACCTGACCCCTGACTTATGAAGCCATCTTGCCAACCCTAGAGAAAGATGTAAACTGAGGTCACTCTTATTCTGGGTCTCTGTTACAGCACCCATGTGGTCTTGCCTAACTAATTTGGAAAAGCATTTTTTAAAAAAAATTCCATTTTATGTGAATTTAAAAAAATAATTAATTAGACTGCGTTGGGTCTTAGTTGAGGCCCGTGGGATCTTTTGTTGCCGCTTACGGAATTTCTAGTTGCAGCACTTGGGTCTAGCTGCTCTGCAGCATGTGGGATCTCGGTTCCCTGACCAGGGATCAAACCTGTACCCTCTGCATTGCAGGGCAGATTCTTTACCACTGGACCACCAAGGAAGTTGTGGGAAAACATTTATATTGTTCTATCACCAGGCCTGATACTTGAGCTTGATAGCACTAGCAAAACTTATCCTACCTCCACGCTAGTCTGGTAGCCAACTCTTGTTGCTCCTTAGGGACAGCAGGACTTGGGTTTCTGATGGCTCCCCATCACTCTTAGGCTAAAGACCAGAATCCAGAATCCAGGTCATGGACCACAAGTCCTTGCCCTCCAGGTCCTGTCTGCCTCTCCGACATCATCTGCTCTCCTTGGTCTCCCAACCCCCATCTCACTGACCTGCTGCTCTTGATTCCTTAAACGTGGTGCATTCTCTGCCACCACAGGGTCGGTGTATGGGCTGTTCCTTCTGCCTGGAATGATCTTGCCCCATGTTTTGACCCGGTTAACCCTAACTCATCCTACTGCCCTTCAGGTCTCAACTTGGTTGTCACTTCCTCAGGTCTCCCCTGATCTCTCTGACTAAGTAACCCTCATATGATACATCTTGAAACTCTAAATTTACTGAGTTGTGATTTTTGTCTTTATTGGGAGTGATTATTTAATTAACAACTGTCTACATCACAAGACTTCTAGCTCCACAGGAGAAAGGCCTATGGCTGCTTTTGCTCACTACCGACTCCCCAGCGCCCAGCAGAGTCAAGCATGTAGTAGATGTTGTTGCTATTGAGTCGCTTAGTTGTGTCCGACTCTTCTGAGACCCCGTGGACTGAAACCCACCAGCTCCTCTGTCCATGGGATTTCTCAGGCAAGAATATTGGAGTGGGTTGCTGTTTCCTTCTCCAGGGGATCTTCCTGACCTAGGGATTGAACCTGCATCTCCTGCATTGGAAGGCAGATTCTTTACCACTGAGCCACCTGGGAAGCCCCATATAGTAGATGCTCAGTGAATATTTACTAAATGAACATGTGAATAAATGAGTGAACCCAAGAGGGTAGTCTTTCCTTTCCATTGCAGAACCAGGTAGAGGCAGGGAAGATGGAAAGCATATGGGGAAGAGGGACTTTATTTCTTAGCTCTCTTGCCAGAAAGCATCAGCCAAGCATGGTCTGGCTAGAGGAAAGTTAGCCAACTGTGATCTCACTAGCCTCAGTCTCAGATTAAGTTGTTCTTGGCACTCAAGCTACCCGATCACAAAGAAGTGGGTCGCCTCAGCTCCGGGGTGCAGCATTTCTTCCTCGAGCTGTGATGAATAGAGAGCACTAGTGCTTTCCTCTTTCCTCTCCTGTTTGCAGGCTCATCCGCCTGAAAGTTCCTGGTCTGAGCTTCCCTAAAGAGTCACGATCTCTTATCCAACCTGGCTCCTCTTGCCTGAATCACCTCTCCCTGTCCGCTTCCAAAGTATCCAAGTCCTGCCTCTCTTCAAAGCCTGAGTTTGTTCTGGTTCCTTCAGGAAGACTGGATAAGCTACATTAACTTGTGAATTCTCCCCAAACCCTCCCCTGCCCTCAAACCCAGGAGTTTTGTTAGGAGCATTCAGTAGGCTTTTGTGACAACTTGCCTAGCAACAGTATTTCTTTTCGTGTAACTGTACTATCTCCCCAAAGAAAACATGAATTCTTTGAGGGCAGGAATATGGTCTTTTTTCTTAGTGCCCAGCGAGTGTTTCCTGGTAAGCAGTTAGTGAAGCATGAAGTGTTTGTTTAGGACAGTGATGATGGTGGGTGTGGTGATGATGATACATAAGGAAGTATATATCTTCTCCCCAAAGACTGTGGCTAACCTGTAATCCTGTGCCTTCGAATTAGGCCAGGAATGGAGTGCACATGGGTCGTGAGAAAATATTTCACTCCAGGATTAAAAGTCAAATCTGTTCTAGCATAACACACCACGAGGGCTCTAATTTACTCAGGCCAGAGTGAAATAGCTGAGATCTGAATCTCAAAATTGCCCAACGCAATAAAAACTCTGAATGAATTGAGGAAGTCTCTTTTAACTTTGGTTATAGTGAAAGAAGAAAAAAATGAACAAGTTAGGTTAAAAGGGCATTAATCTTGGATGCTAATCCTGTGTTTTGTTAGATTTACCTGGTGCCTCAAAGGCACCCACATCTGACTACCTGATTTATTCACAGAAACTTATGGATTCTTTTCTGAGAAGATGCCGAAGTATATTTGTCAAGACATGAATTGGTGTGTTTGCTTTTGTCTGTCTGCTCATCCATCCATTGTTCCTTCCTTTTAGCCAGCCAGCAACAATATATTGAGGGTTGCCCAAATGTTAGGCACTATGCTAGGCAAGTGATATAAGAACAGGCATTAGTAATAGCACCAACCAAAAAAGTGGTGAGGGTTTTGTTGCGTGTTTACCATGTGATAGACACACACATTGCTGTATTTAATCCTTCCAACAACCTCTAATGTACAGGACCATTGTACGCCTTACCTTGTCTCTCCTGACTCATGTTTTTTTTTTTTTTAAGATTTATTTATTTTATTTTTGGCTGTGCTGGGTCCTCGTTGCTGCACAAGTGCTTTTCTCTAGTTGCAGCGAGCAGCGGGTACTCCTTGTTACGGTGCACGGGCTTCTCAACGTGATGGCTTCTCTGGTTGCTGATCACTGGCTCTAGGTGCTTGGGCTTAAGTAGTGCGTGCAAGGGCTCAGGAGTTGTGGCCCACAAGCTTAGTTGCTCTGTGGCATGAGGGATCCTCCCAGATCAGGGAGTGAACCAGTGTCCCTTGCATTGGCAGGAGGATTTTTAATCACTGGACCACCAGGGAAGCCTTTGACTCATCTTTTTAAGCCCAGCTGTTTGCCATGACAACCAGCTTTCTACAGGTATAACCTGGGCAGAACCTTCTTTGAGCTACACCACTGACCTCTCACTTTCTGCCCCGGAGCTTCAGTGCAGCTGCCAAGGTTTGCACGTGTAGAACTGCTCAGCCACTCCGATGTGAGCTCAGAGATGAGAATACGAGGGGGTTACCATGTGATAAGTGCTGCTTCTTCTGTCTCTCAAAAGGACAGTTCTGAGGTCTACACGGTTCCTCAGAGGGTCCCAGCAAGACGGAGCCCCAGTGGCCGCACTGACCAGCTCACTCATGTGTGCTTATACTGATTTTCCCTCCTGCATAGTTTCACTCTTCCTAGTTCCTGCTCTTGTTTCCTGAGATAGCTTCCCCCCAAATAACTACTTGCATGAGTCCTTGGTCTCAGCCCTGCTTTCCAGGGGGGAAATCAAATGAAAACAATTAGCATTTACATTTCAATAATTGAGGAATGTATTGGTGATCCTCAAAGATGCTAAATCCCAGTCCCTGGAACCTGTAAACATTCTCTTATTTGGAAAAAGGGTCTTTGCAGTTGTGATTAAGTTAAGGGTGTTTAGATGGGAGATTATCCTGCATTATCAGATGAGCCCTACATGCCCTCATATTTGTCTTCAGATATTATTATTCATGGGATAAGGTAGAGAGAGAGAGCTGATGCATACAGAATAGGAGGAGGTCATGTGACCGCAGTGGCAGAGTGGAGTGATGTGATAATTAGTCAAGAAATGCCCTCTGGCTCAGTGGCTCAGTGGTAAGCAATCTGCCAGCCAGTGCAGGAGACAAGGGTTCAATCTCCAGGTTGGCCACAACTATTGAGGCTGTGCTCCGGAGCCCGGGAACCGCACCTACAAAACCCGCAGGCCCTATAGAGCCTGTGATCCGCAACAAGAGGAGCCATCGCAATGTGAAGCCCGTGCACCACACCAGAGAGTAGTCCTCACTCGCAGCAGCTAGACAAAAGCTCACACAGCAACGAAGACTCAGCACAGCCAAAAACAATCTAAAGAAATTAGCAAAAAAAAAAAAAAATTTTTTTTTTTTTTAAAGAAATTCCCCTAGCACCAGAGGCTGGAAGAGGAGAGGAGAAAATTTTCCCATGGTACCTCAGAGGGAGCGTGGCCTGCTGACACCTTGATTTCAGCCTACAGACACTGATTTCCAGCTTCTGCCCTCCAGAACTGTGAGAGAGTGAATGTATGTTGTTCCAAGCCACCAAGTTTGTGGTGGCTGTTTGTCACAACAGCCACGGGAAACAGATACAAGGAAACCGAGGTTCACAAAGCTCAGATAATTTGCCATGGGTGCTAGTTAGTAACTGGTGGAGCCAGGATTCAAACTCAGTTCTGTCTGATGCTGGTGCCCAAGTTCTCAGCACCCTGTTTCCTCTCCAGATAGAGAGCGCAGGGCTCCTGCTCTGGACAGTAGGCAGACAGTGAAGCAGGGAATCTGCGCTGGTCCTGTGAGGCTATCATGGAAGGAGCTGGGTGTCTGGGAACTTCAGGGAGAGGAAGGCTTCCCTGGGCAGAGGTCATTGCCTAGTGGCAACCAGGAAACCCCTGATGAGATGGAACCCCACTGCAGGGCACGTCTGGTGGAGTTCTGTCTGCCCATTTCCACCCACTGCTGAGCTATGCATGCCTATGCTCAGTCGTGTCGAAGTCTTTGCTTCCTCATGGCCTGTAGCCCTCCAGGCTCCTCTGTTCTTGGGATTTTCCAGGAAAGAATACTGGAGTGGGTAGCCATTCTCTTCTCCAGAGGATCTTCCCGACCTAGGGATCAAACCCATGTCTTTTGCATTTTCTGCATGAGCAAGTGAGTTCTTTACCAGCACCGGGGAAGCCCTTGATGCTGGCTGAAAGCCAAATCCCTACCCAGTCCCTTCAAAATATCTGTTTTGATTCTCCCACGCTCATGCTCAGGGTGGACTGAGATGGATTCTCCACAGGAAGGCTTCTCTCTGTTCTGGAGAACTTTCTGGTTTCAAACTAAAATATGACATTCTGTCTCTGAAACCTCAGGGAGGGAATGTACTGTGGACTCAAAGGATCACTGAAGGCATGCCTTACCTCACACTTTGGGGTTCACCAAATGGGGTGAGACCCACTAGAAGTGTGTTAGGTCACTCTGGAGAGGCAGATAAAGAGAAAACAGGAAGTGGAAATGTGCACAGAAACAGGCAAGAGACTCTGCAAGGGCTTGTTTGATGGCGGGTGTTAACCCCTCAACTTTCCTAATGTGGCCATTCATTCATAACAAAGCCATAAAAATTCTAACCGTTACCACTTGACATTAAATATTTCACCCCTTCAATACTTCAGGGGCCACTAATGGCTTTCATCCATGAGTTTAACCCTGAAAACGTTCTTTGGGTAAGTTTATGAGATGGCCTTGTTGGATCCTTCTCAGGGTACAGGGCTGGCACGTCTGCTGCTCTTAGGAACTTCCTACCAAACGCTGGGCAAGGTTCTGGGGCTACGAAGATGATGGAATCACTGGCCTCAGGGAGCGCACACTCTAGGTGGTAGGACAGATGCGTATATAGCACTTACCAAATAATCTTAAAGACTTCTCTGGTGGCTCAGACGGTAAAGCGTCTGTCTACAATGCGGGAGACCCTGGTTCGATCCCTGGGTTGGGAAGATCCCCTGGAGAAGGAAATGGCACCCTGCTCCAGTACTCTTGCCTGGAGAATCCCATGGACAGAGGAGCCTGGTGGACTACAGTCCACGGGGTCGCAGAGAGTCGGACACGACTGAGCGACTCCACCACAGTCCGCCACCATGTATGCAGTAGGAAGGAAGAAGAGAAGAGGCAGGCCTAGCTCAGCGTGGGGAACCGGGGATGGGCGGGCGCTTGTAACAGGAGACACTGGGCTGAGTCTCACCGGAAGTGGCTGGAGCTTTCCAGGCGGGAAAGGAAGAGGGAGGCGGGGCTTATTTGAGGGAAGGCAGAGGGAAGTATGTTTCAGTCGATCTGCCTGCCATAAACACCGTTATTGATTAGGTGTCTTAAGCAAACCACACCTGTGGTTCTGGAGGTTAGAAGTCCAAGACGAAGGTGCTGCCTGATTCAACGTCTTCCGGGTTTGCACATGGCTGCCGTCTTACTGAATCCTGATGAGGTGGAGAGAGAGAGAGGTCTCCGGTCTCTCCTCTTTTTATAAGGGCACAGACATCATCATCTAACTCTCGTTACCTCTCAAACACCGCGACTTTGGGGATTAGGGCTTCAACAGGTAAATCTGAGGGAGACACAAGCATTCGGTGCAGACGTATGTATAAAGGTAAAGATGTGAGAGCAATAATAAGGGAGTGAGAGAGAGTGAGACAGAGGGAGAGAGAGAACCAGGGAATTGGCAGGCACTTGGTGGTGCTGAAGTCCAGGGTTCCATGTGCGCGCAGCTGGAGAGGTAAGCATGAAAGCCTGTCTGCCATGTTGAAGTTAGACTTCATTATGAATGTAATGGGGAGTCACTGAAGGATTTCAGTCAGGAGTGACATGATCAGATTTACTTTTTAAATGATCACTGTGACATCAGTGTGCAGAACATATTGGAGCGAGGCCTGACTGGAGACAGAGAGGCCAGTTGGGGGACTATGGCAGTGATCCAGGTGAGGGATGATGAAATGGGGATGACAATAGGGGACAGATGCAAGAGCAATTTAGGATATAGAATCAGCAGGAGGAGTGGGGCATAGATAAGCACTAGAAGCTGAAGGAGAACTTAAGGCTGACTTCTCGATTTTCAGCTTGTGTGAGTTTGTAAATGAATAAAAAGATTTGGGGAAGGGGGGAAATAAGGAGTTGAGTTGAGGATATTCGAATTTGAGAATATTCCCCATCACCCCAAGTGAAAGCGTTTGACAGGCACTTTATTCAGAAAGTGGTCTCTGGGATTTCCCTGGTGGTCTAGTGATGAAACTGCCTGCCAGGGCCGAGGACGTGGGTTCCATCCTTGGTCCAGGAAGACCCCACATGCTGAGGAGCCACAAAGCCTGTGTGCCGCAGCTACGAGCCTGTGCTCTGGGGCCCACAAGCCACAGCTACTGAAGCTCGCCAGCCCTAGAGCCTGTGCTCCAGTCAAGAGAGACCATCACAATGAGGAACCCTTGCATCACAAGTAAGCGTAGCCCCCGCTCGCTGCAACTAGAGAAAGCTGGAGTGTAGCGACAAAGACCCAGCGCAGCCAACAATGAATAAATAAATAGGAACTTAGAGAAAATTAGCCTCATCCCAAGCAATAATACTCTGTCCTGGAGTAGTCTCATACACTCATACACACAGCTGCTGTCTAACTGCTGAGAGCTCTCAAGACTTTACATTCTGCTGGGATCTGTCTTTTGAGCTCCCACTTTCTAGATCCAACCACCAATTAGGTATTTCCTCTTGGATAGCCCATCTCAAAGGTTAAAGTGGCTGCATTCCGTTACCAGGGTAATCTGTTGAAAGCTGTGCTGTCTAATTCAGTATAGCAACCATTACGACTATTGAGTACTATTACTACTGTTATCCAAGACATATAGAGAACACTTAAAACTCAACAGTAAGGAGATGAACAGCTCAAAAAATGAGCAAAAGACTTAATCAGACACCTCACCAAGGGATATACAGAGACAAATAAGCATATGAAAAGTTGCTTAACATCATATGTCATTTACGAGATGCCACCACACACCCATTAAAATGGCTAAAATTCAAAACCCTGACACCAAATGCTGACGACGATGCGGAGCAACAGGAGTTCTCATTCATTACTGGTGGGAATGAAAAATGGTATAGACACTTTGGAAAGACACTTTGATTGTTTCTTTCAAAAGAAGACCATATTATCTAGCAATTGTGCTTCTTTCAAAGGAGTTGAAAGCTTGTGTACACACAAAAACCTGTACAAATGTTTGTATCAGCTTTATTCATAATTGCCCAAATGTGAAAGAAACCAATATGTCCTTCATTAGGTAAATGGATAAATAAACTGTGTTATGTCCAGATAATGAAAAATTATTCAGTGCTAAAAAAAAAAGGGAATTATTAAGCCATGAAAAGATGTGGAAGAAACTTAAATGCATACTAGTAAGTGAAAAAGTCAATCTGAAAAGGCTCCATTCTGTATGATTCCAACCATATGACTTTCTGGGAAAGGCAAAATTATGGAGATAGTAAATGGATCAGTGGTTGCCAGGGGTTAGCAAGGAGGGAGGAATGACTGTGCAGAGCACAGAGGATTTTTAAGGTTGTGAAACTGTTCTGTATGATACCATAATGGTGGGTGTATTACATATTTGTCAGAACCAATAGAACATACAACACCAAGAGTGAACCTCCATGTAGACTACGGACTTTGGATGATAGTGATATATCATTGTAGGTTCATCAGTTCTAACAAATGTACCTCTCTGCTGAGGAACGTTGATAGTAGGGGAGGCTGTGTGTGGAGAGGGAGAAGTAACAGTTACATGAGAATCTCTGTACCTACTGCTTGATTTTGCTGGGAACCCAAAACTACTCTAAAACAATACAGTCTATTTTTTAAAACTGTGATTAGTCCAAATTGAAATGTGCTGTAATTACAAAACAGACTCCAAATTACAAAGAGTTGGGTGAATAAAAGGAGGAAATATCTTAATAATTTTATTGATTACCTGATAGAAAGGCAATATTTAGGATATATTAAGTAAAAAATATTAAAATGTATTTACTTTTTTTTTTTAATTTAAAAATGTGGCCACTAGAATTTTTTTTTTTTTTTGAAAATTTTAAGTAGTATGTGCCTTACATTCTAAATATTTCTACTGGACAGTGCTGGCTTAGACTATACTCAAGCCAGTACTAGAAACTAGGACTCTTGGCTTCTATTCCAGGATGCGTCATTCATTCAACCAGCATATTTCAAGTAAGTACTATGTGATGAATAAGATAGAGATGATTCCTGCCTTTGGGAAGCTTGCAGTCTTATTCTGGCTTATTATAGAGCTCAGTAAAAGAGACAGTTTTGAAAAGCACAAAACACCTTAACAATACAAAGAATAACATGAATATAATTTCCAGGTGGAAAGATGACATGCTCTGATTTCCAGATGAGAGTTAGAGATGTTAAGAATCCTTGTATAAGTAGAAAACCAGGCAATCAGTCTGATAATTATGACGAATTAAGAGAGGTGAAAGGCAAAGGAGAAAAGAAAAGATATACCCATTTGAATACAGAATTCCAAAGAATAGCAAGGAAAGATGAGAAAGCCTTCCTCAGAGATCAATGTAAAGAAATAGAGGAAAATAATAAAATGGGAAAGACTAGATCTCTTCAAGAAAATTAGAGATACCAAGGGCATATTTCATGAAAATATGGGCAAAATAAAGGACAAAAATGGTATGGACCTAACAGAAGCAGAAGACATTAAGAATAGGTGGCAAGAATACACAAAACGATACCAAAAAGGTCTTCATGACCCAGATAACCAGGATGGTGTGATCACTCACCTAGAGCCAGACATCCTGGAATGTGAAGTTAAATGGGCCTTAGGAAGCATCACTATGAACAAAGCTAGTGGAGGTGATGGAATTCCAGTTGACGTATTTCAAATCCTAAAAGATGATGCTGTGAAAGTGTTGTACTCAATATGCCAGCAAATTTGGAAAACTCAGCAGTGGCCACAGGACTGGAAAAGGTCAGTTTTCATTGCAATTCCAAAGAAAGGCAATGCCAAAGAATGCTCAAACTACTGCACAATTGCACTCATCTCACACGCTAGCAAAGTAATGCTCAAAATTCTCCAAGCCAGCCTTCAACAGTACGTGAACTGCGAACTTCCAGATGTTCAAGCTGGATTTAGAAAAGGCAGAGGAACCAGAGATCAAATTGCCAACACCCACTGGATCATTGAAAAAGCAAGAGAGTTCCAGAAAAACATCTACTTCTGCTTTATTGACTATGCCAAAGCCTTTGACTTGTGGATCACAACAAACTGTGGAAAATTCTGAAAGAGATGGGAATACCAGACCACCTGACCTGCCTCCTAAGAAATCTGTATGCAGGTCAAGAAGCAACAGTTAGAACTAAACATGGAAAATCATACTGGTTCCAAATTGGGAAAGGAGTACATCAAGGCTCTAAATTGTCACTGTGCTTATTGAACTTATATGCAGAGTACATAATGAGAAAAGCTGGGCTGGATGAAGCATAAGCTAGAATCAAGATTGCCAGGAGAAATATCAATAACCTCAAATATGCAGATGACACCACCCTTATGGCAGAAAGTGAAGAAGAACTAAAAAGCCTCTTTTTGAAAGTGAAAGAGGAGAGTGAAAAAGTTGGCTTAAAGCTCAACATTCAGAAAACTAAGATCATGGCATCTGGTCCCATCACTTCATGTCTATTAAATAGGTGGCGAAACAATGGAAATAGTGACAGACTTTACTTTTTTGGGCTCCAAAACCACTGCAGATGGTGATTGCTGCCATGAAATAGAACGACGCTTACTCCTTGGAAGAAAAGTTATGACCAAACTAGACAGCTAATATGACAACCTAGACAGCTAATAATTTTTTTAATATAAAAGCAGACACATTACTTTACCAACAAAGGTCCATCTAGTCAAAGCTATGGTTTTTCCAGTAGTCATGTATGGATGTGAAAGTTGGACCATAAAGAAAGCTGAGCACCAAAGAATTGATGCTTTTGAACTGTGGTGTTGGAGAAGACTCTTGAGAGTCCCTTGGACTGCAAGGAGATCAAACCAGTCCATTCTAAAGGAAATCAGTCCTGAATATTCATTGGAAAGACTGATGCTGAAGCTGAAACTCCAATACTTTGGCCACCTGATGCAAAGAATTGACTCATTGGAAAAGACCCTGATGCTGGGAAAGATTGAGGGCAGGAGGAGAAGGGGATGACAGGAGATGAGATGATTGGATGGCATCACTGACTCAATGGACATGAGTTTGGGTAAACTCTGGGAGTTGGTGATGGACAAGGAAGCCTGGCGTGCTGCAGTCCATGGGGTCACAAAGAGTCAGACATGACTGAGCGGCTGAACTGAACTGAAATGTCATTGAGGTTATACCAGAGGATAAAAAGAAAAGCTATGAGGTCTATAGGGGCTTCCTTGTGGCTCAATGGTAAAGAATCTGCCTGCCAATGCAGGGAGACATGGGTTTAATCCCTGGATTGGAAAGATATCTTGGAGAAGGAAATGGCAACTCCCTCCAGTATTCTTGCCTGGGAAATTTCATGGACAGAAGAGCCTGGTGGGCTACAGTCCATGGGGTCACAAAGAGTCAGACACTAATGACTAAAGAACAAAAGCAACAAATGAGGTCAATACAAATTTAATTTCTGGCAAAAGAAGTTCAGTTTGGGACTCCCTGAAATGTACATAACCAAAGGAGCTCTGCAGAGAGATTTGCACATCAGATGGTCTTTGCCTTGGTAGTAACAAGAGAGGTTAGATTTTAGTCAGCTTTTCCTCACTCAGTGCTGTTGGGAGGTCATAGCAGGAAGAGGTGGGGCAGAGCTTAAATCCATCACAGTTGGCAGGAAATGGTGGAGGTAGGGATGACCCTGCAGAGGCAGCTGTGTCTTGAAGAGCAGCTAAACTTGAACGAAGCCTTTGGGAGGCCAAGAAGCTAAATGGCAGGTGACCAGCAGTCCCGTCTCTGCATGGATAGAAGGGTGGAGAAAGTGGAGGCCAGGACCCAGTTTTGTGGTGTGCTTGGCAAATGTTCACCTCCGGGTCAGGGACCGGGGAGGGAGGCCTTCAAGACCAGGCCTCTCATTTTGTGGATGAAAGGGAGGGAGCAGTGGGAGGTAAGAGCAGGCAGTGGCTGAGATTCTGCTTTGTGTCAGGATCTGGGCTACCCCGGGGAAGCCCACAGGGAATAACACTGTTCCTCCTTCCAGGGAGCAATTTCCAGCTGGAAGGAGATCCCATTTATTTGGCAGAGTTTCCCCCACACTGGAAGCTGTCTGTAAAATGATTAGTTTTATAAAGTACATTGTATTATTTTGAAGCCAATTTTGATAAAATATTCCAAACTTCTTTGCATGATTCTATAAAACTGGGATGGTTAAAAGAATTAATTATGAGAGAACATTTGGTACTTCAAAACAAAACCGAAAAAAAAAAAAAAAAAAACAAACCAACAGGGAACTAAAGGAAAAATCCCATTTTGCTGCAGCGGGAATGGTTCTTTGTAATTTGCAAATTCTTCCCCATTCAGGCAGGAGCTGGAGCTGGTGCTTGCATAGTGATAAAGTATCTAGGATTTGGAGTCATGGGCCTGGTTTTGACTCCATTCCCACAACTTGCTAGCTGTGTGCCTTGGAGCAAGTTACTTTACTTCCTAAGGCCTTGACTTCGCGTGTAAAATGAGGCAATGGTCCCTACCATAAGAACCTGTAAATGGGATTGAATTAAATAATTGATTTTGCTGAAACTGAAAATATATTGGCATGAAGCTAGTAATGTTCAGTGAAAGGTGGCAACTATTATTATTGTTGTTGTGATTGTTAACGTCTTAACAAGCCTAAAATCTGAATTTTCCAAAAATCTCCCTCACTTTCTTGCTTGTGCTCATATACACATACTTACATGGTGAATTTAAGTGTCAGAACCAGAACGGGATGGGGAAGCCTAAGACTCGGGTCAGTTCTCTCTTTCTTTTCATTTTGCTGCTGCTGTTGTTCAGTCACCAAGTCAAGTCTGACTCTTTGCAGCTCCATGGACTGCAGCAGCCAGGCTTCCCTGTCCCTACCGTCTCCTGGAGTTTGCCCAAGTTCATGTTCACTGAATCTTTTCATGTTATTCTCTGACAAAGGTCAGATCCTATTATTGAGAACTCCAAGAGACTTAAATGCTTTTTTATGCTTGAAATCATTGCTTTAAATATTCCTTTGATATAGGGATGTCAGTTTAACTGGCTAGAAACATTTTTTTTCATTTATTGGACAAATATTTCCTAAGCAGTGGCTGTGTGTCAGGCCTTGAGGATTCAGTTTTGAAGAACCAGATCCTTGCTCTGAGGAGCCTCCATTTTAAGCAAATAAGCATGACGCAAGATGTCAGATGTTCTGAAAAACAAATAGAACAGGGACTAGAGAATGACAGGGCCAGGCTGTTTTCAAAACTCAATCTGGAAAGGCCTCTTTGGAAAATTATAATTGAAAAATAAAGTTTATGACCATTAGGGAATGATAAAGAAATCCATGAAGACATCTCAAGTAATCAACAGGCATGGTGGTGGGTGGTTCTTGACAATGACTACATTCGCTGAAGTGAAATGTGCCTCTGTGAATATAACTGTGTACACACCCCTTAGTGAATTTCCCACGTTCACGGGGCTTTCAATAAAAGTAGAAATTTGGAGGATAGTTGGTGAAAGCTGGGGAGAGAGTCTGGAGGAGTGAGGGGAAGGCTTAAGGGAATGATGAGGTGAGATCTTTAAATGGCTCTATATCTCACTGTTTTCATTCTTAGGGTGTGTCTACATCAGCATTTCTTTATCTTGGCACTGTTGGTATTTTGGACAGATCATTCATTGGTAAGGGTGGGTGGAGGGAAGCTGTCCAGGGTACTGTAAAATGTTTAGGAAAATCCTTGGTCTTCACCCACTTGGTTTCAGCAATATATCCCATTTGTAGCAATCCAAAATGTTTCCAGACATTGTCAAATGTCCTCTGGGAGCAAAATTACTCTCAGTTGAGAACCACTGGTCTATACACTGCTGGAACAAGTGTTCAAAGTCTCATCATGGGAAAGAAGTTTAATCAACACTTATTGCAAATTTGATTGGGAGGTTAGTTGCAAACATCAAGCAGCCGTATGTCAAGTGCTTTTCATATGCTAGTTTATTTCATCTTCACAATGATCTGATGAAGGAAGTATCATTAGCATTGCTTTATATATGGGGCAACTAGGGCTTCTGGAGATAACTTGTCCAAGGTCATACAACTAGTGAACAGCAGAACCAGGATTCAAATCCAGGTTTGTTGGACTCCAAAGACTTCTTTTACTCGAGATTTGCACTGTCCAACATGGTAGATACTAACCATATAGGGCTATTTTAATGAAACTAAATAGAAAATTCAGTGGCGCTGGTGACATTCCAACTGCTCAACAGCAACATGGGATTAGTGACTACCATGCTTACATGTTCAGTCACTTCGGTCGTGTCCGACTCCTTGTGACCCTATGAACTGTAGCCCACCAGGATTCTCTGCCCATGGGATTCTCCAGGCAAGAATACTGGGATGGTTGCCACAGCCTCCTCGAGGGGATCTTCCCGGCCCAGGGATGGAAGCCAAGTCTCCTATTGGCAGGCAGGTTCTTTACCACTAACGCCACCTGGGAAGCCCAAGAACATACCCCATCCTAAAAAGGGGGAAGAGCTCATAGTTCTTACTAATTATCTCATTGAGATCAATTTCTGAGGACAAGAGCAGACTCTCATTTTATTGTTGCTATTCTTGTTGTGATTTTGTCCACATGCATGCAGGTTGCTGGGTCTTCGTTTCCTGACCAGGGATCGAACCAATGCCCTCGGCAGTGAAAGGATGGAGTCCTAACCACTGGGCAGCCAGGGAATTCCCCAGATTTTCATTTTGGAAGCATGATTCCTCCGGTGTTTTTCTACATTTGGCTGCTAACATTCAGGACATATTGAGTGTCTCCTTTGTGCCAGACACTGTTCTAGCACTGGGTTTATAGCAGTGAAGAAAATAAACAAATACACTTGCCCATATGGAGCTTGCCTATTAGTGGGGGAGACAGATGCAAAAGAAAAGAAGTAAGATATATATGATGACAGATGGGATTAGTGCTGGGAAGGAAAATACAGTATGGAAGAGAGTTAAGGAGTATGAGTGAGGTGAGAAAGTGGCAATTTGAAATAGAGTGGTCAGGAATGATTTCAGTAAGTAAAAACCTAAGGACAGCAAGATAAAGAGCCGTTCGGGTATCTGGGAGGATCTGCAGTCCAGGGAGAGGAACAACAAATGCAAAGGCCCAAGGTGGTAGCAGGAGCAGCAAGGAGACAGGAGGGGCTGGAGAGGAGAGAAGAATGCGGAGAGGGGGAGGAGGTGAGACCAGAGAGGGTGCAGGGTCACGAGCACTCACGGGACTGAGGCCTCTGCAGGGATTTGACTGCTTCCCTGGTGGCTCAGATGATAAAGAATCTACTCGTAGCATGGAGACCTGGGTTCAATCCCTGGATGGGGAATGTCCCCTGGAGAAGGGAATGGCAACCCACTCCAGTATTCTTGCCTGGGAAAACTCCATAGACAGAGGAGCCTGGCAGACGATACAGTCCATGGGGTCGCAAAGAGTCAGAGGTGACTAAGAGAATAAAACAATTAATGGAGTGAGATGAGAAGGCCCTGGGCAGAGAATTGACATCAGTGATCACTCTGGCTCCTGTGTTGAGAAAAAATGATAGGGGAGTGTGAGGGCTTTGAAATTTGTATCCACGGATGCAGCAATGCTCCTCCCTTCAGAGTAGAGCCCGGTTTCCTCTCCTTGAGTGTGGACTGCACGCAGGACTTAATCCTCACAATAGAAATGGTGAAGAGGGGTCTAGGAGGGGAGATTAAGCATAAGGAGCAATGCAGCTTCCTGTTCTTTCCTCTCTCTCTCTCTCTCTCTCTCTCTCTCTGGCCGCTTGCTCTGGGGGAAGCCAGATGTCATGAGGACACTCAAGCAGCCCATGCGGTGAGGAACTGAGAACTCCTGCCAGAGAGGTAGCCAGAGAGGTCCTGTGTGGGCTGCCTGCCCGGGAACCATCCTAGAAGCGGATCCTCCGAAGCCCTCAGAGGACTGGATGCTCACATCATGAGAGATGCTGACCCAGAACCACCCGGCTTAGTCTCCCCTGGATTCCTGACACATAGAAGCTGTGAGGTAATAAATGCTTACTTTACACTGCTAACTTTGGGATAATTTGCTCTGCAGCAATAGGTAATTAATACATGGAGCAAGGGCAGAAGCCGAGAGTCCGGTTATGAGGCTGTTTCAGGAATCCACATGACTTGGCGAAAAATAGTCTTGCCATCGGGGTATGGAGAGTGAGAGAAGGAAGAATCAGGTTTTTATCTTGTAAAATGGGAAGGACAACTCCCACTTGAGCTCTTAACATGATCCCACACTTTCAGTCATTCCCACCTTAGAAGAATATTTCTTCCCCTGGCTTCCACACCAGCACACCCTGATTCTGGTTTTCCTTCTATTACCAGCTGATCCTTTCCATCCTTTGGTGACACATCCGCTACTCAAGCCCTTGATGTTGGAGTAACCCAGGGCTAGATTTTTGGCTTTATCCTCTTTTTTCATTTACAGTTTCTCACTAGGAATTCTCGTCTTCTGTAAAGACTTTAAATACCATCCATAGGGATCCAACGATTCCTCATCCTCTAGTCACGTCCTTTCCACTGAAGCCCAGACTCAAAAATCCCCTTGCCTTTTTTTTTTTTTTTAAATTTCATTTATTTGTGACTGCGCTGGGTCTTCCTTGCTGCATGAGCTTTTCTCTAATGAGGCACAGGCTCTGGAGCATGCTGACCTCAGTATTTGAGGCGTGTGGACTCAATAGGGCTCAAGAGCACAGGTTCAGTGGTTGTGATGCACAGGCTTACTTCTTCTGAGGCATGTGGGATCTTCCTGGACCAGAGATCAAACCTGTGTCTCCTGCACTGGGAGGCGACTCCTTTACCACTCAGCCACCAGGGAAGACCTCCCCTTGCTTTCTGACATTTCCATGTCTGTATCTAGTGAGTTCTGAATTTTACCATGACCAAAACAGAGCTCTTGATTTCCTGCCACCAGTCTTCCTCCCACGACAGTGGTCTCCAACTCGATGAGTGGGACCACCATCACCCCAGTTGTTCAAGCCAAAAGTAGGGGGGTCATTCTTGATTTCTCTCTTTCCTGCAACCCCCACCTTCAGCCTCTTGGAAAGTCTGACTGATTCTAGGTCCAAAACATGCTAAACATGTCTACTTCCTGCCCTCGCCGCAGATACCACCCCACTTGGAGCTATCATCATTTTTCACTTGTCCTCCCTTTTCCCCATGGCAGCCAGTGTGATATTCAAAGCACACAAATCAGATTGAGAAGCTCTTATTCTTAAAACCCTTCAATGACTTTCCATCTCAGTCAAAATCAGATCCAGGCTTGTCAGGGCTAACAAGTTTCTACACGAAGTTGGCCCCTGTCTATCTCTGACTTCATCTGATACTACTTGCCTGCTTTATTTTCCCTCAGTCACTCTGACCTTCTCTCTGTTTCTTGACGATGCTAAATTCATTCCTGGATTAAGACATTTGCATTTGTTGTTCCCTCTGCCTGGAATACTCTTTTTCAGACCTCTGTGTGGCTATAACCTTCTTGTCATTTTGGTCTCATACAAATGTCATTTTCTCGGAGAGCCCTTCCCCGAGTTCTAAATCTGAATCTCCTTCCGGTCACATCTTGTCATTTCATTCTTTTTGGTTTTCTTCATAGCACTTACCTTCTGAAACTGTCCAGTCCATTTATTCATTTACTTATTTATTTTCAGTCTTCTTATCCCTGGACACCCTGACCTTAACCTTAATCCTAACCCTCACCTCTCGTATTCATTACCATATGTATCCTCAGCCCCTATCACAACATCGGGCACCTTGCAGGTATTTGATAAGTAACTGTTGAATGTATGTATGCATGAATAAATAAATGATCTGACAAAGAAGAAAATATACCCATTGACTTTTCCATCACTGTCTGAACTCAAGATCTTGGAACAGGTAAAGGGGACCTTCTCAGCTTTACCAGTCTTCACTTGCCTCTCAGCCTTTGCATCTTGACTTCACATATGTGGTTCCCTCCTTCCCTCAGAGGTCTGCTCAGATGTCATCTTATCAGAGAGGCCTACCCTGACCACTCTTAATCAAATAGATCCCTCTGACATTTATTTCTAGAGATTTGGGGAAATAATTCATCTCCATTTTCTCCTCCAATTAAAATATTGGAATGGTTTTTCACTAAGTTGATAAAAATGTTAACTATGGTGATGACTCTTTATTTATTTTATTTATTTATTTATTTTTTACTTTACAATATTATAGTGGTTTTTGCCATACATTGACATGAATCCACCATGGGTGTACATGTGTTCCCCATCTTGAACCCCCTCCCACCTTCCTCACCATCCCATCCCTCAGGGTCATCCCAGTGTACCAGCCCCGAGCACCCTGTATCATGCATCGAACTTGGACTGGCGATTTGTTTCACACATGATAATTTACATATTTCAATGCCATTCTCCCAAATCATCCTGCCCTCGCCCTCTCCCACAGAGTCCGCAGAACTGTTTGTAATAGCCAGGACATGGAAGCAATCTAGATGCCCATCAACAGACGAATGGATAAGAAAGCTGTGGTACATATACACAATGGAATATTACTCAGCCAGTAAAAAGAATACATTTGAATTAGCTATAATGAGGTGGATGAAACTGGAGCCTATTATACAGAGTGAAGTAAGCCAGAAAGAAAAACACCAATACAGTATACTAACGCATATATATGGAATTTAGAAAGATGGTAATGATGACCCTGTATGCGAGACAGCAAAAGGGGACGACTCTTTAAACTTTGGGCTTCCCAGGTGGTGCTAGTGGTAAAGAACCCACCAGCCAATGCAGGAGATGAGAGAAGTAGGTTTGATCCCTGGGTGGGGAAGATCCCCGCAGGAGGGCACGCTAACCTTCTCCAGTATTCTTACCTGGAGAATCCCATGGACAGAGGAGCCTGGGGGGTTACAGTCATGGGATTGCAAATAGTCAGACATGACTGAAGTGACTTAACACTCTTTAAACTTAGTGCTTGAGTGAGCTTTTATTGCTTTAAAACAAAGAGCCACGAAACTTGGAGATTTAAAACAGCAATTTCTTTTCTCATGACTCTACGGTTTGGGCTGAATGCTATGAAGGCTCCCCCAAGGGGCTGGCGGTGAGCGTGATTATAAGCTGGGAGCTCAGCTGGGGCTATCAGCATGCCTTAGCTCCCCTCCTCTGGCCTCTTCACGTGGTTCAGATTTTTTGTAGTTTGGCAGCTGGGTTCTAAAAGGAAATAAACTCAGAAACTGCAGGTTGCGTGAGACCCAGCTTTGGAAGCTGTACTGTGTTGCCTGAAGTCAGTCTCAGAGGCACACCCGAATCAAAGGGAACAGAAGTCAACTCTGCCTCTCGGTGGAGGAGCAGGAAAGAATTTATGATCTCCAAGCCATCATCTTTAATCAGCTCAGAAAGGCAATCATTTTTATTTCAACCTTTGTTGATGAAAATGTTTCTAAAATATATTAGTCCTGCAAGTAGATTATAATGGACATAGTCTCCTCAATGATTAAAAGTCTTTCAGAAACTCAGGGTCACTGTTCTTCATTTCCATTATTATCAAGTTTGGGTCCTAGCCCCAGCTCTGTCACAAGCTAACTCGTTTTGTTATCTTGGGGAAATCACAGAGGATTTTGGTGTTGGTTTTCTCATCCACAAAATGATGGGATAGAGTTATGGCTTCTATTTTCATTTCCAGTTCTGAGACACTATGACTTTATAGTTTCATTTAAGAAGTACAGGAGGAAAAAAAAAAAAAAGAAGTACAGGAGGTTAGACTACATCTATAATAAATTCAAGTCATATCCACTATGCATAAATTTCTTGTATGAACTTGTGTTTGCTTGTGGTTATGCTCTTTCTTTTTTTTTTTTCTAAGAAGATATAATCCATAATTCCACCACTGAGAATTTACCTCCCTTAACTCCCAAATCTTGGGGCCTTTGTATTTGAGGTCAGCTCAAATATGGATATTTGTGTGTGGTTTGGATAACAGATGACTAGGGCTTCCCTGCTGGCTCAGAGGGTAAAGTGTCTGCCTACAATCGGGGAGACCTGGGTTTGATCCCTGGGATGGGAGGATCCCCTGGGGAAGGAAATGGCACCCCACTCCAGTACACTTGCCTGGAAAATCCCATGGACGGAGAAGCCTGGTAGGCTACAGTCCATGGGGTTGCAAAGAGTCGGACACGACTGAGTGACTTCACTTTCACTTTGGATAACATTTGCATTGCCCTCTCATTTCTGTACTTTTATAGCTGGAAAGACTAACCAGGTAGTTATTCGATCTTCCATGTTTAGAGAAGGGCAGGAAACCAGAGACAGAGAATGGAAGGAGGAAATCCACCTCTTTGATGTCTTTTTCCTTCACCTCAACATGATAATTTCCCCCTGATTCTTCACCTTCAAAATTTACCTTAACTCAAACTTCATCCTTTCCCTCCCTCTTCCTCAGGACACTTCCATCTTCTCTATGGGCATAGAAGAAGAGCAGTAAGAACCATCCCAAGAGCTAGTATTCATTGAGATGACTTAATTCTCTCAATGATATTGAGTATTGCAATTAGCCCATACAGATGAAGAAGCTGAAGCACAGAGGGTTAGTGACTCTCAGATAGGAAGTGGTTAGATCTTGGATATGAATCTAGACCCTGTAATTCCAGAGTCTTGATCCAAACACTATGCCATCTGACCATGAAACTCACCAGAAAACAAAGTTCTGGATCCTACTGACTGGGTTTGTGCTGAAGCAGAGCATGCATATACCAAAAGTATGAAAATCACAAGTATATAGATAGCTTAATGAATTATCCAGAGGGAACATGTCTGATAAACAGAACATACGAGGAACAGACCATTGCAGGATCTCCATCATGTGTCCATTCCAAATCATTGCCCTCTCTTCCCAAAGAGTAACAATCCTTCTAGCTTCTGGATTAGTTCTGCTTATTTTTAAACTTCCTATAAATTGAATCGTATAGAAAGTACTCTTTTTAAAAAAAAGTTTATTCTTTTTAAAATTGAGTATATGATTGACATAAAGTGTTTTATTAGTTTCAGGTGTACAACATAATGATTTGATAGTGGGATACTTTGTAGAATGGCTTTTATTCCTTATGGAATGAAGGAATAGAATATTTGTTAAGTAGTTGAAGGAAGGTGGTTGTTAAATTCAGCTATTCAATTTATGGCAGAGACCTCTAGGCGTTCTCCAAAGCCCCTTTTCTCATCTTCCTAGAAAATAAAGCTGCATTTCCCAGCCTCCCTTGGAGTTCATTGTTGCCTTGAGACTGTGCTGTCACCAACCAGTGTAAAAGTACTGTATATCCCTTTCCCCTTTCAGTAGGCTGGGTGGGGACAGCCCCCAGAGTGATTGGAAACCCCTTCTTAAAGATAGCAGAGCCTCCATCAGCCTGAGTCCCTGGGTGACTGGTGGGGAAGTGCTGATCTGTTCACCCTATAATAAATGAACTTCATTGTGTTTGAGTCATTTTATATATATATATGTACACACACACATATTATTATATATAATATAGTTACATATAATTATATGTTGACTAGTCTATTTACTGTGTTTTTTAAGATGCGTCAAACTAGTTTAATGCTATTCTATTGGCTACAGAAAATAACTAAGTTCTTTTCTATTGAAACTTCTTCAACACTAAGAAGATATCTACAGTGTCTCATGTGTCTCTGGTCCTAACCTGTCCTCAGAGTCTACCTTGATGGTTGTCTTTATATCCATCCTCGTCTCTGCCCTTAGACTTCCCATCAGCCTTCAGTTATTAATTAAACAAACATCACTTTGGGCATCAGTTATGTACCACCAGTGTCATAGGTATCCCTGAGAGGCAATGTACAGAACAGAGCAAGTTCTGCCTTCACACAGCTGGGAGGAAGTTAGTGGCCTCCGGAAGTCCCTAGGTCAGCCACAGTAACTCAGGGCAGGCCAGAACCTCCCACGGACAATAAACTTGTGATAATTGAGTTTACCGTATAATGGAGATGTCCCACTGAAAGTTAAGAAAATTATTTCTCAAATGGCCTACAAATTTCCATCTTTTTCTAGACTCACAGTTCAGAACACAGTTTTACCTTGTTATCATTATAACTGCAGTATGCGGTCATGTAGCAGTGAGCCAAGAGCCAGTGAAGTGTAGAGAACAACTTGCTGAGCGCAATATGGCTTCAGGCTGTTAGGCCTGGGGAATTCTCACATCTGCCTTCGATAGTTTCTCTATTTCCTTCATCCCAGTTGGCTCGCTTTTACTCACCACCAGAATCCGTTTTCACCTTGCAGGTCGCTCCTTGTAGCTAAGGGAACTGAGAACTCGAATTTTCTCAAATTGAGTTCTAATGAGAGGGATGAAACGAGAGGGCACACGGCCGCTAGAACCCTGCTTTTGCAGGGCTGTTTTGGCTGCTTAGAAACTTGACTGATCATCTGTTGCTTCCTTGCTGAGTTGTAGGTCGCTGAGGTAGATGGATATTTGATTTTTGTACCAGAGTCAAGACTTTGCCTGATGTTTCCTTCATAATTTTACTTTCATCCTTTTGTAGAAATGTTCACATTTTGGGAAAAGGGAAATAAAGAGATTAATTGCGAGAAACTCTGTTAGACATTGGACTTTTAATAAAAACGGATTTTGGAGATATGTGGAGAGGTTTTATTGTGGGGAAAGAATAAGAGTTCTGTGTGCCATGAAAGCTGGTGATCAGGGAGCTGGCCTGGGGAAGGAGGTCTAGCGGGAGAAGCCCTGGGGCCCGCACAGAGGGTTCCGGGGAGTGTCTCTGTCGACTCTGAGGAGGGCAGTTTCTGCTTGGATTTCTTTAAAATTAACTTTTATTGGAGTATAGCAGCTTTACAATGTTGTGCTAGCTGCTACTGTACTAGCAAAGTGAATCAGATACATATATATATATGTATATATATATCTCCACTCTTTTTTGGATTTCCTTCCCATTTATTGTCTTGGAACTTTAAGTGGACCTGAAGTCCAGACAGAAAGGATTTTGCCTTCTCCAAGGGAATTGTGATAAATAACCATGGCATTGACTTAGGTGGACATTAGTAGTTGAACTAGAAAGTGGAACTGCAGTTGACTCTAAAAATCTAATTTATGGATTAACTGGTACCCAGTCAAAATAACTAATAATTCTCCGACTCTAATTACCCACCTGTAGACTTTCTATTTTTTCCTCCAACTCTCTACTTTTCTGTATTTTACAAATGTTTAATAACGAGCACACATTCCTTTTATAATAAAAAATCCAATTAACTTAATTAGAAAAAAATTACCCACCAGGTGATGGGAGAGTTCTCATTAATTTATCATTGGGCATCAGAGTCTGCCTTCAAGATCTTTACTCGCTGAGGAACAGTTACTCTTGCGCTCTCAACAGCTTTAGCTGATTCCGGGGCTGTGGGAGGGGAGGGAGGTGATAGGAAGAGTGAAGAGAAAGACTATTTCCGAGAGAGACCATCCTGGGAAGAGAGCCAGGGCGACTCCCTCTGAGCGGGAGCAGCACACATCGGTGGGTGGCTTTGGCGGTGTCAAAAGGAGAGGGGAGGGGTGGAAGCCGAGGTTCCAATGGGGGTGGGAAGACCTCTCTGAGTGTCTGACTTCGTTACACTATGTCCGCCATCACTGATGACGTTACATTTGGAAATCTCGGTCTGGTCCAAAAGGGGCCTAGAAGAGAAGTCTGCCTCTAGGCTGAGTGGTTCTTGCAAGGGAGCCATGGGTGGAGTAGCCAGCTAGCCTCCCTCCCACTCGGAGCCATGATCTAGCTCCTGCTGAGCCTCTGGTTAGGTAGGCTTGTTGAGTGCCTCTGCATTCATACTGCCTGGAAGGTTATAAAATCATCAGCGTTTCTCTCGGCTAGATCTGAGGCTGGTGTTTGGGTGACCCATTCAGGAAACTTGGGAAGACCTGAAGTGATTTACTCAACGTAAATGGAACCATTAATTTCACTTTTATCTGAGAGAGTCAACATCAGCTAATGAGCAGTCACTCTGAGCTCATTAAGGAAATAGAGGATGCAATCCTCGCTAGCCCAGGCTCCAAATGGAAGAATCTTCATTTCTCTGAAGTGCAGTGCACCCAGAGATTCCAACATCACCACCCCCGACTCGGTCCCACATGAGGGGAGAGGAGGAATTTAGTCACAGTTTGCAATGAGGTTCAGGGGACTGCAAATGAGAATTAAGAGCGCAATAGAAAATGAAAATGTGTCATCGCAAAAGAAAAAAAAGTGCATTTGGAATTGGAAAGGATGTTCATCCTCTGAAAGAAGCACTCATGCAGTAGGTATAGTTAATGCATGACAGCTTTGTAATAATCATTCCATTATCGATTAACTTCATATTGTTCTGCTGTTACTTAATTGCAGCCTTTTCCTGTTTTTGGCTCTGGTGTTTAAAGGCAAAATAGGCCCTTTGTTGCGCTCTCAGAAGAACTATTTACACATTTTGATTTGGCAAAGAACAGCTCATTTTTTCTGGGCCCTTCTGGCTGTTTTATTCCACATGGAATATGCAAGCAAAACTGGCTGAACTTTCAAACATCAGCTAAATCCTAATAATCACTAGAGTGTTCCTTGCCTTGCCCTCCTCAGATGGCTGTATTTATTATAAACCAAGTCAACATTCTGCAGCAGAAAGGTCAGTCTAACGGGCCCATCTGTCTGCTGCGCTGATACTTCAGAGCCAGAGGCCCCGTGACGCTGCTCATTCAGCTTTGCAGGCAGCCTCATCTGGAATGTGGCTCCCTCCCCAGGGAAGGGTCCCGCGGCACCACGTGGGGGAGGGGAGGTTGTAGGCAAAGTCCTCGGCCCCTTGGAAGACGTCCTGACCTCCCCGGGACTGAACTTTCAACCTCTTGAGCTGACAGTTAGTGGTGGATGCACAAATTTTGTTTGCGACTAATTGCGGCTTATAAATGGAGCATTGTGGTCCTGGAAAAGAGTCTCTCTCCCCAGGGTCACCCAAGTGGAATCTGGACACAAGAAAGCCTGTCCCTTAATAGGCCTCCTCCCCGAGCCCTTCACAACCTCTTGGGCTCTGGGCTTGTCTCCTTCATCAAGTTTAGAGCTAGAGGGCACAGCGGGAGACTCCTCTGCAAAACTTCTCTTCCAAATGCCAGGCTATTCATAGCAACTTGCAGCTCCCTCAGGAATTCCCGCAGGAATAGTAGCTGACTATTGTCTCCCCACCCAGCAGCAGCGAGGCCTCTCACAGAACCAAGGACTTACACGCCATCTCACAGCACATAATGCTTTGCAAAACCATCCATTGGGAGTCTGCCAAGGAAACTCCTGGAAGTTGAGAGGAGGCAGAAGCAAGGTGGGAGGGTAGAGGGTAGATAAGATTTTCCAGCAGATTGCTTCTTGTTAGTTTCACAAAGCTGATGCAGTTTGTAAAGGACGAGCAAGTGATGGCGTGGTTTGGAACAAGAAGCCACATTTCCGTCTACTGGAGGCTAGGGATGGGCCCAGCCTCTCTCTGATAGCGCAGCTGGCTGCGCGTGTGAATCACAAGCCTCATTCACCGAAACCTTCGGCTGGAAGACAAAAGGGGTAGCCAAGGGTGACGCTCTTTGTTTTCTCTGAGGGTCTCATTGGGCTGAAGAAATAGCTAATATCATCCTGTATCCTTAGACCATGAAAAGAACATAAGGGAGTCTGTGAAAGTGTAGACTGAGCTTCCTAGGCCAGCATCATATTGTTCTCAGTTAATCAAATTTGTCAAATTGTTCCCAGTGCCTTAGAGCTAAAGGGTGATACTTAGGACCCTGGTAAACAAATCTCCAGCCATCTGCTCTGACAGCTGTTGGACCTTGAGCAAGAACTTGTACCCGTAGAGTCTTCTGAGAGCCCCAGGCATGGGGACAGACTAGAATGGTTCCATCATCAAGTGGCCAAAGGTTAAAACTACTAAGGGCCCCTGGGATATGCATACCCAGCTAGAGGTACTCCCAGGAAGCCCTCACAAGAGCAAAATTTCTCCTTTGCCCATCAACCTCCAAACACCCCAGTTCCTGTGTCCCCTGGATATCTTCTCAATACCTTTAGCCTAGCCTTAAAAATCAATGCAGTTAGTGAACTGCTTACTTGAAACTGAACACATCTATTGATGCTGAAACAAGAGCTGTGCGCTTCCAGCCAATTTAAGGAAATCTGCTCGGATGATCTGTTCGATTCTGTGGCTTTCAAGGGTGAGGGCACAGAGAATTCGCTTGCAGTTACAGTAAATTATTTCTATGAAGGTTGCTTGCTTCTAACAAGTTAGTGTTCCTGTGCCAATTTCATTAGGCCAATTGGGTTTCATGAATGATGTTAGAATAGGATGACTAACCATCCTAGTTATTCTGAGACTTCCTCATTTTAAAACTGAAATCCCCACATCCCTGGGGAAACATATCCCTCATTCCTGGACAAACGGGGATGGTTTGTCGTTGTACCAAGTCCTTTGCTTTCTAAGAAGTCAAGATGTCCTGTTGAGTTTGAAAGGGAGCAGTGTCATTAATTCTGAGTTTCTGTGTTTAAAATCTTAGTGGGGTAACATTGAACGGGGTCTTCTGAAAGTGGGGAGGGCCTTCTCTCCTGGAGGTCTGTTTACTTTGTAATTATCCAAGACTTAGGGGACTCTGTGACATCTGGCAAGGGGGGAGTTCAACATCCAGGCATGCCACCCTGAATTACCACATGTGGACATTAATAGGGCTGGCCAAAAAGGTCGATTTTCTGGAAAAACCCCAATGAACTTTTTGGCCAACCAATGTTGTCTAGTGTTTTACTCTTTCTTCTGCATCCTTAATTTCTGATAAGAAAACAAACAAACAAAAAATACAGATTTTTATGAATGTTTTCTTGGAACATTTTATATTTCCATCTGTATATCTTGAAGACTTGCATGAAAAAGATAGGAACAAATGTTTAAACCTCAAAAACAAGTGGTGTAAACCTCACTTTTACTGCATTCTTAGAAGATAAAGGACTTCTCTGGTGGCTCAGACGGTAAAGAATCTGCCTTCAACGCAGGAAGCTCGGGTTCAATCCCTGGGTTGGGAAGATCCCTTGGAGAAAGAAAGGGCTCCCCACTCCAGCATTCTTGCCTGGAGAATTCCATGGACAGGGGAGCTTGGCGGGCTACAGTCCGTGGGGTCTCAAAGACTCAGACACTACTGAACAACTTTCACTTCGCTAGGAGATCAAATTAATTCTGTGTATTATTATCTATCCATATCTAAACTTTTATACTTGACTTTTATTTCTTCCATTTGATTTGACCTAAGTCAGTGCTTTTATTTAATTATTTAAAAATTTTACTTTTTTATACAATTTTATGAAATTTTAAAAGGTTACTTTCCATTTATAGTTATTGGAAAATATTGGCTGCATTCCCAGTGTTGTACAATATCTATCTTACACCAGATAGCTTGTATTTCGCACTCTTTCACCCCCGTATTGCCCTCCCCTCCCAGCTGGTAAACATTAGTTTGTTCTCTCTTTACCTCTTTTTATTATATTCACTAGTTTGTCACTATTTTTCAGATTCCACATGTAAGTGGATATCATCCAGTCTTTGTCTTTTTCTAAGTCAGTGCTTGGGGATCCTATTAAAAATGCAGGTTGTGGTTCAGTAGTTCTGGGATGTTGCCCAAGATTCTGCATTTTTAGCAAAAGCTCCAGGGGCTGCTGGTGTTCTGAGGCCCCGTTTTAAGCAGCAAGATCTCAGGGGACAGTACCTAAGCTTTCTTTACCTTTAGGACATTTCTAAAGAGAGAGAGGAAAGTATATTTTAAAGCGAGTAGTGGAAGAAAATTGCACTTTATACCTGCAAAAATAATGTCTGTTGAGAAAGAATCCTGTGTGCTTTAGTGTGCAACACAAATGCAATTAGAATTGAACCAAAACATCGGCGTACCTAGGAGAGGAAAGCAGATGGGAGGAAGGAGAAGGAAATAAGGAGGGGGTGGCAATTACAGTGTCTGTGGCTGGAGGGAAGCCACTCTTCTTCAAAGTACAAATACTTGCCTTTTTCTCCATCACTCCCTTCCCTGAATGTCAGGCCTTTCCCTTCCAAAGGTTGCCTCACGTGGAAGCAGTACTTTGGGTGCAAGGCAAGGAAATGTTTCATTCCCTTTTGATTGGTTGCAAGAACCCTACAAATAGACCCACTAAATATGAAAAATGAAATATGTTCTGAAAAATGTACCAATCTTTTCCTGTTGCTTATCGTTTATTGTGTTTCTGAAGACACAAAAACAGATAATGAAATGCATAAGTAAGTAGAAGAGGAAATATCATTAAGTCAAATGCCTGACAGAAAATGGATTATACTAAATCACATACAGTTCCGATATTGTTTTACAATAACGATTGTTAATGCAATTCAGTGAAATGCTATTGCTCACACAGTCCTGGTTAATGAGATGACACATTTAGGGGCAGAAAAGGAACTCTGGGATGAAAAGTTTTAATTATTTAAGAACAAAATCTATGTGCCTCAGATATGGATAGGACGTTTTTGCTCCCCACACTGCATCAGCTATGACCTTGGGAGTGTTAACATCCCTTTCTCCGAAGAGAAGCATCAAACGTGGCTGACTGAACTGTCACTCAGCACCTAAAAAGTCCCCCAATGTATGTTTATGTTCCCTGAAAAATGTGCTCCATCCAGTGTGACTCTTACTTACTGCTCTTTCAGGGGCTTTGGACTCAAACGTAAAACACTTTTTTTGTTTTTTTAAAGAGCATCAAAGCAGAAGTGGCTCAAATTATGCTTCATACTTCTTTACATTTCCACAAAGGAGGAGGATGGAACTGGAATAAATAGATTTCATTTTCCCTCACCTAGGAGTCTGTCTCTGTTCAATTGTCTCCCGTGTTTTTGTTTTGAACAGCCAGCTGCTCAGAAATGTTCCTTCTGATCTGATGTCCTCAGATGCCCTTTCAGACTGTGCCATCCTGGTGCGCGAAGCTGCGTATTGGCTGATCACCAACCCAGGTGGCGTCTCAGCCCAGGCACAGTTCCAGTTCTTTAGAGAACTCTGGGGCTGCTCCTTTGGCTTCACATGGCCGAAGATTTCCCTGTTACACCTTAGGTTTGCTTCCCTCTCCTTTCCCTTGATGTGGGTGTGTGTGGGCGTCGGTGGGTGAGGGACAGAAGAGGGACAGTGAAGGAGGACCAACCGTATTCTTCTGCTTCTGCAGCCCTTCATGTTCAGGCACACGGCCTCGGCTGGGAGCCACGCACAGAGCCCTGGAAGCCATCCCACTTCCTCAGGCCTCCACACCTTGGACTCGGCTGCCAGCGGCAAGTCACGGCTCACAGGCAATGGTCTGTTTAAAACGTCCTTCCTTGCCTCCTTTTCTTTAATTTGCTCAGTCACTTGCACAGAGTTACACAATCATTCCATTTATAGACAGTTTTGGCATTTAATCTTATAACTCTCTCTTTGTTTAGTCATTAAGTTGTGTCCGACTGTTTGTGACCCCATGGACTGTAGCCCACCAGGCTCTTCTGTCCATGGTATTTCCCAGGCAAGAATACTGGAGTGGGTTGCCATTTCCTTCACCAGGGGATCTTCCCCACTCAAGGATTGAACCTGCGTCTCTCCTGCATTGGCAGGTAGATTCTTTACCACTGAGACACCAGGGAAGCTATATATATGTATATATACATATGGCCATGTTTTGTGGCTTACAGGATCTTAGTTCTCTATTTAAAGTAGTCATTTCTATTTAATCATTTCTATTTAAAGTAATCATTTCTCCCCAGAATCTTAGTTCTCTATTTAAAGTAATAATTTCTCCCCACTTTTTTCTATTCTCTACCACTGCCTTATTTCACCTGACTCTAAACTCTTTGTTCCTGAAGGCATCAGGTCATGCGGTCTTTCACTCATGTAACAAATATTTTGGGGGTGACTCCTATGTGGCAGGCACTGTTGTAGGTGCTAGGGTACAGAACTGACCAAAGCGAAGTCTTGGCTTCTTTCATTCTAGTGGTGGGTGGAGAGTCAGTCTACAAACACACAACGAGATAAGTACTACCTGAGCTGGCAATGAGCACCCAAGAGGAGCACGTATAAGACCAGGAGGATGGGGGTGCCGCGGGAGGTGGGGGTGTTGCTCTTTTACAAGAAGTAGACAGGAGACCCCACATCCAGGGATACTACTGAGGACTGGATTTCACACAGCTCTAGGGGTACTTTTTCCTCATGCATCTATGTGGTTATGAAAATACTCTGGCAGATGGTATCAAATTGAGAAAGAGGGGACCTTTGTTTGCAATTCATCCATTTGGACTAACGCTGGGCTTGATAAGGTGGCATTTTAGCAGAGACCTGGAAGAAGGGAGTCACGCAGCTGTCAGGAGCATGAACAGCAAACATGAGGCCCTGAAGCAGGAGCTTTCTCACGTGTTAGAGTCAGAGGGCCAGCCACGTGAACAGAGTGAATGATAAGCAGGTGGTAGGAGGCGAGGCTGGGGACGGGAAGGGCAGATCACAGAGGGTTTGGGAGACCACTGTAGAGGCTTTGTCTTTTACTTTAATGGAAACAGGAAGTAGGCGGAAGGTTTTGAACCAAGGAGTGATGTGACTTGATTTACGTATTTTAAGAATCACTCCGAAATGTGGAGGTTTGATATTGGGGACAAGAACACCAGATGACAATAATGAGATTACTGCAATTCTCCAGGTGAAAGAAGATGGTGGTTTGGTCCAAGGTGGTGGAAGTGGAAGTGGTAGAGAATACTCATTCTGGATATGCTTTCTGAAAAAGCCTTTCATTCACATGTGATTCCTGAGATGCACTGACTTCTTGCACACCAGGTCTATTTCACCAGTCAATATCTTACAAAAGGTTGGGCACCCTTGGAGTTGGAAGGACTCTTAGAGGCAGGTCAGCTAGTAGAGAAAGAATGAGAACAGAGACACTTGGCTTGGTCTTCAAGCTAGTGGGCTCTTGGATTTTGATGGAGGTGGGTTAAAATGAGATTGATGCCTCATAATAAATTGGTTCATTTGGAATCCACAGAGGCCCCCCACTAGTGAACTGAAGGTGGAGGCTGGATCCTACTGTAGGAAAACACAAGATCTGAAATCTCCCAGTCTCACCGAATTTTCTTCGGAGGCTGTCTATTCTAACCTCTCTCACACAATGCCAAGACTCTTAGCTCGGAATTCCAAAGCATGTAAACCCGGCTGTGTCTATACTTCCTGGCAGAGTGCTCATTATTGAAAGGTGATTCACCATGCTGCGGGACATCCCCAAGGTTCCAGAAGTTTTTTCTTGTATGAGGCTCAAACCCTCCTCTTTTATACCCTTCTGCCCTTTGAAGTTACGCTGACCAGGAGAGACAACCGCTGTATTGGTTAAAAGCCTGGGCTCTGGAGCCAGACAGTCTAGGTCAGAATCCAAGCACTTTGTACACTTGAGCAAGCGACCTAACCCATCTGTGTCTCAGTTTCCGTCAACAAGGTATCACATCTAAGCACTTATAAGAGGACATGATACAGACTCCTTATTGTCAAATTCAGACTTAAATGGAAGAAAGCGGGGAAAACCACTAGACCATTCATGTATGTCCTAAATCAAATCCCTTATGATTATACAGTGGAAGTGAGAAATAGATTCAAGGGATTAGATCTGATAGAGAGACTGCCTAAAGAACTATGGACGGAGGTTCATGACATTGTACAGGAGGCAGTGATCAAGACCATCCCCAAGAAAAAGAAATGCAAAAAGGCAAAACGGTTGTCTGAGGAGGCCTTAAAAATAGCTGAGAAAAGAAAAGAAGCTAAAGTGAAGGAGAAAAGGAAACATATACCTTTTCGAATGCAGAGTTCTAAGGAGAGATAAGAAAACCTTCCTCAGTGACCAATGTAAAGAAATAGAGGAAAACAATAGAATGGGAAAAACTAGAGATGGCTTCAAGAAAATTAGAGATACCAAGGGAATATTTCATGTAAAGATGGTCACAATAAAGGACAGAAATGGTATGGACCTAACAGAAGCAGAAGATATTAAGAAGAGGTGGCAAGAATACAGAGAAGAACTATACAAAAAAGATCTTCATGACCCAGATAACCATAATGGTGTGATCACTCACCTAGAGCCAGACATTCTGGAATGCGAAGTCAAGTGGGCCTTAGGAAGCATCACTACGAACAAAGCTAGTGGAGGTGATGGAATTCCAGTTGAACTATTTCAAATCCTAAAAGATGATGTTGTGAAAGTGCTACACTCAGTATGCCAGCAAATTTGGAAAACTCAGCAGTGGCCACAGGACTGGAAAAGGTCTGTTTTCATTCCAATCCCAAAGAAGGGCAATGCCAAAGAATGCTCAAACTACCCTCTAGTAAAGTAATGCTCAAAATTCTCCAAGTCAGGTTTCAACAGTATGTGAACCATGAACTTTCAGATGTTCAAGCTGGATTTAGAAAAGGCAGAGAAACCAGAGATCAAACTGCCAACATTCATTGCATCATCAGAGAAGCAAGAGAGTTCCAGAAAAACATCTACTTCTGCTTTATTGATTACACCAAAGTCTTTGACTATGTAGATCATAACAAACTGTGGAAAATTCTGAAAGAGATAGAAATTCCAGACCACCTGACCTGCTTCCTGAGAAATCAGTATGCAGGTCAAGAAGCAACAGTTAGCACTGGACATGGAACAACAGACTGGTTCCAAAGTGGGAAAGGAGTACGTCAAGGCTGTGTATTGTCACCCTGCGTATTTAACTTATATGCAGAGTCCATCATGAGAAATACTGGGCTGAATGAAGCACAAGCTATAATCAAGATTGCCAGGAGAAATATTAATAACCTCAGATATGCAGATGATACCACCCTTATGGCAGAAAGTGAAGAGGAACTAAAGAACCTCTTGATGAAAGTGAAAGAGGAGAGTGAAACAGCTGGCTTAAAACTCGACATTCAAAAAGCAAAGATCATGGCATCCGGTCCCATCACTTCATGGCAAATAGATGGGGAAACAATGGAAACAGTGACAGGCTTTATTTTTGGGGCTCCAAAATCACTGTAGATTGTGACCACAGCCATGAAATTAAATGACGCTTGCTCCTTGGAAGAAAAACTATGACCAACCTAGACAGCATATTAAAAAGCAGAGACAATACTTTGCTAACAAAGGTCTGTCTAGTCAAAGCTATGGTTTTTCCAGTAGTCATGTATGGATGTGAAATTTGGACTATAGAGAAAGCTGAGCACTGAAGAATCAATGCTTTTGAACTTGGTCTTGGAGAAGACTCTTGAGAGTCCCTTGGACTGCAAGGAGATCAAATCAGTCAATCCTAAAGGAAATCAGTTCTGAATATTCATTGGAAAAACTGATGCTGAAGCTGAAACTTCAGTACTTTGGCCACCTGATATGAAGAACTGACTCATTGGAAAAGATCCTGATGCTAGGAAAGACTGAAGGCAGGAGAAGGGGATGACAGAGGATGAGATGGTTGGATGGCATCGTCAACTCAATGGACATGAGTTTAAGCAAGTTCTAGGAGTTCGTGATGGACAGGGAAGCCTGGCATGCTGCAGTCCATGGGGTCGGAAAGAGTTGGACACAACTGAGCAACTGAACTGAACTGATACAGACTATGTGCTCAAAAAAAACCACGATTTTTTAAAATTGCATATTGATATGAATATGAGAAACTGTTCCATATTTGAACGTAGATCTCAAGAAGCTGTACTTCCCTGTTATTTACCAATTCTCATCAAGTTTTGTAACTCCACATGATTCCTGGTAGCAATTATCAATGAAGTCATAAAAGCAAAGGGTCTGTATTTGCCTGGGCAGCAGGGAAAGGGGATTTACTCTTTACTAGTTTGAAGTTCAAGTAGCAAGAAATGTATTATTGGTTCTCCAGCATTTAGAAGTTGACTCCAACTCAAATATTGATTCCCAAACCCCATTTTACCTTGGAAGCGGTTTTTCAGGATGCGACAGAGTGGTGTGGAAGAAAACTCAGGTTTTGGACTCTGATTTTTGGCCTTTGAATCTGACTCTGTTACTTCTTTTTTATTTATTTATTTTTTTTTTTTTTAATTTTTTTTTTTGTTATGTTACTTCTTATTCTATAGTCATGGACAACTTATTTAATGAGAATGAAAGTGAAGTGTTACTGCTCTCTCGTTTTCGACTCTGCGACTCCACGGACTGTGGTCTGCCAGGCCTCTCTGTCCGTGGGATCCTCCAGGCAAGAATACTGGAATGGGTAGCCACTCCCTTCTCCAGGGATCTTCTCAACCCAGGGATCAAATACAGGTCTCCTGCATTGCAGGCAGATTATTTACAGTCTTAGTCACCAATAATACTGCTTTACATTCCTCAGGTTTGTTGTGAAGATGAAAGGAGACATTGCATACAATGTGCTTAGCACAATGTACCTGATCCAGAGATGCTAGCAATAATTTTATTTATTTATTGCTAGTAATAATTTTAAATTCTAGAAATGAATTTCGGAAATCAAGTTGCTTTTTAAAAATGACCGTGTTTGAAAGTAATTTAGTCCCATTTATGTAGAGAGGGAGATGGGAAAATCAAGACTTGCTGCTCCTACCTGCCAAGTGTAGGCTCCCAGGGCTCAAGGAGGTTCATGGCTGGAACCACATGGAGCTGAGCTCACAGTCAAAGAAATGCAGGAGCCTCTGAAGCCAACTCTCCGTGTATGACCATACCACCCTGAACGCGCCCGATATCATCTGAAGCCAAGTTACCCAATACCCACCTAGCAACTGAAAATTAGAAATTTGCTTGAATTGGTTACTTGGTAGCAGGTAGTTTTTGATAGTGGGATATATATATATATGTATGTGTATATATATATATATATAAAACTCTGTATATAAAAAATAAAACTATATCTATAATAACTGAGGTATCATTGATTTATAATATTATATTTTCAGATGTGTAACATAGAAATTAAAAATTTGTGTAGATTATACTCCATTTATAGTTATTATAAAATATTGGCTGTATCCCTGTGCTTTATAATATATTCTTGCTGCTTATTTTTTAGTTTTTAATTATTATTATTTTAATTGAAGCATAGTTGATTTACAATATAGTGCTAGTTTCAAGTGTATAGCAAAGTAATTCATTTATACATACATACAGACACATACACACAAATATATGCACACACACATATATATATATATATATATTCTTTTTCAGGTTCTTTTCCATTTTAATTCTTGCCAAGATATTGAGTATAGGTCCCTGAGTTATACAGTAGGACCTTGTTGTTTATCTAGCTTATTTATTTTATGCATAGTAGTTAATATCTTTTAATCCCCTGCTCTTATTTTGCCCCTCCCCTCTCCTCACTGGTAAACACTAATTTGTTCTCTATATCTGTGAATCTGTTTCTTTTTTGTTACATTCTCTATTTAGTTTTTAGATTTAGCAGGTAGATTTTAAATAACATTTTTCCCTGAAAAAAAACAATACATTTTTGTAGTAGAAACATAGGAAAGCATAGAATAACCTGGAGAAGCAAAAAAAAATGTTTATTTCCACTGCTCAGAAGTTGCCCCTTGCAAGGTTTTCTGCCCAGCACAGAAGGTGCGTGAGCAGCATAAGGCAGGGCAAGTCTGACTGGTGTCCTTCCAAGATCCTCACAGGTACAGTGCCTGGTGCAGAAGCATCCTAGGTAAAGGGCTGTCAGATGAATGACATACAATCTGGTGTGTAGATATGTTTTGGTCCCCACTGGGGATCATAACTGTCAGGTAGATTTCTTCTCATGTTTCTTTCACTCAGTTGGGCCCTCTAAAATAACGAATTTAAAGCTAACAGTGACTATAAATGGATCTTAAATGTGTCAAGAATCATAAGCTCCTGTTTTGTCCATCTATTGATCTACAGCCCAAGAAGTGCTCATATGAATGGATCCTGAGGCTGAGTTGGCTGATCCCAAGAAGCCCAGGCTTCTCTTCTCTAGGCTCCAAGGGTCAGTGGGTCCCTTAGCTTGGTCCTACTCAGAAATCTCTCCTCCCGGGCTTTTTCAAATTGCACTTTCAATTATTTGGAGAACTTTGCAAACATTTTAGAGGATTTCCTTCCATATCTCAATTCAACATTTCTGCTAATTACAGTAAGCACCAAATATTAAATGCTTACAACAGACATGGTCCTATGCTAAGCCTCAAACAGGTGTTATCTCATTTAATCTTCAGAACAAGTCTTTGTGTTGGTCATCACCACTCTTTTATAGCTGAAAGAATTAGAGGCTTAGGAAGGTGAAATGACTTTCCCCAAATCACACAGCTTGTAAGTGAGAGATTCTAGTCAAGGTCTGTCTGACTCTGAATTCCATGCTTCAGCTACCTTGATTGTTATCATCTGAGTTTATGTGTAATTTTGCATTTTGTCCCCTATACTTAGTTTTGTTTGAAGAGCATTTACCCAAATTATTCTACTACCTTCAGCAGCACCATTTGAAATGTCAAAATAATTTTCTGAGTAGATTGTCAGAGCAGAGGTGTCCAACAATGGAAATCCAGAAAATCTGGAAGAGCATCCTGTTGTGGACCCCCAAGGAGTGAGATGGGAGCAAAATAAAAGGCTGCAAGCATAAAGGGGTTGGGTGCTGGGAGACCCTCAGCGTGGCGGGACCCAACATTAGACTCTCAGGAAATGGGGGCTGCAGAAGGGCAAAAGGAAGGTTCTAGACTTCACATTTTCCTTGATCTGTTTTTTGCCTATCAGATCTATTTTTCATTGGGCTGAATTCTCACTACCCAGATTACATGAGATATTATGAGGTTTGGGGGCGGAGGGATGGGCATAGGTGGGAAATACGCTCAAATTCTGATCTGCTGCTCTGACCTCTCATCCGAGGAATCTGGAGGACGACCAGCAAAGGAAAAAACAGGCTCCTCTTCCTCTGTCCCCGCCCCTCTCGGGGCTGAGTCCTTCTGCCCTCGGAACCTCGGCGGGCGGCGCTGTCAGTGATTGTTCGCGAGGCTCTGCTGGCGGCTTCAGACACCGCCCGGGGGCGGACCGCTGCCCCGCAGCCCAGCCCTGCATCCCCGCACAATGAGGACGCTTCAGCTTCTCCCCGAGCTGTGTCGGGGCCACCCCTGGTGGGGTGGTGGTGGGCCATCCAGAGAAAGAGGTAGAAGGCCACGGTTAAAATCAGAGTATTTTTGAACTTTGGTTAAAATCCAAGGTCTGCCATTAATCTGTGTGACTGCGATTTGTGCTACTTCCCCTGGCAGAACCTCGGTTTTCCTGTCTATAAAATGGTGATGATGGTCCCTATCTTACAGAATTGCTGAAAGTATTAAATAAAATTGAAGGATTATGCTTGCGGACCCATGCACGTTCACTGATAGTGATGTTGTCAGCCTTAATAGCACGAGGAGCTATTTTCTTCTGTTTTTAAAACACTCCTATTTTGGTGACATCTTCTACTTAGTTAAATTGTTCCTTTATGCCTGGATGAATTAATTTACTAACCTTCCCTTCCCTCCCCCTAAGTTTTTGTTCTTCTAGGTTCATGGCTTGGAGAAAGGAGATATCAGGTCCTTTTTGTTTGAAGGATACTGGGGCCTGAGGTGACCCTCAGGTGACCTTCTAATCTCAGAGAATCTAGCTGGGAGAGGCGTGTGGCATGTGGGCGGCACAGGAGTCATTTGTGATTTTTGGTTCAAGAGTATTTAAAGGCATGTGTTACACTTTGTAGGGTGTATACAGAAGTTATCCTAACATTTGTAGGTAAGATAGTAAAATACTCCTTTCTCAGGAAAAGAAATTCTGTTGATGTTATCTTTTTTCCCTTAATTTAAAAAATATTATTTATTTATTTTTTGAATATATTTTTTAAATTGGAGGATAACTGCCTTACAATATTGTGTTGGTATTTGCCATATATCAACATGAATCAGCCGAAAGTACACCTATGTCCCCTCCCTCTTGAAGCTCTCTCCCGTCTCCCACCCCCTCCCACTCCTTTAGGTAATTTTTTTTTAGTCTTGGGAACCCAGAAGAGGAAAGTGTGTGACCCTGGCAGAAAAGTGTGACCAACAATTCCTGATGGGAATCAGCGGTACTCTGTGATCTGTGTGTTTGTCATTTGTAATACATTATGGTTACAGAGAGTTTAGAACAATGAGATGAAAGAAAAAAGGAAAAAAGAACAGAAAAGGAAGGAGGAAAGATGTGTCTTGTATTTCACGGAAACATGTTATTATGGAAGAAAAAAATTTATTTTGCAAAAATAGGAAGAGATTTTAGAGTTAAATGGTGCCTGTTTACTAAGTGTCTGCATCATCTTTATATTCCTTTAAGAAGTTCCTTAATTCCTAGGCACTTCTCTGTATTTCTTCCTTCAAGGTAAACATTGTCATTTTTCCAGTGACTATAGCAAGTCATCATTTCTCTTTCTAAAATGTGGGTTTAGAAAACAGCAATTGTTAACAATTCTGCCAGAGAATCTTAGGACAAAACTGAAAAAAACAAAAACAAAAAACCTAAAGTAATGATTATTTCTAGAAACTATTTGATTTAGGGGATTTTAATTACCAGTAATAGTCACAGTTATTTATTCTAGAAGCCACTGCATTTACCCAAATCTCAAAATTAACCGTGTGTGCTGTTTGCTTTATTGATATGTTGCTGTTGTTTACCACAAATAATCCCTCAAATTTCAGGATCTGTTTTTAATTTTCCCCCCAAATTAGAATTTAGCTTTTGGACAAAACTTGTTTATAGTTACTTAAAATTCCATGTAAATTTATAAACTCCAACTTGCTCTTATTTAATTTCTCTGCCATTTTCATAGGCAATTTTTATATGAAGATCATGTCATCCTTAACAACCTAGACTTATTTTCTCATTTCCCTTTAATGATTCTGTGTTCCGAGTTTAATTTAAGAATGGATTGCTTACATTTCACTTACAAATCTCCCTTCTAATCACTGTTATTAATATCACAATTTTGTTGTAATATCTATAAAAGCACAAACTGTGTCTTTTTAAAGATGCATTTGCCAACCCCTGAATTGCATACATTTAAATTAAAACACTCTCCCATAATTATTATTATTAATATCACAATTACCATTGTAATATCCATAAGACTGCAGAAGGTGTCCTGTCATGGGTGCCTTTACAAACAGCTTTTCCAGTTTCCTCTTAAGAAAAATGTGCCAGACTTTATCTAAATTCAACTTCCCCCTGTAATTTACATTAGACAACACACTCCATCAATAAAACCATCAAAATGATCTACTGCATTGTAGACAAAAGTTATTGTGTCAAGTTGACACTAATCAGTTAATTCCAGCAAACCTTCAGATAAACAAAAGCTTGTTGTCTATTACTGATGCGTGTGATGGGCCCCTTGTATGTCCTATGGTTCTGCCCATCTATAGAGATGTATCTGGCAGACACTTGCCCTGAGGCATCTATATGGAAACCGAGACAAGATCTATAGTTAATGATGTTGACCCTGACTCCCCCAACAGAGATTGAATTCAAGTCCTCATAATATCTCGACAGCTGATATGTATACTGTGCTAATAATATTAACAATTACTCTGCCACTGGGATTCCCCAGGCTCTGACTTTAAAAAGCAACTTTAAAGCTTCTTCCCTTATATGAACTGATTTCCCTGTTTATACCCACCATCAGCATGGTCTCCCCTTAAGATAAGGATGGGTTTCTGAATAGAGAAAAGCTTTTATTAATGTAGGTGTCCTGTATTTCTAAGAAATTCTATGGGAGTTAGCTTCTGGATAAACTGATGGTAGGAGTGATGGTGTCAGGAAGTGTTTTTAGTCACTATTTCCTTGGCAGGCTGGGCCAGCAGGGACTGGGGAGAGAGCCAGCTTCACATTGTTACTGTTGACGTGGTTCAGAAAGCATTCCGAATCTCCTCTGCTGTGACCCCTCCTTTGGACACGAAAGGGCGGCCTGCCAATCCCTGCTTGGCGTGGCCGGGGGGTTGAGGAGTCAGAAATCGCCCTTGGGTCTCTTCAACTGGACGCTGAGACTTGGAGGAAAGTGAAGGAGCTGAACTAGACCTCTCCTCCTGACCTGTTCTCTCTTTCCTTCCTGCTTCTCTTTCTTCTGCAAAGACTGAGTGGGAAAGCCCACTGCTGGCTCACAGGCCACAGAGAGGCTGAGGATGAATTGTTGACAGGGGGCACTGTTAGAAATTAAATTCTGCCCTATTTTGTGTACCATTCTTGTGAGTCACATTCGTGAATAGTAGCGAGAGATTTAATGATCGCATATTTTTTATCTTATTTCCCTTCGGTCGATGGCAATTTTTTTCTGTTAATGTCAACTTAGAGCTCAAAGTAATTTAGTAATTGATTCTAAGCACAGCAGTTCGCCAATGGCAGCTCTCCATTTGTGGGGAATATCTTTGCTAATTTTATCCATCAGAATGAGATTACCATGCTAATCTCCCCTATCCTCATCTCTTGGTCATTTGGGACATGCTGATGCAAATGACTTATTAGACACGGGGCCTTCGTCCATCCCCAGGATCAGGGGAAGATGGAAGGGAGCCAAAATAAGGATGTTATAATGCCCTAACACACACACAGACGCTACGCATATCTAATACTAAAATGATAAGACCTTAAACTGGAAACTGGTGTAAAAACTAGTTTTAACAAATGAAAAATACAATGCATCACAATATATTAAATACATTGAAAGGAAAGAAAAAAAGAAAGAAGGCAGAACAAATACATCTGGAGACACATAATTGGAAACCTAAACATTCATTGGCTCAGGGAAACCTAGAAAGTCGTAAGTCAGGTGGAAGGAGGGGGGTGCCCTTAATGAGATTAAGTGGAGAAAACCAAAATGGCTGTGTTAACAAAAAGACTGAGGCTATATCTACAGACACAATCTGTCTGACTGTTTCCAGTGAATGGTTACTGACTAAGTTAGTGATTGGTTGTTGGTCTGATTTAATTAAAATGCTCAAACCAGTGTGAGCGTGTGTGGTAAAAATAGCCTGAGACTAGTTTGGGTTACACACACACAATAGGGTATTGTATCATACAATGGGCTGAAAGGGCTTCCAGAGACATTTCTAGTAAATGGACACATTCTAAAATGCTGTGCTTTATGAAATAGCAAAATACTTAGAGGGAGTTCGGAAAAGATCTGTTTAAATAATTCAGGTAAAAGGGAATTTCAGGAAAGAAAAATTAGCTAATATAGTAGCTGGGCGAGGGTTTATAAAGGCAGAAAACCCCCCAGAGAGAGAAAAGATATTTAGCATTGAAGATGCCTGATGTGAGATCAAAAGAGGAAAATCTAGATATTAAGCAAATAAATAAATCCTGTCTTTATTTTCCTCAACAGAAGGGAGGAGAAACTGACATTATGGTCATTTTTATCTTCAAAAAGCCAAAACCTTATTACCAAAATAACAAAAATATATCATGAAAATCTAAAACAAAATGATTTTCAAGTTCCAATCATTGGCCCAATTATTTCAGATGTTTTGTACTCGGATGCTGCTACGCAACAGTGTCAGTAGCCTAACAATAGGCCAGAACAACCCCAGTGCTCTCCTAGCGGTCACAGACCCCTAACCACGATCCCTCCCAAGCCAGCATATTCTCCTGACGTCCTGACTAAAGAGGCACAGTTCTGAAACTTCAGGGTTATCTTTCACTCCTCTAAACCGCGGTGTTGCCTTAGGGTCTTTGCTCTGTTCTTCTCACAGTGCAGTCAGTTGCCAAGTCACATAGACTCTCGCTCTGAAAATAGTCTCACCATGTTTTCTATCTTCACTCCCAATTCCCTCATTTGGGTCTTGATTTTTATTTAAGAGATAAAGCAAATGTTTTCATCATGGTTACTTACAGCAGTGGATATAGCCCAGGAATGGAAACTGGGCCCCCTGCAGTGGAATCCTGGAGTCCCAACCATTGTATTGCCAGGGAATTCCCATTTAATGCCATATTAAAAAAAAAAAAAAAAAATCAATACCAAAGAAATCCAGGAGGGGCAAAATATCACAATTTAAAATTAAGACCAGGATTCAGCCCTGTACTCGCATAACCCTGAGTGCTGTGTTTAGCTGCGTCCGACTCTGTGACCCCGGGGACTGTTAGCCCTCGAGGCTCCTCTGTCCATAGGGATTCTCCAGGCTAGAATACTGGAGTGGGTTGCCATGCCCTTCTCCACGGGATCGCCTCAATCCAGGGATCGAACCCAGGTCTCCCACATTGTAGGCATCTTCTTTACCTGTTGAGCCACTGGGGAAGCCAGCTAGCCAGTCCTAAATATAACCAGACACAAATTCTGGCTCTGCTGCTGCTTACAAGCTGTTGCCTGCTTGGGTAAGTAACTTCATCCTTTGGCCTCTCACTTTTCTCCTCTGTCCATGGGGATTAAATACTGTTTATAGAAGACATCCTATTTTCCAGGCTTACCAACCCACTGCTGCAAAAATGCACAATTCTTTACAAAGTGTTTCATGTAATACATTTTCTGACTTAAGTCTAACAATAAGCATGTTAGTGAGCTTCCCTGATAGCCCAGTTGGTAAAGAATCCGCCTGCAATGCAGGAGACCCTGGTTTGATTCCTGGGTCAGGAAGATCCGCTGGAGAAGGGATAGGCTACCCACTCCAGTATTCTTGGGCTTCTCTTGTGGCTCAGCTGGTAAAGAATCTGCCTGCAATGCGGGAGACCTGGGTTTGACCGCTGGGTTGGGAAGATGCTCTGGAGAAGGGAAAGGCTACCCACTCCAGTATTCTGGACTGGAGAATCCCACAGACTTCAAAGTCCATGGGGTCCCAAAAAGTGTGTCACAACTGAGCAACTTTCACTTTCACTTCAGGGAAATTTGATCCTGCTTCCTCCAACTGAATCTCTTTCCCCATCAACCCTGCAGTTGAAAATCATGGCCTTGTAGCCAACTTTCCAAGCCAGCTTCGAAATGATCACTTGCATGAATGCTTTCTAAGTCTTGCAACTGTGCAACCATAACAAACACAAATTGAGGGCCTGTGACGGGGCAGTCATTCGGGATTCAATGATGAACATGACAGAGATGAGGCCCATCTTCATGGAGCTGGAATCGAATGAAAAATGGACAAATAAACTACCAAACAAGCACGTAAAATAATTTTAATAAATAAATGTGCTAATCATTATAATGAATAAAATCAATATGATTATTTTTCATTAAGTTAAAGCAATTAAATTAATTCTAATATACTTAAAAATAATTCCAGGCAGAGGAAATAGTGATGTAAAGGTCCTGAGCCACAAGCACTAGGTTTTTGTGTTGAAAGTGCTTGAAGAGTTGGAAGCAGGTTAATCCAAGCTGAAGGAGGATGGCAAGATGCAGTTTCCTATAAACATTCAGGTAACTTTTCACGTACATTTCCTATAACTATTATCTCTCCCCACTTTATGTTCTGGTCGACTGTTCTCTTGTATGGTTCCAGCATATGAGAGAGTTAAAAGAGCATGGATTTCTTAACTAGATTGTCTGGCTTAAATCGTGGCTCAACTGCTTATTAGCTGGAAGACCATGGACAAGTTTTAATCACTCTAAACCTTATTTTCCTGATTTGTAAAATGGGAGTGGTAGTGATAGGCTCATTGTGAGGACTGCATTCATGGAAAGCATTTAGAACACTGGTACATAGGAAGTGCCATGTAGGGGTTAGTTTCTGCGATTACCTTAACTAGCCTGTAAACTCCATTAGGAGTTTTTGTCTTTATGCAGCAACTCACACACTGCCTTGCAAATATCTCAGAATATGTGTATTGAATCTAGTCATAGACGGAAAAATGTTAATAGACTGATAACTTTTTTTTATAAACACAAGTGATGAGATGATTATAAACTGAGGCATGGATTCTTTATTTGGTATCTTCTTTTCTGTGCTTTGACTTCTTACTGCCTGAAAGAAGCCATCAGTCCATGAGGAGTACTCAGGCTGACCCTGCATTTAGGAAGGGCCGTTAGCATACCAGCTTCTAACATGTACCCAAAACCAACACTGCTCAGTGTTTGCATCAGCCTTTCTTTCTTCAACAGGGGCCGGTTTAGAATTCAGGCTATGTCAAGTGATGAGTTTTCAAAAATTCTATGTTCGATAACACTGTTGATGGATCTGGACTGAGTTTTTTATATTCATTTCCTTTGGGAGGTTGTAGAAATTTCCCACCCACCGTCAGGAGTGGGTTTTTCTTGGCCAGGAGGGTTAATTGTTATAGAGCGTTTCTTACCATGGCCGTTGGTATAGGCGTGTAGGTATATGTGATACACTGTAGATTGAGTAGACTTGGTCAACTTCTCAGATAATTTGGGATCTTAAGGAATCTACCTTCAAGGGTTTTGAAATTCCTTTTACAAATAAAACTCCAATAACCCTCCAATATTTATCCCGAGATGCTTATCCAACTCACTTTAAGGGTATTAATGACTCATCAGGGAGGGGGCTTGGTGGGGTGCATGGAGTCCAGAGCAGGACTCAAAGCCCAGATCTGCTGTGTGATTTCAATCTGTGTTTGTGACCTATTTAAGCATCTCTTCCTTCATCTGTAAACATAAAGTGCTTATTTCATATTATTAGTGTGAGGAACAGAGAATACACACACACACACCTCACACAGGGCATGATACATGAATTCGTTTCTTAGGTCTGCTGTAAAAAATTACCACAAACTCGGTGACTTGAAACAACAGGAATTCATTCTCTCACAGTTCTGGAGGTCAGAGGCTGGGAACCATTATCACTGGGTCAAAATCAAGGTGACAGCTGAGTTGCGCTCTTTCTAGAGGCTTCAGAGGAGAATCAGTTCCTTGCCTTTTCCAGCTCCTTGTGACTATTACTGTTCTTTCTGGCTTGTGGCTGAATTACTCTAATCTCTGCCTCCATGATCGTCTTGCCTTCTCTTCTGCCTGATTCCCCCTGCCTCTCTCTTACAGGAATCTCTGTGATTCAGACATAGAGAGGAAACTAGTGGTTACCAGTAGGGACAAGGAAGAGGGGAGGGGGGCGATAGAGGAGTCAGGGCTTAAGGGGCACAAATGATTAGGTATAAAGTAAGCTATATGGATATATTGTACAACATGGAGAATATAGCAAATATTGTGCAAGAACTATAAATGGAGTATAACCTCTAAAAATTGTGAATCACTATAGTGTACTCTTGTAACATATATATTGTACGTCAAAGATACTTTAGTAAAAAAAAAAAGGAATCCATGTGATTGCATTTAGGGCTCATCTGGATAATTCAGTCCAGTTTCCCCATCTCAAGACTCTTATCTTAATCATATCTTCAAAGATACTTTTTCCATATAAATTGTTGCAGAGATTAAGATTTGATGTCTTCAAAAGAAATTATTTTATTTTATTTTTAAAGTAACTTTATTGGTATATAGCTTATTTATAATGTGTTAGTTTTAGGCGTACAGCAAAGTGAGTCAGTTACATATATACACACGTGTGTGCATGCGTGTGTGCATGGGCATGTGTATTCAGTCATGTCTGACTCTTTGTGACCCCATGGACTGTAGCCAGGCTCCTCTGTCCATGGAATTTTAGGCAAGAATACTGGAGTGGTTTGCCATTTCCTTGTCCACTCTTTTTTGGATTCTTTTCCCATATAGCAAAAACCATTTTTTTAAGACTACTTTAGTACACAGTGCATATTTAATAAGTTGCCTATGATTGTGATAATTATTAATGAATCTTTCATTTTAAAAAATAAAATTAGGGATTGGATAAAAATATACATTAGTGGCACAGTATTAAACATATAGTTATAAATATATTTAGAATTTCTCTTTTTTTAATCTCAAAAGGTGACTAATAGGTTAATTAAAATATTTGACTCTGTTTTGTGTATTAAAATGTGACAGAACTTAGTGACTAAACAACCAGATAGTAAATGTAATAGTGAGGTACTCGGCTATTAAATGCCCCCTTCCCATATGACTTTGGGCATATTATATAGTCTTTCTGAGTCTCAGCTTGTTGTGTTAACAAAGGGCAACCACAGGCATAGAGATGTCACAAGGATTAAATGAAGTAAGCCTGACACAAAGGAAATAGTCTCCAAATGGTAGGTTTTATTGACTGAAAAATAAATCTCCAAGCAAAAGTCTGGCCCATCTCCCTCACTTTCCCCCTGTGTCACTATGAAGATGTATTAAAAGACGTACATGCCCCCTGCCTGAGGAATCATTTCAGTTTGCATCTATCTTGACCTCATTTTTAATCTCAGTTTGACCAAATTTCTCTCAGAGTTAAAATCTCAGATCCTGTTTTTAATTTGCTTGAAGACTGCTGAGCTTTCAGGAATGGAAGTGCAGCTTCCTCTTTATGTGAACTATTTCAGCCTCAAACCCTTAGGGGGCTGAGCATGCTCTCAGTCCTTATAGCAAAGTGGACATCAGCTGTGTTGGACTCTGTAATTCTTCTGCATCCACCTGATGATGAAATAATCATCAACATCAGATTGTGAAATATTGCAACAAGAAGTCTTGGAGATCATGTGTGTGTAGATGTTCTAAGTTTCCCATTGTAAGAAGTCTTCCTGAACCAATTCATGTCTTACAAAGAAGAGCTATTAGAAATGGCTGGTCCAGGGCATGCAACTTGTTGGGGGTACCTTTGTTGGGGGTACTTTAAGGATGAGGCATTTTCTACCCTCCAGGGAGCTGCCTCTAATACTTTCCCTTTTTTTTGTCCTTATATCATCTTTCTTTGTCAGCTCCTGGCTGTGAGCCAGATGGGCCTATGGCCTCAGCAGCCAGGTGATGGGAAAATGAGTTCTCCTTACATTGTGTCATCATATACCCAATATACAAAAGAGGAAAAGTGGGAACAACGCAGGGTTTGAGTAGTTTATTATATAGACATCTCTTGGGTTTAGTAATATTGTTTGTAAAGAGCATCCCATGCAGTATGACTACATGGAATGCTCTGAACAAACAATATTTTTTTCTCCTTTTACAAAATACTATTATTGGGTTGAATTTTTGTTCAGTCCTGACCCAGTGCATATAAAAGGACTCCCAAAGACATCCAAGAGGGAATAAATCTTCAAATAGCATTCCAAAGAGAATGGAATGGGCTGTTTTTATATCATGCCATACTGGTGATAAAATTTCAGAAATTCTTGGAGTGAGATTTTGGAGAATATTACAACAATAAAATGTAGCAATAAGTAATCCACAATTTTATGTGTGCAAACATGTTTGTGCATGCATTTAATTTAATCTACAAGATTTTGTTCTATTTATGATTTTACCCACTAACATCCTCTGAGCAGGGGCTTAAACTCAAAACAACAATAACAAATAGCTACTATTTATTAAGCACCTACCACATGCTAAGGCCTTGATTTTGTTTACTCACAGTAATCTATGAAGCTATTTCTTTATTTTTAATAAATTTTTAGCCCCTTTTTGCAGGTGAAGAAACTAAGGCTTTGAGAGATGAGGTGACATACTAAAAGTCCTGGTGGAACTGGAGTTTGAACCTGAGTTTGGCTTGAAAACCCATGTTCTCGACACTGTACAGGGCACTAATCCTTTGTGGCCCCCCAACCAGTGTTCTTGACTCTCTCTGTTAGCGATACTTGAGTCATTCAGTGTTCATTGATGTAGGCATTTAAAATAAACTTTATTTATCTATGTATTTGCTTGTTTATTTATTATAGTCTGTGCTGGATCTCCGTTGCTTCACTTGGACTTTTTCTAGCTGTGATGTGAGGGCTTCTCATTGCAGTGGCTTCTCTTGCTGTGGAGCATGGGCTCTAGGCACGTGAGCTCAGCAGTTGTGGCCCATGGGCTTAGCTGCTCCTCAGCATGTGGGGTCTCCCGGGCCAGGGCTCGAACTCGTGTCCTCTGCATTGGCAGGCGGATTCGTAACCACTGGACCACCAGGGACGTCCCAGGCACTTCTAATATACGTTCTCCAGAGTGTGTAGTGAAGACGCAGCATGGGTTTCATGACGTCGTGACCAAGCATTCTATCAGAAGGCAAGTGGTCAAGGGCCCAGGTCAGAAGAGCAGTTCTGTTTCCTTGCACACAGGGCACATAAGGCCTTTTCTGCGTCTGACTGGCCAGACACATCTGCTATCATCAACTTGCCACCCTGCATAGTTCTTTCATTAAGTCTTAAAGAGCTGAGAAATCAGGGGAATTACTGATATAGAAGAGGGCAGGAGGACATTTTTATTGTTATTTTAAAATGCTTTATTGAGTTCATACCAACAGAGGAATATTTTATTTATGAATTTAATATAAATGCCATGAAATATATGCAAAAATACATGAAACCTATGAACAAAACATTAACGCTACTCAAGTTTAATTTTACCAGTATCCCCTGGGTTCCATGGGAAGAATTTCAGCATAACATAATTATTTTCAGCTCAATGCAAAAAAAAATTGACCGAGCTTCGACTGTGTGCTAACATTGACTCTCCAAGCGCTCAGGAGGCTGATGCTTGCCCTCTTCTTTCTCTGAATACACATGATACGGCCCTTACTGACCTTTCTCATACGGATTGAAAGTCTGTGTGTAGTTCTATATTTTAATAACTTTCCAACACAAAGTTAAGTGAAAGAGCTTTCTAAGTAACCTTGTGTACTAGATTTTATTGTAGAAGGAGAACTCGAAGGTGTAAAGGCATTCCTAATGAACATGGGTTCATGATGGGTTAAGACTCCGCCTCGGAATCCTTCTCAACACAGCACTCCAAGTCATCAGTCCTGGACTTGGTGTGTGAGCTGCCACTTCTCTTCTAAGATTTTTCACTAAATATGTGAAATGCCATCCATTCTGTGTGGTTACTACTGAACCTTTTCTAACATTCAACATTCATTCCACAAAGATTTATTGAGGAATATAATAGCTAATGTAAGAGTTAATGTCACGGAGCTCTTGCAATGTGCCAGGCACTGGGCCAGGTGCTCTCCTTGCATTATTATTTAATTCTCATAAAAACTCAATGAGGGAGAAGTAGATGTTATTATCCACTGTAGCAGACAGTTACAGATTAGCTGTGTTTTATTTTTAGTCTTGCCTGTACTTACTGCCCCTTCATCTACAAGCAGCAACTCAATTGTTCTTCCAAGAACCATCTAAGAACTATCTCCATCTGTGTAGTCAGGTGAGATTGATCCCATCCCCAACTCCGGCAGTGGGCTTATGACTCAAGCCTTGCTAAGGAAAACAAGCATCTTTCTGGCCACAGCAATTGGTTTAAAGATGGGTTTGGACCCAAGCTGGGCCAATCAAAGGCAATAACAGCCACTCTGGGACTATATATTGGAGGACTGATGCTGAAGCTGAAACTCCAATACTTTGGCCACCTGATGCGAAGAGCCAACTCATTGGAAAAGACCCTGATGCTGGGAAAGATTGAAGGCAGGAGGAGAAGGGGACGACAGAGGATGAGATGGTTGGATGGCATCACCAACGCGATGGACATGAGTTTGAGTAGACTCCAGGAGCTGGTGATGGACAGGAAAGCCTGGTGTGCTGCAGTCCATGGGGTCACAAAGAGTTGGACACGACTGACAGACTGAACTGAACTGAACTGGGACTTTGGCTGGCACTCTTGGCAAAGAGGCATTTCTTTTACTCGGTTTGTTAAAGCTGTTTCAATGGAAGCTGGGAGCTATTGTGGCCATCTTGCCCTTTCTATGAAGATCTTGGCTGAGAATATGGCCATCACAGAAGAAAGCAGAACTCAGATGTGGAGAAAAAGTTCCTCCGCCAGAATTTTAGAACCTCAATCGGCCACATTTGAAACAAGCTCTTCAGTTGTCTGCTCCTGCAGTTACGCTGTTATGGCCACTAATAAATCCAGTGTGTGCACATGTGTGTGTTTAATAAGCCAGCTTGATTTCCGTTTTCTGTTTCTTATCATCAAAAGACTAACACCATCTCATTTTACACATGAAAATTCTTAAACTTATGGAAGCTAAATAATTTGTCCATGGTTATATAACTAGTTAGTGATGAAGCGGACTTGGGGTTAGACTTCAAAATTGGTTCTTTAAACTGGCATGCTCTTCTATTAATTCTGGCACTAACATTGAATTCTCTCTTAGTACTCGAGACCAAAGAATAAGGCATCAAAGTATACTGCTGGTATTGAACATGATAGCTGGTGCAGGTTTGAGGACTTATTTCTGGACAGGGCTCAGATGGTAAAGAATCTGCATCCAATGCAGGAGACACACATTTGATCCCAGGGTCAGGAAGATCCCTTGGAGAAGGGAATGGCTTTCCAATCCAGTATTCTTGCCTGGAGAATTCTATGGACAGAGGAGCCTAGTGGGTTACAGTCCGTTGGGTCGCAAAGAGTCAGACACGACTGACTGACTAACACTTTCACTTTCCAGACAGTAAAGGTTTAGCTTCAACTTTCAAAACTGACCATAGTGGGTGGGAATGGGGGCTGGAGAGAGATGGTCCCTGAATAACCAGGGTTTAGACAAAGACCTCTGTCATGTTAAAGGAAAGAAGGTACATACTTCCATCTTTGATGGTGGAAAAACTCTGAAAACAGAAGTACTTTGCCTTTTTTGTGGCTTTTGGGCCAGAGCTTAATTTATAGACTATCAAAGAAGGAATTATTCTGTAGGTTTCAGAGCCTGTGGAAAGCCCTCCAAAAGATTATTTTCTTATTTTGAGAGTTATTGATAACCCAGGAACTATGATTTTAGAAAATCTCATAAAACCAAATTTCGAGGACATCATCTGACATGTTGTCATTTGACTTTTTCTCACAAGTCATTTAATCTTAAGGGTAAGAAAATATTCTTCAATACTACATAAATCTTTGATCATCCTAGTAACTTTCCAGGTAAGTATTAGCTAACTTATGGTCTATTCGCATGTGTGTGTGCTTAGGCGTTCCGACTCTTTACGACCCCATGGACTGTAGCTCACTGGTCACCTCTGTCCATGGAATTTTCCAGGCAAAAACAGTGGAGTGGGTCACCATTTCCTACTCCAGGGGATCTTCCCGACCCAGGGATCAAACCCTTGTCTTTTGCATCTCCTTCATTGACAGGCAGATTTTTACCACTGCACCACCTGGGAAGACCCCTTAAACACTCTATTCAGTTCAGTTCAGTCGCTCAGTCATGTCCAACTCTTTGCAACCCCAAGGACTGCAGCACACCGGCCTCCCCATCCATCACAAACTCCCAGAGTTTACTCAAACTCATGTCCATTGAGCTGGTGATGCCATCCAACCTTCTCCTCCCGACTTCAGTCTTTCCCAGCATTGGGTCTTCTCAGATGAGTCAGTTCTTCACATCAGGTGGCCAAAGGATTGGAGTTTCAGCTTCAACATCAGCCCTACCAATGAATATTCAGGACTGATTTCCTTTAGGATGGACTGGTTGGATCTCCTTGCAGTCCAACAAACTCAAGAGTCTTCTCCAACACCACAGTGCAAAAGCATCAATTCTTTGGCGCTCAGCTTTCTTTATAGTCCAACTCTCAAATCCATACATGACTACTGGAAAAACCATAGCCTTGACTAGACAGACCTTTGTTGGAAAAGTAATGTCTCTGCTTTTCAATATTCTGTCTAGGTTGGTCATAACTTTCCTGCCAAGGAGTAAGTGTCTTTTAATTTCATGGCTGCAGTCACCATCTGCAGTGATTTTGGAGCCCCCAAAAATAAAGTCTGCCACTGTTTCCACTGTTCCCCAATCTATTTGCCATGAAGTGATGGGACCAGATGCCATGATCTTAGTTTTCTGAATGTTGAGCTTTAAGTCAACTTTTTCACTCTCCTCTTTCAGTTTCATCAAGAGGCTTTTTAGTCCTTCTTTGCTTTCTGTCATAAGTGTGGTGTCATCTGCATATCTGAAGTTATTGATATTTCTCCCAGCAGTCTTGATTCCAGCTTGTGCTTAATCCAGCCCAGTGTTCCTCATGATGTACTCTGCATATAAGTTAAATAAGCAGGGTGACAATATGCAGCCTTGACGTACTCCTTTTCCTATTGGGAACAAGTCTGTTGTTCCATGTCCAGTGCTAACTGTTGCTTCTTGACCTGCATACAGACTCCCATCTCTTGAAGAATTTTCCACAGTTTGTGGTGATCCACACAGTCAAAGGCTTTGGCATAGTCAATAAAGCAGAAGTAGATGTTTTTCTGGAACTCTCTTGCTTTTTCTATGATCCAACAGATGTTGGCAATTTGATCTCTGGTTCCTCTGCCTTTTCTAAAACCAGCTTGACCATCTGGAAGTTCATGGTTCAGGTACTGTTGATGCCTGGCTTGGAGAATTCTGAGCATTACTTTACTAGCATGTGAGATGAGTGCAATTGTGCAGTAGTTTGAGCATTCTTTGGCATTGCATTTCTTTGGGATTGGAATGAAAATGGACTTTTTCCAGTCCTTTGGCCACTGCTGAGTTTTCCAAATTTGCTGGCATATTGAGTGTAGCACTTTCACAGCATCATCTTTTAGGATTTGAAATAGCTCAACTGGAATTCCATCACCTCCACTAGCTTTGTTCGTAGTGATGGTTCCTAAGGCCCACTTGACTTCACACTCCAGGATGTCTGGCTCTAGGTGAGTGATCACACCATCGTGATTTTCTGGGTTATGAAGATCTATTTTGTACAGTTCTTCTCTGTATTCTTGCCACCTCTTCTTAATATGATCTGCTTCTGTTGGGGCCACACCATTTCTGTCCTTTATTGTGCCCATCTTTGCATGAAATTTTCCCTTGGTATCTCTAATTTTCTTGAAGAGATCTCTAGTCTTTCCCATTCTGTTGCTTTCCCCTATTTCTTTGCATTGATCACTGAGGAAGGCTTTCTTATCTCTCCTTGTTATTCTTTGGAACTCTGCATTGAAATGGGTATATCTTTCCTTTCCTCCATTGCTTTTCACTTCTCTTCTTTTCACAGCTATTTGTAAGGCCTCCTCAGATAGCCATTTTGCTCTTTTGTATTTCTTTACCTTGGGGATGGTCTTTATACCTGTCTCCTCTACAATGTCATGAACCTCCGTCCATAGTTCATGAGGCACTCTGTCTATCAGATCTAGTCTGTTAAGTCTATTTCTCACTTCCACTATTTATAATTGTAAGGGATTTGATTTAGGTCATACCTTAATGTTCTAGTGATTTTCCCTACTTTCTTCAATTTACGTCTGAATTTGGCAATAAGGAATTCATGATCTTTAGCCACAGTCTGCTCCTGGTCTTGTTTTTGTTGACTGTATAGAGCTTCTCCATCTTTGGCTGCAAAAAATATAATCAATCTGATTTTGGTGTTGACCATCTGGTGATGTCCACGTGTAGAATCTTCTCTTGTGTTGTTGGAAGAGGGTGTTTGCTATGACCAGTGCGTTCTCTTGGCAAAACTCTATTAGCCTTTGCCCTGCTTTATTCTGTACTCCAAGGCCAAATTTGCCTGTTATTCCAGGTGTTTCTTGACTTCCTACTTTTGCATTCCAGTCCCTTATAATGAAAAAGACATCTTTTTGGGGTATTAGTTCTAGAAGGTCTTATAGGTCTTCATAGAACCATTCAACTTCAGCTTCTTCAGTGTTACTGGTTGGGGCACAGACTTGGATTACTGTGATATTGAATGGTTTGCCTTGGAAACGAGCAGAGATCATTCTGTCATTTTTGAGACTGCATCCAAGTACTGCATTTTGGACTCATTTGTTGACTATGATGGCTACTTCTTTTCTTCTAAGGGATTCTTGCCCATGATAGTAGATATAATGGTCATCTGAGTTAAATTCACCCATTCTAACCCATTTTAGTTCACTGATTCCTAAAATGTTGACATTCACTCTTGCCATCTCCTGTTTGACCAGTTTCAATTTGCCTTGATTCATGGACCTAACATTCCAGGTTCCTATGCAATATTGCTCTTTACAGCATCAGACCTTGCTTCTATCACCCGTCACATTCACAACTGGGTGTTGTTTTTGCTTTGGCTCCATCCCTTCATTCTTTCTGGAGTTATTTCTCCACTGACCTTCCGTAGCATACTGGGCACCTACCAACCTGGGGAGTTCATCTTTTAGTGTCCTATCTTTTTGCCTTTTCATACTGTTCATGGGGTTCTCAAGGCAAGAAGAGTGAAGTGGTTTGCCATTCCCTTCTCCAGTGGACCACATTTTGTCAGAACTCTCCACCATGACCCATCCATCTTGGGTGGCCCTACATGGCATGGCCCATAGTTTCACCGAGTTAGACAAGGCTGTGGTCCATGTGATTAGATTGGTTAGTTTTCTGTGATTGTGGTTTGCAGTCTATCTGCCCTCTGATGGAGAAGGATTCAGTCTATACAACTTTCAAATCCCTGAACTTTTTAAAATGCATCAAAACATATTTGACTTCTACTGGAACTAGGTGGAAAATGCTCAATTAATCATTTATTACAACTTGGTTATTGCCAATATATAAAAATAAAATCCTTTAACCCAGCCTTCCAATAACTCAAATCAAATTCAATATGTACAGACTCAATAGGTCTTACATGTAAAATATATTCATTGCCTCATTTATAGAAAAAAGGAGATCCATTAAATATTTTCCTTTGAACAAACTTGTACAGTATCTTGATCTTTTTGAATGTTTTCTGAAATAACTTGAATTAACTGACATTTTCTTTTCTGGACTAGAATATCTGAAAAAAATATAAAGGAGGTGGGTAGAAGTAATCCAATGTAGAGCATATTTTTTGACGTTATTTCTGCTGAGACTTGATCAGATGATAAAGCATACTTGGAGGCAGAGGGGGGTGGGTTTGATGCCTTCTTGGAGTCCTTGGCAACTGACTATGTCTAGAATTATGATTATGTTTATTTATTAACATTTATACTGGGCCATTTTAGTTGATTAGCACAATGCAATTACTAAAAATCTTCAGCTGAAAGTTCTGGGAAATGTCTACATTGCTAGGAAAGTCTAGATATGATATCATTTCTGATTTTCAATAATTTAATTAAATAAACAAGCATATTACCTCCATGTTAGAGCAGTCTCTCAGCATAGTTTCCAACATGATGAAGAACTCAGTCTAATTGCTTAATGTGAAGGCAATGAGAGTTATTAATCTTAAATTCTTTGCTAATTACTCAAAGAACCCTTCTCTGCCCATAAAATAAGAAACCGTCTTAAAAGAGAAGAAGCCATGGATGACCCAAACATGATTGTATACTTGCTCTCCTCTTGTCTCTGATGGATCTAGTCTTGTGGCCACAGCTTCTCCCTGTCCAGGGCCAGAGTCAGTGGAGGCTGAGAGGACAGAGACCTGTGAAGTGGACTAGAACAGGGAGCCCTTAACCAAAGACCTCTATGTTTTTGAAATGCTGTCACTAGAGATTGATTCTTCTGAGGAAGACTTCATTCCTTGTTACAATACAAATTACTCTAAAAATCTGAACCTGTTAAGAGTTATCAGCTACAAGTAAATGAACATGGGGATTCATTTTCTACATAATTTCCTTAGAGCAGTGTTCCCCCAACATTTATCTGGTGTGTGTTGGGGTGGGTCTGTGAGGTCGAAACTATTCCCATAGAAATACTAATACACGGTTTACCTCAGGCAGGCTCATTTTCTCTCAAGTATGCAGTGAAATTTTCTAGAGGTTACATAACATGTGATATTGCAACATCTCAGTGCCGAAGCAAATATGAGAACTCAGGGTGTCTTCTATAAAGCTAGGTATTAAAAAAATTTGCAAAAATGTCAAACAGTGCCACTCTTTCAATAATTTTCTTTTGTTTTGAAAAATATTTCATCAAAAGTATTTTGCTTGTGTTAATATTTAGTAGATCTTTTAAAATGTTTTTCATTGTGGTAAAAGTCAGATAATATAAAATGTACTATTTTAACCATATTTAATAGTTCAGTGGGCTTCCCACATGGCCCTACTAGTAAAGAACCCACCTTCCAAGGCAGGAGACATAAGAGATGCGGGTTCATTCCTTGGGTTGGGAAGATGCCCTGGAGGAGGGCATGACAACCCACTCCGGTTTTCTTGCCTGCAGAATCCCATGGACAGAGGAGCCTGGCAATCAACAGCGTCAAAGAGTCAGCACGACTAAAGCAATTTAACACACACACCCGATAGTTCAGTGGTACTAAGTACGTTCACATTGTTGAGCAACTCTTAACCATCGTCCGCCTCCTAAATTTTTCACCTTTCTAAACTGAAAGTCTGTCCCCATTAAACACTGACTCCCCATTTCCCCCTCCTCATCCACCCACCTTCCCAGCCCCTTTCATCTACCAATGTATTTTCTGACTCTGTGAATTTGACTATTGTTGGTATCTCGTATAAGTGGAATCAAACAGTATTTGTCTGCACCTAATGTATATTGAAATGCACTTTTAAGATTAATAAATTAGGCTTTTATTATTTTTGCATGAAATAATAAGTAAATATTTTGTACTTTCTCAGCTTTAATTTCCAATATGACAAATATCAATAGGTATAACCCACATACACAAAAGTTCTTTGGGATCCTCAATGATTTTAAAGAGTTCAAAGAGTATGTCAATGATATCTCAATAAAGCTGGAAGAAAAATAAATAAAATAAGTGGTTATTAAAAACTGGGTAAAGGCAGGCTGGGACCACAAAGGTTAGCTGTTGACAGTGTCAAAGCAGAAGAGGACCCTGGAAAGTATTAGGTTCTTTCACTCCATTTACACATTGAAAATTGACTCCCAAAGAGTTAGGATGACTTTTAAGATATTCTGGTTACCTACTGCTGTGCTGCACACCATGCCAAAGCTTAGTGTCTGAAAATATAATAATTCTTCCCTTTTTTCTGAATATGAAATTTGGACTGGACTTGGAGGGATGGCATCTCTGCCCCACCTGATGTCTGAGGCTTCAGCTGGGGTGGTTCCAGCATCAGAGGGTTGCAGCAACTGGGCTCGCTGGACATCTCTCTCTCTCTCTCTCCCTGGCCTTCCCTAGTGACAACCGGGGCTTCCTCACAGGGTGAGCATTCCAAGAAGCTGGGTGACGACAGCAAGGCTTCCTGTGACCTAGCCGCAGAAGCCCCACGGTTCCCACTGCAGTCTGTCAGCTAAGCAAGTCACTGAGACCAGCCCAAGTTCAAGCACAGAGGAGCTGGACTCCATCTCTCAGTGGGGGAACGTCATCTTTAACCTTCCACACCTGAGGTCCTGGAATTAGCATGAGAAGAACTAAAACTAGAACCCATCTCTCCCGAGTCTTTGTGCCATATGGAGACATCTCCAGTGGTACCTTGGAGGAGGGTGAAAAGATAAGACCAAATTGTGGGGGCCCCTGTGAATGAAGAACATTTCAGGGTGGAGTCTAGGCAACCATGACAGTAGCTTGTGCATTTGGGAGCCTGAAAGGGAAGCTGCTAAGGATAATGGGGCTCATGGATTCTCTGATGTAGAAGAGAACTCAATTCCTTCTTAAGATGACTGATTTTCCTCAGTGACTTCCCTGCTAATTACCTCTGTCTTTATAATGGTAGGTTTGATTTGCGGGGCAGCCTATTCTGCCTCTGAGAACTCTAATATAACGTTTTCCACAGAGCCTACATCTGTTTCCCTCTGACTTCTGCCCAATGGTTCCAGTTGTATACTCACATACTCACACTGCTTTAGGGTAATAGAGCAGAAAACTTCTACATGCAGCCCTATGCCTATTATAGCGCTTGGAGTCCCTGTGAATTCCTTGACTCCAGGTTTCTGACACTTCATTATAATTTTTAAAATTCCTCTACCAATCAAGACACTCTGGTATAAGCTCCCCCAGTTGGCCAATGGCTCTTTCTAAGTATTCTCCAGTAGGGAGCCGGGTAGCCCACTGTCAACACAACACATGCTGTGTACCCCGCTGTTATCCACACACAGGCTAATGATACGTGAGGCAGATCCAAAGCCTTAAATCTTTTCCATGTATGATCTACTAACCATGCTTCTTCCAGGAGGTTGTGTGCATGTGTGTGTCTGTGTGTGCCTGTTTTTTTTTTGTGTTTTTTACTCAGCTGTGGAAATTTACATTCATTGCCAGAAATTTTATCTCAACAGATCCAACTTGACGATATCTTTTTGAATCCAGACTCAGTCCCTAAGGCTACTCATTATCTCACTTAGCTTCCTATAACCTGCAGATCTGTTATGTATTTTTTCTACTACTTTTATTTAAATCATTGATAAAACATGTTGAACTAGACTGAGCCCTACGTCACTCCATTAGAGACCATCCTCTATGCTGATGTCAATCCACTAATCAGCATCCTTTGGGTTCATTTCTTCACCTAACTGTTCTTAATTCATCTCATCGTCCTATCAGTTAGCCTGTATTTCTCCATCTTGTCCACAGTCATATCACGAGAGGTCTGGATACATGCCCTGCTGAAGTCCACACACATTATGTCGAATGCAGTTGGCTTCTCCCTCCATCCACTATCCCTGTCAGAGGAGATGAAGCAAATCTGACTCTTCTTCAAACACGCCATGCACTTTGATGATTGCAGGGCTTTGCTCCTGTTCTTTTCTCTGTCCAAATCTTCCATTCCACCTCAGCTGCCTGCCTATTCCCATTGCTCAGATATCACCTCCTCACTGTAGCTTTATTCCTTAACTCCAAGCATAATTATTTCCCCAAAGCTCTTTATACACAGTATCATGTCCCAGTTGTTTGTTTAGGACTATTCTCCCCTCTCTCATCTAGAATGTGCATGTGTACGTGCTAAGTCACTTCAGTCGTTTCTGACTCTTTGTGACCCCATGACTGTACCCCTCCAGGCTCCTCTATCCGTGGGATTCTCCAGGCAACAATACTGGAGTGGGTTGTCATGCCCTCCTCAAGGGGATCTTCCCAACTCAGGGATCAAACCCTTGTCCCTCATCTGTCTCCTGCACTGGCAGGCGGGGTTCTTTACCACTAGTGCCACCTGGGAAATGAGCTATGTCTTATTTAATAAATGAGTGACAACTTTAATTTTACTAGACCCTGGTGTCTAGTGACCATCACTTCCTTTCCAAAATACTCATAAATCACTCATGCCAAAATCCAATCTAAGACTCTCAATTTGGTCTCTAAATACCAATTCCCACTAAAAAGAAGCATGGGTCCTTGGAAGAATAGTTGATTCCAGGTCTAGGTAAGAAGTATAAAAGAGGAACCTGGGCTATCTTGTTGTACCAGCTACAAGGACAGTTAGGGTCCTAATCAAAAGAACTGAGAAGCCAAAACGAAGAGGTTTTCATTGGTCTCATTTTGGATAATTTGAGCATAAATAAGAATAAATACTGCAATAAAAGAAAACACATAAAATACATTTACCCATGAGTTCATAATGCTACAAAACAAAACAAAACAAACCCACAAAACAAAACACAAAAATCCACTGACGGTCCCTGAAGGACACCATGGAACAAACTCACTCTTCTGAAAACTGGTGAATAGAGAGAAAGAATTCAGCATTTTCCTTAACTTGTCACACCTTACCATACCTTAGATACCTAATAATTGATAGAAGTCTTTTTTCTCTTTATATAAATATTCTAGATAAAAAACTAACAAAAATGATATAATTAGAATATTATCATTTGAAACCCCTAAATGAATAAAATCTTGTAATCTAGGCAATGCTAACCAACGTCTCCTAAAATCATTAGGTAAAAAGCTCATGGGGAACTTTTGAATGGATGGTTCCAGCCGATAATACCTAATCCCGCAGGTCATATCTGACATTGTAAGGAGAGAGACAGGCGGTGGTGCAACAGGAAGCACACAGACCACCTGGGATACATCCTCGCTGGAAATAGAGCCTGAACCTATGAAGCCTCGAAACCCAACTCGCAGTCTACAGAAATAAAAAGGGTTGGGATTAAACAACATCATGGGGAGGCTATCAGCCAAATCCAGAATATGGCTTCTTCTACAGCATGTATGATCCATTTTCCTCTAAAACACATTGTAAGGAGGAAAGTAAAGGTCAGGGGTGAGGGGAGGGACCTGTAGAGCAGAAGAGACTTTGGAGACACGAAAACCAAATGCAAAGCGCAGAACTTGTTTGGATTCTGAGTCAGACAAAACAACCTAGCAAATACTTTTTGTGAGACAATCTGGGAAAATGGAACGCCGGTCATTTGAAGATATTAAGAAACCATAGTTGATATTTTGGCACTGTGGTTATGTATTTTTAGAGGGAAAAGTTCTTATCTTTTAGGGATAATATTGAAATATTTAGAGAGGAAATTATATGATGTCTTAGGTTGCCTCAAAACCACCTAGTCAGGGAGTCGGTGGTGACCAGGATGGTGGGGTTGGGTGTGGGTTGGGGATGGAAAAACAAGGTTTCCCATGAGCGGGTACTTGTCATGTCTGGATGAGAGGTTCATGATGCTTGACTTTTCTATTTTTAAAAATTTTGGCCTCACCCCATGGCATGTGGGACCTTACTTCCTGACCAGGGATTGAATCTGTGCCCTCTGCTTTGGAAGGCAGAGTCTTAACCCCTGGACCACAGGAGAAAATCCCTACGATGATTTCTTTATATTGTTCTCTTTCCTTCGTATGTGGGGAATTTTCATCATAATGTTAAAATCCAACCTAGAATTTTACCTGAAATTGTTGTTGAATTGTTCTGTTATTTTCAGAACCCACATTCCTTTTTTTTTATTAATATTTATGGGTTTGCCAGAAGAGCAGTCTTTTCATTCCTCTTTCATCCTTCATGATTCCACGGAAACCACCAACCACCCTTTGGTGATGCCCTCAGGACAGAGACCTTGCAGAATTCATTAAAGTGGGCGAGACCCCTCAGAGTCACTCAGACCACACGGGGCTCTGGTCCCAGTCACTCATGTTCATGCTAATCCTTTCTGTTCTGAAGCTCATCCTCTTTGACAGAAAAGACACACAAAAAATTGGAGTCTTATTCAATTTTCTTTATAGTTTCTCAACATTCAAATAAACCTAGGGGCTTCCCTGGTGGCTCAGAGGTAAAGAATCCACCTACCAATGCAGAAGACACTGGTTCGATCGCTGATCGGGGAAGATCCCACATGCCCGTGCACCATGGCTATTGAACCTGTGCTCTCGAGCCCAGGAGCAGCAACTCCTGAAGCCCGTGTTCCCTAGAGCCTGTGCTCCACAACAAGAGACGCCACTGCAATTAGAAGCCAAACACAGCAGCTAAGAGTAACTCCCACTGGCGGTAACCAGAGAAGAGCCCATGAAGCAATGAAGATGCAGCATAGCTATAAATAAGTAACAAACATTAAAAAAAAAAACTCATTCCCAAGTAGTGAATTTACCCTTTAAAAAAACAATCATCTAGTTCTTTGTCATCATCGGATTTTTATTTTTTTAAATAAAGCTGGACTTTGGCATTTTGACTCTGTTCTTACAGGTCCCTGGTTCAGTCATTCAGTCGCTAAGTCGTGTCCGACTCTTGCAACCCTGTGGACTGTAGCCCGCCAGGCTCCTCTGTCCATGGGATTCTCCAGGCAAGAATACTGGAGTGGGTTGCTATTTCCTTCTCCAGGGGATCTTCCCTACCCAGGAACCAAACTCGAGTCTTCTGCATTGCAGCCAGATTCTTTACCAACTGAGCTACAATGGAATGGCCTATCCCAACTTGCCTTCTTTTGTGCAGAAAATAGCACAGTAAGAAAAGGGTAGGCAAAACTTTTTTTCCAGGGACTGCGCAGTGCTGGTAAGGACTGGAAAGCAGATACTATCATATTCTGCCCTGAAAATATAAACCAGTACTACCTTCATGGAAGACACTTTTGCAATATGTGTTGAAGGCTTTCTAAATAATCTGTATTTTTTGATCCAGAAATTCTACTTTTAGTGTTTAATTCTAAGCAAGTCATGTGGATATGCACAGAGATTTAGCTAACAGAATGTCTGGAGCAGTCCTTTTAATATAGTTTTAATAATTAGAAGCAAACTAAACATCCAGCAAGACAGAGCTGACTAAATAATCTATGACTTCTCATGCCATATAATACCACATAGCCAAAAAAAATGTTAGAATGTTTCATGAAATGGGAAGGTGTTCATGATACTTAATTTACAGGGAAAAGGAAATAAAAAAGCAGTCCATAGAGAATGCTTCTTACTTAAAAAAATTTATGTTTACAGATGAGGAAAAAAAAAGACTGAAAAGTTATATTAAAAAGTTAAAAATTTTTTTTCTTGTTTTAAGAAATACATGCCATATCATTTTCTATAATGGATACTAGGTAGTTTGGAATAAGAAAAAAGGTACTTAAGGATAAAAAGAGGGAGAGAGCACCCAGGGCCAGCTCTGGCCACTCTGCGTCCCTCTGTGGGGTGCAGTCAGCTCTGGCCTGACCATTGCCCAAGAACGGGCATGAACCTCCCTTGAAGGGTTTTGCTGTCCCCTCCCGATGCATAGAGACAAGGGGGCAGAATCAGTGACTCCCCTGGATAAAAGGTGAGAGGCTTGCTGTCCAATAACTGCTAACCAAGGAATCTGCCCCAGAATCCAGGGCCTGGCCGAGGCAAGCCCAAGGAGCCCCACCGGCCTCAGCTCGCTCTCCGGAAGGGCACGGCCGGGCCCCGCCCTGGGGCTGTCCGGGGCTTTGTGGTTCACCTCGCAGCAGTTAGCACTGTTCATTCAAGAGGTCTCCCTGGGGTCTGGGTTAAAGCTGTTGGCCTCTGCTGTGTAGTCTCTTGTGTAGACTCACTGTGCTGTTTTGTCCATTATTATGTCCCAGTTCCCTCCTAGCAGCCTCCCTGCCTCTTCTTTAAAACGTCTCTTCCTCCTCCGTTTCCTCAAGTCCAGTCTCAAATGGTGCAGGTTTATGAATAAGCAACTGAGTTAGCAGTGAGCTTGTGATTACAACCCTGCGCTCCTCCAGTGTACCAGCCCAGTAAACAAGGAAGGGAGAGAGAAACAACGCTGTGTGTTTTAAAAGAAAATTAATATTCTCCATTACATCTAACTGGGGAAATACTACAAACATGCATCACTTTAACCGTTTTACTGTCTTCTGGCTCCTGCGGTCTAGGACACGTGGTGCCTGTCCCTGACGGCCGGATTACATTTGCTTCTAAATTCTGAATCAGCTGAAATTCACATTAAAATGTATGATGCTGCAGCATATTACTGGCAAACTCCACAAACTTCCCAAATAAAACAAAATCATATAAACAAACAGCAATAGGATCCATGGAAAGCCCAGAAAGGAACATATTTTTTCAGAAGTGTTAGGATTCTCAAGCATTTTTCTATTTATTTCAAGGCTGAGCAGTTTAAGATAGCGAATGACTCCAGGGCTCCTGCCACGGCTCTCATATGGCTTCCTGGATTGACTCAGGTAGAAGAGTGTATTGCTGATCCTAATTCTGTTTATGGCAGAGGCAGCACAGAGCTCTTGACTACCAAGTGCTAGGCAAGCTTCCTTGAAGGAGGAGGATCCGGATACCCACTAGGAGTGATAACAGTCACAGAGGGAGATGCTGCCTAGAAGAGCTGTCCCCACTTCTAGAATGCCTACTATTCCACCATCAGGGCTTCTTTCCTCTGTGACACCTGGTTCTTGGCATCTTTATTTGAAAATACCACTAGGAGTCAACTCTTTGGAAAAGACCCTGATGCTGGGAAAGATTGAGGGCAGGAGGAAAAGGGGGCGACAGAAGATGAGACGGCTGGACGGCATCACTGACTCAGTGGACATAAGTGTGAACAGACTCCGGCAGAGAGTGAAGGAAAAGGGAATTATGGCGTGCTGCAGACCATGGGGTCACAGACTCAGCGGCCGAACAACTACCACCCCTGGAGAGAAACACACAAAATCCTGCAACCGTAACGTAAAGGATGAGGCGTGGAGGACAGTCACTGTCCTCTCTGTCCACGCTGCACCTTCACTCCGACGGGGCCTCCACCTTCACCCCACGCCCTCCACCACCGCTCAGAAACTCGCGAACCCTGGGTCTGCTCCATCCCAAAAGTCTGCTTTTCAGACAGTGTCTGAACCACTTCTACCCTAACGTGCTGATCCTTACAACACAGGAGATATTTGATAAACATGGGCTGAATCAGTGAATGAGTGAACAGTTGACAGTATCACATGTTACAAAACCCAGAGAAGTAATGAAGAACTTTAGGCCCGAGTTACAGAAGTGAAGATCTTGCCAGCAGATATGGGAGAGAGGTTTTGTTCTGAGGTATCCTCTTGGACCCTCTAGAATCCTGGCATCGGGCAGAATAGTGTATTCTGCCTGCCCCAAGACTCCGTATCAGTAACCTCTCTTGAGGTGTTTTACTTCTGTTTGACCTACATTGCTATTCTCTCGGCTTAGGAAGTCATCGTTTCTTGCCTTGAGAGGAGACACAGCCTCCTAATTTGTCTCTAAGCTTCCCTGTTCCCTCATTCCTTCCCTCTCAAATCATACTTGACTGCATCCCTAGTCCTGCAGGACCTGATTCCAGCCTTTCTTTCCTCCTTTCTCTCATCATACCTTTCTTTGGGTGCACCCCCCTCCATCTCTCCTCTCTTAACAGCAAACTGAACCGAACTATTTCTAGATTCCCAAGCACACCATGCTGTCTCTGACCTTGGAGTCTGACCAGCACTGATTCCTTTGCCTGCAACTTCCTCCTTTTTCACGTTACTGTCACCTTCTTCACTTCCTCCTGGTCACCCTTTAGTACCCAGCACAGAGGAATCACCTCTTGCAGAATCCTTCTCTGATGCTTTGAGACGCTACATGTTCACCACGGGTCTTCTGGGACCTCTCCTCCATGCATCCTCACCAGAACTCAGGCTGATCAAGCAGCCACCATCTGAAGCTCTGTCAGCTTCTATTAAACAGGGAAAAGGGGAGAAGGTAGAGATTTGGACACCAACCTTTAAGGCTCAGCCAGAAGTCACACTTTACACTTCCACTCAAATGTTTATAGAATGGCTGTATCTAATTTCTAGGGGGCAGGGAAGTGAAGTCTTACTATGTGCCTGGAGATGCGGAGAACTGGAAATATTTGTTAAACAGCCTTAGCAATGAAGATATTCAAAGAAGATAAAACTAGGAAAATACTCAGTGGATATGGCGATCTTAATAAGAAATATTCAAACTGTGTGAAGGTGGTGGAAGCCAAATTAGAGGAAGCGATGGAGTGATTGAGAAGTAACGGAATAAAGACAGCAAGAAGAGATAACTTCCTTCAAGATCTCTGGCGGAGAAGAAAGCGAAGTCGTGGTGGCAGGAAGCGTAGGCAAGAAAGAAAACAGCGTTCATTGGTTGGTTATTAGTACGAATGTAGTTTGAGCACGTTTAGATGACAATGACATATATCCAGATGAGCATGAGAGTTTGAAGATCCAAGACAGGAAGAACTGGGTAACGTCCTGAGCCAGCGGAAGAGATAGGACTCCAAAGCACTGTGGAGGGATTGGCTTTAGATGGGAATGGGACGTCCTCTGGCATGCAGAAGGGACAAGAGAGGCGCAAGTGTACACAGAGGTCGACCGGCTTATAGGCAGAGAAGCAGAAAGTTGAGGTGATCTTGTCCATTGGTTTCTGTTATCACTGTGGAATCAATTTATATAGCGCTATTGAAGTCTGTTCCATTTGGAGAAATTTAGGAGGTCATTACTGGGGAGGGGATGCCCCTTTGTATCACTTGTGGTTTACAGGAATGGTCGGGGCGGGTGTGGAGAATGCTTTTTCTAAACCAGCGTCCCCTTCTGCTTGAGTCCTATTTCAAGCATGTACGTTTTAACTGCCAAATACAATCCTTTAAGCCCAGTAAAAAGTGGCTCATTCTTAGTTGTTGGCAGTAGTTTTAACATAGCTCTGAAATGAAAATCTGTTTCTGTCCAAACTCATCACAAATATTCTGGACTGTTATCAACCCAAGAGGTTTCATCCTTACCTTCTTCCTGTCTTCAACATGAAAATGATTTCTCAACCTATACTATACTCAAACAGGCCAAGGCATTCTCAGCTGAGAAGGACAATCTCACCTGACTCTTTCTTTGGAGCATAAAAAGGTGTCTTTAAGGTCTAAGGACATTGCTCCCTTAGGATGTTGCCACTCCAGTTATTCTGACAGCTGCTGGTCCTAAAACTCATGATCCTCTCGGTAAGTGCTCCTCTGCACCCTGCAAGCCTGGTGAGGGCTCATGATTATTTTTTTCCTCCTTTTCAAATAGGTTTTTTTCTTTCTTTTTTTGGTTCGGAGAGGCCTCTCTGCCTAATTTAATTTTGCTTCTCCTTTCTTTGTTGCAAGCAGATGTCACTTTTACATCTGTGACTCTGATCAAATACCCCATGTCTCCTCCACCACCAGTCCAGCAGATGTTACCACTATTAGCTAAACTCCAGGAGAAAAAAAAAAAGGTAACAGGCAGCCCCTTCTGCTAATCATAGGATGGGAGAAGGTGGAGGAGAGGAGAAGAGCTGGGCTCTTCCATGATGATGTCCTTAAAAGGATGGGTGCTGGGGATCTGTACCTCATCATCTGTATAGAGGATAGCACTTACACATGGAGTGTCTCCAAAGTTAATTCAAACATAGAAACACCATCTATGAATTAGCTATAAAGCTCTAGCCCAAACTCACAGTATTTACATCCAAGAGTAAAGCGCCACCTTAATCAGGCACAATTAGAGTGCATAATGTAAAACAAAACACAGAATTAACTTAAATACATACATGCCTTCTGGTGAATTCCTAAAGGATGGAAGGTTTCTACCTTGTTGCTTTGTTTTCTCCTATTTGATATACTAGAGCATGCTCTGTGATTTGTCCACCCTATTCCACATACATTATAAATATACAATAGAAAAGACATTGTCCATGCACCACCTAAATCCCAAAGTCAAGAATTTAATATGAAGTTCAAGGAAACTGTATCACCATCATCATCATCACAATACTGGTGGGTGACGTTCATTGGAGCCTTTCCAGGTGCCAAGCATCGTGTTAACTCTTTGCACACAGTATGGTTAATCAGTTAATAATTGTCTTACAGTGCTGAGGTTAGTTACCAGAAATACAAAGAGTTTCTGTTATGACACATGTATATTATGGCTACTAAGCACATGGAAAATGTGGTAAAAATTCTAAAATGCTAGCAGAGTATCGGTGGATCTTCATGCTTGGGGATGCTGTGGCTGGTTTCTTATTATATTCTGGGGAAGTAAATCCTGTCTAGGTGCAGGTGAGTGGGAAAGACTGCTGCCTGCAGAACTCTTCTTGGAGAAATCCGAAGACAAATTGGTCCTTTTATTCTCTGATTGAGAGAAGAGCTGGTTCTGAGCTGAGCCCTTGGCGGCCTCCCTGTGCTGGAATCATTTGGTTGCAGCATCAGATAAAGCAATCAAAAAGAAAATTCCTCTGAAACTCTCACTGGTATTTAATATTTTATTCATTCCCATGTTATTGTGCTTCGCCTGTGGTAAAACAGCCTCCAAACAGCCTCCTAGGAGTGAAGTGTTAGGAGGCTGACAAGCGTTTTCCCATGAATTGCTACTACAATACAATGGCATTTTGTTTGCTGTTTTGTTTCCTTGTCTTGGAACATTCTTTCTGACTTTCAAGGAAAAAAAAGAAACCCTCCTATGAATGGCAAAGAAAAGGAAAGAAAAGTTTCTTTTAAACTTTCAACCTTTCTTCATTTGGTACTGGGTAGCATGTAAACATTTTTTTCTCATGGTATATATGCTAGTAGTTTCTTCCCTTTTTTTGTGCTTTAAATAGCCTTTCTCCCCCTTTTTACCACATAGCATTGCCTTTCCATTATTGATTCAGAAAATCAGCAGGGGGAAAAAAAATCAACCGTGTACACATATTAAGAAAGAGAAGTCAGAGGAAGATGGATCAAACCATCCATCTATCCATGTGGCCATTTATCTATCAATCTATCTCGCTACCCACCGCCTCTATTGAAATAAATAGCGGGCACTGTACACATCGCTGGTTGGCTGAAGTTGTGATCTGGACAAAAGGTCTGTTTGGGAAAAGGATGCTGAAGCTCTAATTCTATTTGTGCCGGTTGAAAATCAGGAGGGGTTTTTCTACACTTCACTTTTATTAGATTATTTCTTATAGATGGTTTCTTTTTTCCTCCCAGACGCGTGGTGGAGGCTGCTGAAGCAGTTGGTCTATAGTTGGAATAATTAAATTAACCATTTGGTACAACTTTTAGGGGAGAGCTCGCGTGTAGAAAGCACATCTCGAACAAAACAGGGCGCTGGGGCTGGGGCTCCGGCCTGGCCCAGCCCCGAACGCCTTTCATCTTCGGAGCAGAAGCAGGGCCCCCGGGCCACAAAAGACCCGCAGAGGGGACGGTGGGCCAGGGGTGGTGGGGGCGGGGTGAAGAGCGGGCCGGTGACACTGAACAGAATAAACCTACAAGGCCTACAAAGGGGAAGATGAAGTCAGCGCGCCTGTTCATCGGACCGCGCGGGGCTGGCGCAGAAAGGTCTCCGGGTGTACAGAGGGGGCGCGCCGCTTCCCTACCCGGCGAGGCGGGCGCCAGGGGGCGCCCGGAGAGAGGCCGGGGCTGGGCCCCGCACCTGGGAGAGGGCTGGCGCGGTGGGTCGGAGGAGGCGGGGAGTCGAGGCCGGTGGGAGCCCGGAGCCCGGGGCGGGGAGTGACCGGACCCGGCGCGGGCCGTGGGGCCGTGGGGCTGCGGGGAGCGCGAGCCCGCGCCCTGCCTGGCAGCGGCTGGGCCTGGCCCTTCGCGGCTCCCTCGCGCGCCCCCCGCGGCCTCGCGCTTCCCTCGCCCTCGCTCCTCGGCAGGGTCCTCCCCTCCCGCTCCTCGGCTTCCTGCCGGGTCGCCCTCCGACTCCTCGTCAACACCCAGCTCTTCCGAGCTGCACACCGCTCTTCCCACGCCAACATCCCCGGCGCCCAGGATCTGCCTCCAGGCACCGACTAGATCCCAGAGTTCTACGTCTTCGCGGAAAAGTCATTCGCCAAAGCTGCCGAAACAACCCCGCTCCTCCCAGCTCCCCGCACACTCCCAGGTTCGCGGTTTGCCTCGGCCCCCAATGGGGCCTGGGGCTGTCTGCAAATTAGGACCCAGGAATTGCCGGGCTTGCGGGCCAGGCGTAGGGCCGGGCCCGGGCGCGGAGCGGTGGCGTGGGGCTCGGCTGGAGCTCCCTGCTCCGAGCGCGCGCGCACTAGACCCCGCGGAGACACAACCCTGGGTGCACCCAGGCGCGGGTGCTAAGACGGGTGTGAGCCTGGTTATTGCCAAACGTGGGCTTTGGAGCCAAAACGTATCTGCTCACGGACGCTTCATGTCACTCTCTTATCCACACAAGTGCTTAAAACCCCACACAAGCGGGCTAGCTGGGTGCCAGGCGGGTCTGCGCTCCCCGCATCCGCATCCCCGGAGCGTGGGCCCGGGGGCGGCGGTGTGGCTTTGGGAGCGCCAGGAAGCGCCCCTGAGAAGTCCAAGGGACTCGAGAGAAACTTGGACAACTGCAGCCTTGTGTTTGATAACCTATCCCCCACCTCGGAGAGGGGGGCAGTAAGTCAGGGTGGGGAAGGTCTGTGTGTAGGGTCCATAGGAGGGTGGGCACAGCCACCTCCCGGTCCAAATGTAGATTCATATTCATGAGAGAGGGATAAATAAAGACAAATCCCCACTGTAATAACACTTGGATTCGCATCCGTCTTTGCTGGCCTTTAGGTTTAGGAGACTGGAGACAGATGTTTGCATCTCTTTTCTCCTCTTGTCTGGTGACCATAAAGGAAAACCATTTAGAGCATTGCAATTTGTTTCCCGCCGCAGTAAAACCTTGTACACATTTATTTTCATTTCACCTCCGTGCACAAAAAAGTGCACAGTGGTCACCAAGGACCCTTCTTTATCAAATACGCATTGTACAACATACAACTGCAATAAAACTATCAGCCCTCCCCATAAAACTATCACCAGGCTACTCGGCGGGTCCGCTGCCTGCACTCTCGAGAGACTTTAGTGATTCCTCACGTCCAGAGGATGCGCCATCACCTGAAACCAGCCGGAAACTCACCCAGCGGAGAAGCACGAGGCTGGGGGACCGCTGTCCCTGTTTAATCCATTACGGCGTCCGCTGCAGTTTACTGCGCAATAAAACACAGTGGCAGTGGAGAGCGGGCGCCCATCCACTCCCCGGCACTAGCATCGAATTAAACCACTTAGTTTGGCAAACACTGAACGCCTAAATGCCCCTATAAAGACTTTATGAGTTTGTTACTTTAATTACTGACTTGTTACAGAGCACATAAAGGGGGTAATGAATGCAATAAAACTAATTATCTACACATTTAATTCATATAAAATATCCAGGGTTTGTTTACACCACATGGCGATTCAACTAAGCATTCCTCCTCTTGTCCACCGAGAGGAAGGATTTAATGAAATAGTTTCCCTTATTCTGCTAGAGCCTAACGAACCAAATGAAAATTACCCTCCACTTAAATCATGGGGCCACCGAAGTCCACAAATCATGGCTCATTTCTTTGTCTGTGCCTCGCTGCCAGCACCCAAGAGCCTGGGGAGCTGGACAAGAAAAGTCCCCGACCTGGAGCCTGGGCATTTAAAGAGCAAGGATTTCGTTCACTGCAATCGGCAAACCTAAAGACCAAGCAGAGAGCAATCATTTTTTGGAAGCTTCCGGTCTCTAGGGAATTATGGGCACCTGAAAAAGTGGAGGTGGGGGAAAAAAAAGAGTCAGAGGGAGAAGACCCAAGAGGGATGGAAGAGGAGGCACATTTGGGGACACTTCATGCCCGCTTGCCAGTTACACAGCGTAATGAAAACCAACAATGACACAGACCAACAAAATGCAAACCTCACGATACTGCAGAAAAACCCAGAAGTGAGCGCAAGGAAGCCATCAGTTGAGAATCCAGATGTATTACATTCAAGAGCTCTACTCAGATGTTCTTTTGTTTTTTAAATGGCTGTGTAAGCAGAGACTCTAGAAAAGCACATTAAGCCGCGACAAGAAATGCAATTTATGATGCTTTTTTTTTAACCCCCTCTACCAGGTGTATTTTAAAGAAATCCGCTTAGCGTTCACAGAAACCCCCTTGGCCCACTTACTCTATGTTACAGGGCGCCTGAGTCTTGCCAATGTCCCAGTCCTTTATAACATTTCATGCACTTCAGGGGGTAGACTTGTTGTTAAATTGAGCGTGTAACGCTCTTACAAAACAGGTTTTCTATGACATCAAGGTTTCTTCTCCCTAACTGAGAAAGAGACAGAGAGAGGGAGAAGGGAGAAGGCGGAAAACACACACACTATCTCAATTTATGCCTAAGGTATATGATCAGTTAAAAAGGCTTAAAAGCTCGGGGAAATTGGATCAGGGAGAATCGTCACCCAACTTTCATTATTTCCAAGTAGTGTGATTGAATTAAAGGGCAGGGAGCTGGTTAGAAGGGAGGATCAGGGGCTCAGTGCGTAATGGTGTGGTATTAAATTCTAATTAGAGATGCAGGAATCAATGATAGGGAGGTTGGACAGCTCAGTTCCCCAGTGCCAGCCCAATAGACGGATGAGTTATTGTCATGTAAAAAGCGCCAGCAATAAGACCAACCGCTTTGCTATTGTCCAAGTGGAAAGAGCCAAGTTTATTATGAGGACTATATGCTCTAGAGACCTCAGACAAGGCATCTCATAGGAGGCTTTTTCATAAAACTAGGCTCTGCTGGTAGTAAGGAGGCCAGTTTGGAGGCAGGCGTTGAGCTGTGCACATCTCCCCACTCCAGCCACCTTCTCCATACCCATCTTTTATTTCATTTTTCCACTTGGCTGAGCCATCCAGAGCCTTTTCAATGTATAAAATGGAATATTCTTACCTCAATTCCTCTGCCTACGAGTCTTGTATGGCCGGGATGGACACCTCGAGCCTGGCTTCAGCCTATGCTGACTTCAGTTCCTGCAGCCAGGCCAGTGGCTTCCAGTATAACCCGATAAGGACCACTTTTGGGGCCACGTCCGGCTGCCCGTCCCTCACGCCGGGATCCTGCAGCCTGGGCACCCTCAGGGACCACCAGAGCAGCCCGTACGCCGCAGGTAAGGACCGCCAGCTTTCTCCGCGGAGGAAGCCGCCTTTCCGCTTGTATATAGGAAGCCTTGATTGCATTTGAAAATGGAAATGTGTTTAGTATTTACCAAACGAAATTTGCTTACACAAATGAAAGAATTTATCACGTTAGAAGCGATTGCAGGGAGGGGTAATTCACTTACAGGGTTACACTATCCTAGTCACACCCGAACCGCCAACAAAATTATCTTAAGCTGCCAAAATGATAGGCATAATTTATTTACTTTGCGATGAGACGTAAAGCTTAGAAAATAATTAAATAACAAAGAGTAAAGCTCATTACTGGCAGTGTCTCTCTCTCTTTTTTAAAGAAACGACAGCGGCTCACACCTCTTTGCTGGTCATTTTTCTGATGATTTCTTTAATTCATTATTATTATTATTATTCTTTTGCAGCGCTTTCCCCCAACTTTGGGGCCGGGTCAACTTTTGAGAATTAAAAAGTTTCCACAGTGGGAGTGTTTGGTAACTTCATTCCTGGCTTCCTGGTATTCCTTTGGATGTTTTCGGAACTTTTTGCTCTCTACCTTTTCCTCTTCACAGTATTTCCCCGTCCCCGGTCCTCAGCCGTCTCCAACGCTCGGCAAGCCACCCAAAGGCCGCTTGTGCGCGGAGGGACCCCAGCTAATCCCGGCGTGTGTGCCCCTGTTTCGGTGTATAACTAATGTGTTCGGGTTATCTCGCCAGCTCCTCTCGGCCACGCTCCCGCGCCGGTGTCGGCGGCGGCTCCAGCGCCACCTGCCCTTGGAGCCCCCACATTCCGGCTCGCGGGTCGGCGCACTCCAGATCCTTCTGCTCACGCCCTGTCCCCTCTGGTGTCCCACAGTTCCCTACAAACTCTTCACGGACCACGGCGGCCTCAACGAGAAGCGCAAGCAGCGCCGCATCCGCACCACGTTCACCAGCGCGCAGCTCAAAGAGCTGGAGAGGGTCTTCGCGGAGACGCACTACCCCGACATCTACACCCGCGAGGAGCTGGCGCTGAAGATCGACCTCACCGAGGCGCGAGTGCAGGTATGCGCCCCGGGCCCGCCCGGCTCTGCGGCACCGCGCCGGGCAGGGGCGCAGTGCGGGGTGCGGGCGATCCTGCTGAAGGCTTGCGTCCCCGGGCCTCCCCCGAGAGGCCGCGTTCGGAGGGGCTGTGTGCGCGAGGAAGGGCCAGGGAGCGCGTTCTTGGCTCTAAATTCATGGCCTCAAAGTGTTTCCCACCCCAACTAGGGCTGTACTGCATTCAGGAGCGATGGGAGAGGCATTTCGGGGGCTAGGAAGTGCCCTGGGGGAGGAATGCAGACTTTGCTCCGTATTATAAGTATTCCGCCCCCCGCCCCCCAAACACCTCCTAACTCCAGAGCTTTTAATGGAGAGCTACTGGCGTATAGGTATAGGTGCATTTTCCCGTGAACTGTGACTTGCAGCAGATCCGCACAGGGGCTGGGATTCTATGGAGGTCAAGATCGGCGCCTTACTCTAACCTTTCAGAGACACAGGTGCACCCGAGCGCTGGCCGTGGCGCCTCTCCTGGTAAACCAGCCCCCAACGTTAGCACCTCCAGGCTCAAAGGCCAGGATGGGCAGCAGGCGCCAAACCCAGAGACCCCCTCACCTGTCTACCAGTCAGAGTTTAACTTGAGACCTGAGGCCTAGAGGTGATGGCGAATTTGGGATGGCTCAGAAAGTAGACTCAGCAAGGGTACTTTGCCAAAATAAGGTGCCGTCAAAATAAGGACTTCTATTTTAGGGCCTTTCGGGGACGTGCAGCCTCTTTTCCCCTCCTACAAGCTACTATTTCCAGGACGTGCCCAGGTGGTCCTAAGAAAGTTTCTCAAAAGATGCACCAGTGGAGGGACAGCTTCAGTGGGCTGGATGCGCGCGAGAGTACCCACGGCGCGTGCAGTTTAAAACAATCTGGAAGGGAACGCGGGCCGCCCTAACTGCTTTTCTTTTCTTCTTTTTCTCCCTGTTTCGCCGTCTTTTCTTCTCGGGCTAGGTGTGGTTCCAGAACCGCCGCGCCAAGTTCCGCAAGCAAGAGCGCGCGGCAGCGGCCGCAGCGGCGGCGGCCAAGAACGGCTCTTCGGGAAAGAAGTCTGACTCCTCCCGGGACGACGAGAGCAAAGAGGCCAAGAGCACCGATCCGGACAGCACTGGGGGCCCGGGCCCCAACCCCAACCCCACTCCCAGCTGCGGGGCGAGTGGCGGCGGCGGCGGCGGCGGGCCCAGCCCCGCCGGAGCCCCGGGGGCGGCGGGACCGGGGGGTCCCGGAGGCGAGCCGGGCAAGAGCGGTGCGGCGGCGGCGGCGGCGGCAGCGGCGGCGGCGGCAGCGGCGGCGGCGGCGGCAGCGGCCGGAGGCCTGGCTGCGGCCGGGGGCCCTGGACAAGGCTGGGCTCCGGGCCCCGGCCCCATCACCTCCATCCCGGATTCGCTCGGGGGTCCTTTCGCCAGCGTCCTATCTTCGCTCCAAAGACCCAACGGTGCCAAAGCCGCCTTAGTGAAGAGCAGTATGTTCTGATCTGGGATCTGCAGCGGCGGCGGCGGCGGGCGAGCCGGGTGCCCGCGGGCGAGTGGGTGAGCTGGGTAGGCCCAAGGCTATTGTCGCTGCTGCCGTGGCTTTTCCCTTGAGAGCCTAAAGTAATCGCGATAAGATTAAAGAGAAAACGGCGTCGCCCCCATTTCAAGCCCAGTCCTACTCCCTTCCTTCACCCCCAAACAAAACGAAACACCTCCCTGGCTTCGCACCAGCCTCGGGGCCGCGCGCACGGGCCAGGCGGCCCCGCTTGCTGCCCGGGCGGTGTGAGCGACGCGGCCTGGACTCGGGGAGGGGGGTGGAATCTCAGGGGGCTCTGTCTGCGTGTCGGTGTGTGTCTGTCTCGGGGAGTGTGCGTCTGTGGCCCGAGCAGGACAGGGAGAAAGACGGCTGGGAGGCCACAACCAACTCAGTGACTTGCTTAGGGAAAGAGAAAAGCGAACAGAATTCCCCCAAATTAAAAAGAGAACGAAATAGGGAGGCAGTGACAGTTAAAACAAAAACAAAAACCCGAAAGGCTTTAAAATCCAAGGGAAGGAAAAAATACAAGGGGGAAGAGGGAGGCGGCAGCGGGCCCCATCTGAGGGCTCTGTCTCCTGAATTCCTAAATTCATCCGCACCCTCTGAACGCCACCCTTGAGGCTCCTCTTCAGGGAGAGGAGGAAGGCCTTCCAGTCGACCCGTTTCCCCTCTTGTCCTTGGGTTCGGGCCACCGCGGTGACGCCTCCTGCAGACTGTCCCCGCGGCCAAGGTGGCTGCCTCGCGCCCGCTTGCCTGCCCCAACCTCGTCAAACACCATCCCGCCAACTGCGCATCCGAACCCCTCACCGTTCCAGCTCTCCTCCTGAGTCTCTGCAGCCACGCGGCCCTGAAAGATGCCCTGTCCATGAAATGCCTTTTCACCCGCGAACTCTGCAAACTTCGTCACGTATCTCTCAACTCTTCCCTTTTTTTCTCTCCTGACACCCCCGCCGGCATTTTCTTCCACCAGCTTTTACCGAACTTTTTGGCACTGCTTTGGATGGGAGTCAATTGCAGTTCACGCAGCTGGCTGCAGAGAAATCTACCCAGCAAGGAAAAGAGGCGCACACAAGTTTGCAGAAGTGTCTCTGCATTTCTGTTTGATCCGAAATGGACTCACATCCTGTATGGTGGATGGACTGTATATTGATGATTCCATTCTTCTTGCAGTTTAGACATCTCTGTTGGGATTTTTTGTTTATTTGGTTTTTTTTTTTTATTTTAAAAGGCACAAACTATATAGATATTAGTTGAATGTTGAGGCTTTAACTTTTTTGGTGTCTTTCTACAACTGTGTTCTGTGACTCAATTGTATCGTGTTAATATCAGTACAGCCCGTCTCCTACGTGACCGTATAATGTTTTTCTCTTCTTGTAGTCTCTATGGTGTGTCTTTATCTAATAATAAGGTTCTCACGGGTTCAATTCCTTTGTGTTTAGAGAGACCACGGTTCAGCCAATGGTATATATTTTTGTTATCAGGTGCATGTCTGTCTGATTTCTTTTTTCTTCTTGTTGGACTATGTTTGTGAACATAAGCGTCATAAGTTATGTTTCAGATTTTCAAATTTATTTATATGTGTTATAATGAATGCTTCTATTTAAAAGGGAAATATTTCTACATGTGCATATAGTTTTCCAAGAGTGTACCATTAACTTGATTGTTGATAATAAAAACAAAAAGCAAGTCTAGCAATTGAACTATTCTGACTTTTTCTTGATTTGTTTTTGCTTGTTTTTAATTAATTAAAATTATATTATGATTATAATGATAAGGGAGAGCAGATGAAATTGTAGAAAATATCTAGAAGCCTCTGCAGCTCTGGAAACCTAGGTAGATTGGAGAATCTAAATTCATGTGGCTAAATTCAGCCAATATAAAATTTAGTGCTTGGGATAGCAGTCAGGATTCTCCTGGTCCATTTTTCTTTCTTTCCCAGCCACAGAGCACAACAGAACAGGAGGCCATTGATAGAAGTATTCAGGTCAGTGCCTGGACTGATATTCTGCAGATCTGGTAGCAGAGAAGGCAAGGTTAAGCAGGATTCTGATCCTAAGAAGGACTTGAAAGCGCTCCGTGCAGGTGCCTTCAGGACCAGTGGCGTCTGGGGAGGGCCAGATGGTCCCCAGGTGGCCCAGCCACCTTAAGCCCTGAAAACCAAGCCACTGGCAACCAGGAATACCGGAGGGTGTTTGTGTGAGCGGGGAGAGCAGCTCTGCAATGTTAGTGTTTTTGGAGAATCCACAACTGGAGTTAGCCAGCACTTGCCTGGTACCCGGTTGTGTTTCCTATGCATTATCTCACCTACCTCTCAAAATAACATCAGGAAGCAGGTGTAATTCCTATCCTTAGTTTCTTTTAGACAGGTGAGGAAGCTGAGGTGACAGAAAGGTTAACTTGCTCACATGGTCCTAGCATAAGAGTGCTGGGGCCAGTCTTTGAACCCAGGAAATCTGATTCCAGAGCCTGTCCATTAAACTCTACCAGTGGTTCCCAAAGCGTGGTCCCTGGACCAGCAGACTCAGCATCACCTGGGAATTTATCAGATATACACATTCTTAGACCCCATCTGAGACCTACAGAATCAGAAACTCTGGGAGTGAGATCCAGCCATCTGTATTTTACAAGCCCTATAGAGAATGTGAGAACAACTGAACTACAGTATAATAAAGCCAAATGGGAAGTTTCTAGAATCAGAACTACATTGGAAACAGGCCTGTTTGTGTGTGGACACTTCAATGACTCCCTTTTGGAAGGATATAATCATCATCACAGATTCCAGATAGAATCTTGTCTCCTCTTTGGACGGTTTGGCTGGGCCGCCTTCTTCAAGTAGATGCCTGTGTGGATTTCTGGCAATTACCTTCCTGGCTGGACTTTATCAATACATGAGTCAGCTCCCCCTATTTGATGGGAGGCCACAGTCTGCCTTCTCGAGTCTGAGGATTAGCAGCTGATCTGGTTTGAATTTATCAAGGCCTCTCACCTCAAGCATCTAAATATGGGTTGCATCAGATCAGGCAGGTTTCATTTAAAAATTTGAAACCTTTGGGTCTTACTGCACTTCTAACAGTTTTTCTAAAAGACTTTTAAATAGTCTTTTTAAAAATATCTGAATCTTAATGACCTTCAGTAAATTCTCCCAGACAACATTACATAAACAGTGGCATTAATTTTGATGGTCTAAAATGCCAGCAATTGCCAGATCCCTTAAATCCCAGTCTTTGATTGTAAATACAACTTAGAAGTTCTGGGAGAGGCAAAAAGAAGGGCTGAAATATACTGACAAAAGAAACGTATTCAAGACCCAGGTAACTCAGTCCTGGACTTGGCCAGAGGAAAATTAGCCTTCCTCTGGCACTGAGGGACAGCAGGTGAGCCTCTGGGCAGATCAGTGGGACAGGCATTCTGCAGAAGGCAAGACCGGGAGGGAGAAAGAAAACAAGCAGCAGAGAGAAGGAAGAAGAGAGGTAGGGAAAGAAGAGAAATAACAAATAACCAAAGAAGAGATTTTGGAAACCCCAGAGAGGGTCCTAGAAATCCTTTCAGCTTTGAATAAACTTGGTAAGTTTCCCCAAATTCCCTTCTCCTGGCCTTAACCTGCTTTGAGCACTTTATCAAAGTGCTCAAGGACCAAGGAAACTTTGGAAAATGGCGAGGAAAACATGCTTCCATCTCTCCACTTCTACTATGCATCAGTTTCCCAGAAGATTGTATTTTAAGGGTTCAGAGGCAGCCAGCTTTTAGTATTTCAGATACCAGCTTCTTTTTTACTTCGGGTCGCCTCTGCCTCTGGTCAAAGAAGCCAACTGTTGTGAGGCAAGCTTGTGATCAAATGCAGAATAATGCTCCTGTAACATGAAGGATCCAGTGGCAGGACACTATGTCTCTCGCATTGTGTCATTTCCTTGGAGCCCTGCATAGTGTGAACAAGCTCACTTTCACTTTTCCTCTCCTAAGGAATTTGCATTTTGGCTCATCAAGGCATCCTTTTTCCTGGCAACTCCGGGACCACATGTGACTTCACAAAACCTGCGTGAACCACTGCCAGACGGCCAGCTCTATGCCAAGTCTCCTTCACCATGGCCAAGTACGGGCAACCAGAGAGGGGTTTCAGAGGGGAGCCAATAACCCAGCAAAAAGTAGCTGTGTATGATCCAGATGCTTCTCTGTGGCCACCTCTTGTCCTTAGGAAGATGGCCTCTGGATAGATAGAGATGGTTCTCAATTCAGGAATTGAGGAACTCTGTGATCTTGGACAGCAAATAATTAATCCCTCTGAGTCTGATTCATCAATCAGAAGTGTGAATAATAGTACATATTTGTGAAGTTGTTGGGGGACAAAAAAAGATGTCCAATAAGTGTCTGGCACAGCAGTTTTCAAATGTTAGACATTATTTTAATATTATTTTATTATGTAACTCCTAGATTCTGTCTTGATCTCCCTAGCTCTGGCCTTAGAAGACTAAAAAGCATTCTCTGCTGTCTCTTAAGTCAATGGCCCAGAATGTGGGAGAATGTGCAAAGATTGGAATTGGAGAACTTTGCTGAGGGTGACAGTTAACAGCCTAGAATCAGCCAAAGGCTGACAAGTAATAACTACTAATATTTATTGAGTGCTTATTATACGCCAGGCACTTTTAAGTTTTAAAGCATTCACTCCTCATATTCAATCCTACTGGAAAAGTGCTATTTCCATTTTTTTCCTTAGGAGGAAACTGAGGCAAATAGGGGTGAGGTAACATGCCCAGGTCACACAGCCTTTGCAGGCTCTGCAAGGGGAAGAATTCATTATAGCCCTGAGATCCAATACCGCCGGAGCCAGGAGGTGACCTCCTCTTGCAAAAAGACTCCAAAGGGTAGATGAGAATTAGGAAGGGCATCAGGAGAGCAGGATTGGGATGAGAATCCCAACCAGATTCAGAATGAAGTCCAGGGCCTAAAAGGGAGCAGGCTTTAGGATCCCCAGGAGGAGAGAGAATGTTTGCTGCAAGGCAGAATAGCTCATAGTCCCTTTCTGGTAAGTGAATAAGGCAAGGAGTGGCCAGAAGCATGGCATATGAAAGGGGAAAGACCAGTTATATTGATGAACTGCGGAATGTTGGTCGATGGATAGGAATGGATGTCAGGAATAAATGTCAACCTCCAGGCTCATTTATCACCACCATGACAGACAGATGGTGCAAATGGCAAAAACCTGCCTTAATCCTTGATTTTCAGAAAGCAAAGTACACCGCGAAGACCTGTGACTTCCTCAGGCCAAAGGCAGGTTACCTGAAAACAGTCTGTGACGGTGTCCCCATCCCCACAGTAGACATCTTGGATCATGCTGGCCTTGGCTTAACTCAGGAGTTCTTAACCTTGGGTTCGTGGATAGAATTCAAGGAAGATGAGAAAGGAATACATTTATATTTTCACTCATCTCTACCTGAAATTTATCATTTTTTCGATGATGAGTGTAGGCAACAAAGCCACAGATTTATCAGTAATAGTACCTATGGCTGTCACCAGTGAAATCACAGATACTTTCATTTTGCATTAGACTTTTGGAGACTATCTCAATATGTCATTTGCATTCATCATTAATTTGAAATTATGGTAATTAGTAAACCAAAAACTAAAACTTTGTTATTTAACATATTAATGAAGACACACATACATGCTTCTACATTTTCATAATTTTATTTTAATTGGCTTCTTTGGTAATCCTATGCATTTTATTTGTTGGTTTTTTGGGGGGTTTTTTGTATTTAAAAATGTTATCTTGAGAGGGGTTCATGGGCATCATCAGCTGCCAAAGGTTTTATGGCAAGTGCGCACATAGGTACACGTACACACACAGAAGCTAGAAGTTCCTGGCTAATCACCAATAGTAGGGTGTCCCATCCCTCTGCAAAACTCTGACTTTAAGAACCTCTCCTCAAGACCGCACTGATCATAGCACACACCCTCTTCCAACAACACAACAGATGACTCTGCAAATGGACATCACCAGATGGTCAATATCAAAATCAGATTGATTATATTCTTTGCAGTGGAAGATGGAGAAGCTCTATACAGTCAGCAAAAACAAGACATGTAGGCGACTGTGACTCAGATCATGAGTTCCTTATTGCAAAATTCAGGCTTAAATTGAAGAAAGTAGGGAGAAGAAAACACTTGAGCATTTAGGTATGACCTAAATGAAATCCCTTATGATTATACGGTGGAGGTGATGAATAGATTCAAGGGATTAGATCTGGTAGACAGACTGCCTGAAGAACTATGGATGGAGGTTCATAACATTGTACAGGAGGCAGGGACCAAAACCATCCCCAAGAAAAAGAAATGCAAGAAGGCAAAGTGGTTGTCTGAGGAGGCCTTACAAAGAGATGAGAAAACAAGAGAAGTAAAAGGCAAAGGAGAAGGGGAAACATATACTCAACTGAATGCAGAGTTCCAGAGAATAGCAAGGAGAGATAAGAAAGCCTTCTTAAACAAACAGTGCAAAGAAATAGAGGAAAACAGTAGAATGGAAAAGACTAGAGATCTCTTCAAGAAAATTAGAGATACCAAGGGAACGTTTCATGCAAAGATGGGCACAATAATGGACAGAAACAGCAAGGACCTAAGAGAAGCAGAAGAGATTAAGAAGAGATGGCAAGACTACACAGAAAAACTGTACAAAATAGGTCTTAATGACCCGGATAACCACGATGGTGTGGTCACTCACCTAGAGCCAGACATTCTGGAGTGTGCAGTCAAGAGGGCCTTAGGAAGCATTACTACGAACAAAGCTAGTGGAAGTGATAGAATTCCAGCTGAGCTATTTCAAATCCTGAAAGATGATGCTGCTAGGAAAATTCGGCAGTGGTCACAGTTCTAGAAAAGGTAAGTTTTCATTCCAATCTCAAAGAAAGGCAATGACAAAGAATGTTCAAACTACCCCACAATTGAGCTTATTTCATATGCTGGCAAAGTAACGCTCAAATACCTACAAGCTAGCCTTCAACAGTATGTGAGCTGAGAGCTTCAGGATGTACAAGCTAGATTTAGAAAAGGCAGAGGAACCACAGATCAAATTGCCAACATCCGTTGGATCATAGAAAAAGCAAGGGAATTCTAGAAAAACATCTACTTCTGCTTCATTGACTTTGCGAAAGCTTTTGTCTGTGTGGATCACAGCAAACTCTTTCTCCTTAAGAAAATTCTTAAGGAGATGGGAATAACAGGCCAGCTTACTTCCTCCTGAGAAACCTGTAAGCAGGTCAAGAAGAAACAGAACTGGACATGGAACAACGGACTGGTTCAAAATTGGGAAAGGAGTTCGTCAAGGCTGTATATTGTCACCCTGCTTATTCAACTTATATGCAGAGTACATCACGCAAAATGCCAGGCTGGGTGAATCACAAGCTGGAATCAAGACTACCAGGAGAAATATCAATAACCTCAGATATGCAGATGATGGCAGGGCTTCCCTGGCGGCTCAAATGGTAAAGAATCTGCCTGCAATGCAGAATACCCGGGTTCAACCTCTAGTTCAGGAAGATCCCCTGGAGAAGGGGATGGCAACCCACTCCAGTATTCTTGCCTGGGGAATTCCATGGACAGGGGAGCTTGGTGGGCTACAGTCCATCAGTCACAGTCTGACACAACTGAGCAGCTAAGAGGCGGCATGCCAATGACACCACCCTGACGGCAGAAAGTGAAGAGGAACTGAAGATCTCTTGATGAGGGCGAAAGAGGAGAGTGAAAAAGCTGGCTTAAAGCTCAGCATCAAAAAGCTAACATTATGGCATCCAGTCCCATGACTTCATGGCAAATAGATGGGATAAAAGTGAAAACAGTGGCAGATTTTATTTTCTTAGCTCCAAAATCACTGTGGATGGTGACTTCAGCCTTGAAATTAAAAGATGCTTGCTTCTTGGAAGGAAAGCTATGACAAACCTAGACAGCATATTAAAAAACAGAGACATCACTTTACTGACAAAAGTCCTTATGGTCAAGGCTATGGCTTTTCCAGTAGTCATGTACAGATGAGGGAGCTGGACCATAAAGAAGGCTGAGAGCTTCCAAGAATTGATGCTTTTGAATTGTGGTGCTGGAGAAGATTGTTGAGAATCCCTTGGTCAGCAAGAAGATCAAACCAGTCATTCCTAAAGGAAATCAACCCTGAATATTCATTGGAAGGCATTGATGCTGAAGCTGAAGCTCCAATGCTTTGGCCACCTGATGCGAAGAGACCCTGATGCCGGGAAAGACTGAAAGCAGGAGGAGGAAGGGGTGACAGAGGACGAGATGGTTGGATGGCATCATCTACTCAATGGACATGAGTTTGAGCAAACTCCAGGACACGGTGAAGGACAGGGATGCCTGGTGTGCTGCAGTCCATGGGGTCTCAAAGAGACAGACGCGACTTAGCGACTGAACAATAACAACCTCAAGACCAAAGCATCAGATGCCCCTTCAACGGACAAAATAGAATGAAACAAGCCCCCAGAGCTGAACAAAGAAAGTTTCAGAATTTTACCCACCACTGCTGGGTGGATGTGGCAGCATGAGAGAGTAGGAGATGATTCAAAGTTTTCAGCAGAATTTGAATATCCTCATAATACGTACTATCTGCATGGGCCAGGTACTGTTCTGAGTACACCACAGAGCAGCCCCCATTCTAAAGATGGTGCTTTCCTTCTATCACACTACTGAAATCCAAAGCCACTTGGTCACATGTTCAAGTCACACTACTAATTATGGTAGAATCAGGATTCAACCCACAGACCTATGTCTTAGCCAATATGTTAAAAAACTTTTTAAAAAACGAGAAAAGGAATTCTTCATTTGCCCAGTTATCACTCACGGCATCTTATGTCTGAACCTGAAGCTATTTATTTTGTTAAAATACCCCAAGGCCAAGTGATTGAACAAGGATGTTACTTTAGTCTCATGTTTTATGTCAAAGACCTCCCTCTGGGGAAAGTCATACAACAAGGGGGAAATAAAGGTTTCTTACCTGGACATAATTTCATTAGGGAACCAAGTGGATGGCTGTTTGCTATTTGTTCTCCAATGATTTAAGCGGCAATTCTCTGAACAGGAAGAGCCTGAGTGTAGAACTTAATTTCTTTAAGGCCCTCGTGGCATGGCTACCTCGGGCAAAAGTGGAGTGTAAACCTGATTTGTCTGAGGCAGATGATATTGTGCTTTTGGAGTATTTGGTATGTGTTAGATATTTGGCTAACTGTTTTGCACTTATTGTGTATTACAATCTTTCAAAATTCCTAAGCTAGATATTATTATTCTCATTTTACAGGTAAAAAAAAAATCCAAGTAACAGAGAGGCCAAGAAACTTGCTTAAGATCTCAGAGCTGGTAAGTGCCAGACCTGACCTCTAAATCCATGTCTCTTTGATCCCAAAGCCCCAATCTATCTCTAAGAGGTCCCAGAGTCCAGAAAAGTCACTGAGGCAACAGCCTAGAACCCAGCACTGCCCTTAGCCTGCCTGCTGATGGCCTAAGCCAATCTCAAGGATAGAGGGGGTTATGAAAATGTTCTGGAACTTATAGTGTTGAGGGCTATAGAGATTTGTCAATATACTAAACCCTACCAAATTGTATACTTTAAAAGAGTGAATTTTATGTGAATCACATCTCAATTTTTTACTGAATAGATTTGACATGTAGCATTGCATAAATTTAAGGTCTACAACTGTGTTACTTTGATGCATTTATGTATTGTATTATGATTGCTGATGCAGCAAAATTTATTGCTTTCTATAATTATAGTACATTATTATCTATATCCATTATACCATGCATTAGATCTCTATGACTCATTCACTATTCTTTACAAGTTTGTACACTTGAATAGTATGACTCCTATCTGCCCCCATTCCCTAGTCACCACCGTTTCACTCTGTTTTTAATGGCTTTTTCTTTTTTAGATTTCATATACAAGTGATATCACACAGCATTTGTCTTTTTCTGTCTGACTTGTCTTGCTTAGCTCAATGTGCTTGAGGTCCATCCAAGCTGTCACAAATGGGGGGATATACTCCTTTCTCATAGCTGAATAATCTGTTGCATGTCTGCCCCACATCTTTTCTGTACATTTACTCATTGATGGGCATTTGGGTTTTTTCTTTATCATGGCTATCGTGAATAATGCTGCAATAAACACAGGAGTGCATATATCTGGTCAAAATTCTGTTTTAATTTCTTTTGGGTGTATAGCTAGAAGTGGAACTTCTAGATCACATGGTAGACTTATTTTTAATTTTTTGAGAACCCTCCATATTTTCAATACGTTCCCGCTGCACATTTTCCTTTTCACCGCATCTTTGCCAGCACTTGTTGTCTCATGTCTTCTTAATGACAGCCGTTCTAACAGTATGAGGTAATATCTCATCGTGGTTTTGATTTGCACTTCTCTGATTCTTGGAGATCTTGAGCATCTTTTCACATGTCTATTGTCTATTTTGATGTCCTCTTTGGGAAAAAGAAAGTATTTTTAGTTCTTCTGCCCTTTGTAAAATCAGATTGTTTGGAGGGTTTTTTTGTTTGTTATTAAGTTGACTGAATTCTTTATATATTTTGGAATATAACCCTTTATCTGATATATGATTTACAAAAATTTTTCCCATTCTATCGATTGTATTTTCATTCTGTTAACCATTTCCTTTGCTGTGTGGAGGATCCTGAGTTTGACATAGTCTTGTCTGACTTTTGTTTTAGTTGCTTGTGCTTTGGCCATTAGGTTCACCAAAACCAGCATAGGTGAGTTTCTTTCCTACATTTTTCTTCTAGGAGTTTTACGGTATCAGGCCTTATGCTGAAGTCCATGATCAATTTCAGCTTTGTGAATGGTGTGAGAAAGGGGTCCAATTTCATTGTTCTGCACGTGTTTCTCCAGTTTCCCAGCACAATTTGTTGCAGAGACTGCTCTCTCTGTCAGGCATTCTTGGCTCCCTTCTCAAGTATTAGTGGGTTGTATATGTTGAGACTTAATTCTGGTTGATGTGTCTACTTTTGTGTTGGTACCAAACTGTTTTGTAGTGTAGTTTGAAATCTGAAGCATGATACCTCTGGCTTTTTCTTTCCTCAAAAAAAAAATTTTTTTTAAGCAGTAATACAGGAAACCCATGTGAAGTCTCCATCTATGATGTCCTTGATTTTTTGCAGGTATAATTCGTATACCTTTTTATCATAGTCTTAAACCACAGCAACATGAATTAACAGGAGTGGAGAGAGAGTGAAAAATATTACCGTTTTCTTAAGCAATTGTCCTTTTTCTGGGCTAATGGATGTATGTTCTCCAGTACTGATTTTAAAACAAAGTGGGCAAAAGACCCTTAAGGTGAAGCCTTAAGTTAAGTGCTAAGTGCTAAGTGAAGTCGCTCAGTCGTGTCCCACTCTGCGACCCCATGGACTGTAGCCCACCAGGCTTCTCCGTCCATGGGATTTTTCCAGGCAAGAGTACTGGAGCGGGTTGCCATTTCCTTCTCCAGGAGACCTTCCCGACCCAGGGATTGAACCTGGGTCTCCCGCATGGTAGGCAGGCGCTTTCCCGTCTGAGCCACCAGGGAAGCCTCAGGTGAAGCCTTACATTGTAATATTTTTTAAATTTTAATTAAATTAACTTAGTTATTTATTTTTGGCCATGCTGGGTCTTTGTTGCCGAACGTGGGCTTTCTCTAGTTGCGGCGGGGCACAGGCTTTAGGTGTGGGGGGCTCAGTAGTAGCAGCACACAGCTTAGTGTCCAACCACACGTGGAATCTTCCCAGACCAGGGCTGTGTGCCTGGTCTGTGTCCCCTGCACTGCAGGCAACCATCCCTATACTTAACTGTATGTTCAAAAAACCATGCATGGATAGTTCTTTCTAGGGGCACTCTGGCCTGCTGTTGAAGGAAAGGAAGTTAAATTTAGAGGATATTTGAAAATGTCTGAGGGCATTCATTCACTTATGCTGAGATTTTCTTCAAGTTCATGGAAACACTTTAAGCAAATCATTTCTTGAAAATTCTCAAAAGCCTAAATTTTAGGTGCACACTTACCAGCGTAAGTCAGGGTAGTTCACCTAGAAAGTTGTTTCACGTTTTGTTGTAACATCTTTTGAGAAGTATGGATGACGCTAGTGTATGAGTTTGCAAGAAGACATAAGTTGCCATTTTGAGGGCTTGATTTTCTGGTCTTAAGACATTTGGGTCTTTTTGTCAACCCAGGATTGTCCTGCTCAGAAATTGTCTACTTAAAAGGAGAGAACCACATCCAGATGATAGTCCTGTAGTTACATTTTTTTTTTTTCTTGGTGGGACATCCTTCAGCACTGTTAAGACTAGGATTGTTTAGGACTAGTTTCCATGTCATTACACTTACTGTTGAGAAAGTAGTCTGTGATAAGTAATAGAACCATATCTGAATAATTCAGTGATTTCAAAGTTTTAAAAAATGTCATAAGTAATACAACACGCACAAGGTAGAAATTCAAATGAATTAAGCCTTATTCAATGAAAAGTTTATCTTCTTCCTACCTCTGTCCCCTCAAAGTAACCAGACTTAGTAGTTTAATTTGTATCTTTCTTAAGAAGGTCAATATACATAAGCACACAAAAGCTATTCCATTATACTTAATTTCTGTACTTTTTTTTTAAACTTAAGGTATATCCTGAAGGTCATTCCCTATCAAAACCTGTTGATCTGCTCTATTTTTTAATGGTTTCATAGTATTTGGGTTCCAAAAAGGAATGCAACATGGTTCCTACACGCCTAATGCCTGGAATGAAAAGACAGAATGTAACAATAGACTGCTAATGGCTGCTCATAAACATTTTCCTCTTCTTCCGTTAATGAAGGAATCCCCTTGACTTTTTGACTGGCTGGGGCATGGTCATTCAGATTGAAACTCCATTTCCCAGGCCCCCTTGAACCTTGGCATGGCCATGTACCCAAGTTCTTGTCAATGAGATGAGATCAGAAGGGATCTGTGCCAAAGCTGCTTGCTTTCAACTTCTTCCGCTTTTGCTGTGGGGATAGGATGGAGAAACAGAAGCTGTCTGAGCCCAGGGACCACTTCTTAGAGTGGAACCCATCCTTGTCATCCTCTACCAACTCTCACAGAGAAATACATAAACTGTTCCACCAGCTATTCTTTGATCTGTGTTAAACAACGGAACCACTCTCTTGACAAATATGAGTTGTCCTTGAAGAGTTGATATTTTGTGCTAAATGTTGAGCAGTATAGTGTAGTATAGTGTCAGTCGCTCAGTCGTGTCCGACTCTGCGACCCCATGGACTTCAGCCCTCCAAGCTCCTCTGTCCATGGGATTTCCCAGGCAAGAATACTGGAGTGGGTTGCCATTCCCTTCTCCAGAGGATCTTCTGGACCCAGGGATCAAACCCAGGTCTCTCGCATAGGAGGCAGATTCTTTACCATCTGAGCCACCGGGCAAGCCAGGATTCAGCAGATGGACTGCGGTGTGAGAATGGCTTTCCAGGCCATTACATGTACAAGATTGGAGAAATGTATGCTTTCTAAAAAGAGCCAGGAAATGGCAGATGGGTTAGGTAATCCAGGTTTGCTGTCATCGGAGTCCATAATTGTTTCACAGTACCATTAGTATGGTATTCATTTAAGGTTTTTATCCTCCTGGAAAATGTTGATGGACTTGGGCATCATCCACACGCATTGCCTAATTTGTTTGTCATTTACAAGGAAATCCAAGAACAGGTTTTTTCCAATAGAATGGCTTGAAAACCAATCCTAACCAATCCTACTGCTAATTGTGCTGAAGGATAGTCCTCCAAAGGGAAAGTAACCACAGGGCTACTATTTAAGTATGGGTCTCTCCTTCTATGTAGAAACATTTTGAGCAAAACATTCTGAATTGTCTTAAGGTTAAAAAATCAGTTCCTGTAAATAAATAAGTAAATAATAAACCTTGAAAAAAAAGACACATAAAAAATCAGTTCCTCAAAATGCAACTTGTGTCTTCTTGCAAAAAACATGTATACAAGCATAATCTATGCATCTCAAAACATCTTACATGGAAACATGAAACAACCTTCCCAAGAACTTGATTAGGTACCCAGTCAATAACCTCCTTGCAGCAGGTCTAGAAACATGTTTTACCTTCATGAAAATGGAACCCTACTACTAACAGCCAATAATAATAATAATAGTAATAATAAAAATAATTGGGAAAAAAAATAATTAAAAAAAAAGTCAAGCATATTTGACCACAAAAATAACTATAATAATAATAGTAATAATAAAACAACTTCTATTCAGGGCTTATCATATGCAGGAAACTGCGCTAACCACTTTACATGCATTACCTCATTTATCCTGACAACAACCTCATGAGATGAGTACTATGATTATGCCCATTTTAGAGATAAGGAAACCAGGACTCAAAAGAGATTAAATATCATGCTCAAGTTCCCACAACTGGTAAGCAGCAGGACTGTAATTTGATTCAAGGAAGATCCCCTGCAGAAGGGAAAGACAACCCACTCCCTTAGTCTTGCCTGGGAAATTCCATGGACAGAGGAGCCTGGTGGGCTATATAGTCCATGGGGTTGCAAAAGAGTTGGGCACAACTTATTGACTAAACAACAGAACCACAGGTCAGCCTGACTCCGGAGACCACTCTGCTCTACTATGCATAGCACGCCATGTTCACTCAGGCATCAGAGCATAAAGGATTCCTCTCGAAGGATCCCTTACCTGTACAGGTCTTAGCTTAGCTGGGCACAAGTCCGTATTTGTGCACAGTTTTCTGTGTGATTAAATATTTGAGAGCATTTCTGTCCTGTGCGTTCTAAACTACATCCTTCTGCCAGCTAATGCTTACTGAGGGCTGACCTCTGCCCGGTGATTACTCGACCCAAGGAGTTGGAGGAGGAAGGCTTCCATGATGCTCTGGGAGTGGACAAGAGCCTGTGGGATCTACCTCGGATGCTGTTCTCCCTGACCATCACTTCTCTTTCAAGCAGCTTTCCTTAGAGTCCAATTCACAAGAGCATAACCAGAAGCAGCCATATGGGCTTGAGTTTAGGAGGTGGCCCCCAAAAGACAAAGATTACATCATTGGGCCTTCCTTTATGACTTTTTTATAGGAGTAGAGAGTCAGTGTCTCTTCCCCAGCTCAGTGCCCGTATGGCCATTTCATTTTGGTAAGTATGCAGTGGGCTGATTCAGGGTTGCCAGCACTTTAATCTGAGCCTGAGGATGTGTTGCAGGTGATAAATGGATTGTACTTAACCAAAGCCCAACAGGGTCCCAAGAAACTAAATGATGCCAGAATCTGCTGTTCTGCCCAGTTGCATCAGAGAATGAGTTATTTCAGTTAGTTCTCACAGCAACCTCAGCTTGAGTGCTAAGTTGCTTCACTTGGGTCCCACTCTTTGTGACCCTATGAACTGTAGCCTGCCAGGCTCCTTTGTCCGTGGGATTCTCCAGGCAAGAACACTGGAGTGGGTTGCCATGTCCTCCTCCAGAGGATCTTCTTGACCCAGGGGTCAAACCAGCATCTCTTAACAGCTCCTGTGTTGACAGGTTGGCTCTTTGCCACCAGCACCACCTTATTGTTATTGTTCAGTTGCTCAGTTGTGTCTGACTTTGTGACCCCATGGACTCCAAGCAGCACACCAGGCTTCCCTGTCCTTCACAGTCTCCTGGAGTTTGCTCAAACTCATGTCCATTGAGTCGATGATGCCGTCCAATCATCTTATCCTCTGTCAACTATCTTCTCCTCACGCGCTTAATATTTCCCAGCATCAGGGTCTTTTCCAGTGAGTCAGCTCTTTGCATCAGGTGGCCAAAGCGTTGGAGCTTCAGTTTCAGCATCAGTCCTTCCAACGAATATTCCGGGTTGATTTCCTTTAGGACTGTCACTTGGGGAACCTTATAGATAGGTTTTATTATTCCCGTTTTCCAGATGGATAAACACAGGCTTGGAGGGGCATGCAAAATCTGTAGGAGATTGCTTCAGGAACAAGTGGTGAAAACTTACCATTCAAAACCCCATGCACTTTATTCAGTGTTTCTGCTGCCTCCATTGAACCTAGGTTTGGAACGGAAAAACTACAGAAATGACTCTCTTACTGGAGGAATATATGACGTTTTTTGCCCTACTCCTTTTGACTTGTTTAAGGAAAAGTGAAACTGAAATTCGCTTAGTGGTGTCCGACTCTTTGTGACCTTGTGGACTATACAGTCCATGGAATTCTCCAGGCCAGAATACTGGAGTGGGTAGCCTTTTCTTTCTCCAGGGGATCTTCCCAACCCGGCGATCGAACCCAGGTCTCCTCCTAGCAGGCAGATTCTTTACCAGCTGAGCCACAAAGGAAGCCCATTTGAAGGGAGGAAAACATGAAAATACCCTTGACCTCCAGCCCCAGGTACTGCTGGGCGCAGAAACACATTCTGAGCCTGGTTGTTACTGCTTGTTGCTGAACAAGAGCCTCGCAGGAGTTAAGCTTCAGCTCGGAGGCTGCTCAGACCTGGAGGAGCCAGGCCAGACCCCAGAGTGTCAGAACGATCGGCCTTTTCCCTGCAGCAGGATCATTTCCAACCACAGTCAGGGGCAGCCCGGCCGAGGCATTAGCAAGCCTGCAGCATCAGAATGGCCAGATCAATTCGCAGAAGCACTTCTAAGAGAAACAAATCAATAAGTTCCTTCCCCTAAAGATTGATAACATCATCAGGAAGCAACAGATGCATTTTAGGGCACAATACTTGGTGCAGGGGAGGTGAGCTCCCCACGCTACCCTTCTGTCTCTACAAGAGCGATTGTAAATCAGCAGCTGAGCATCGGTGCCCGCGGCACCTGTCACAGCAATAAAAGCTGCCAGTCTCCATGGACTTGGCAGGCTTCAAGGTGCCATCACATGCCTTGTCTCTTTTGATTAAGACCCTATAAGGGGAATGTTACCGTCCCCATTTCACGGATGACATTCGGTAAGACTAAACTGCCTAACCGGCTTAGAGCTGGTTATTTATGACCAAGCCAAGACTTGAATCTTCTGCCTTGCTACCTCATGTTCTGCTTACTTGTCTAATGTTCCCCAAACTTCAGTCACTTTTTACCACCTTCACAATTTTTGATACATCAGAGAACCTCCTGTGTAATCTTTCTGTCTTTTAACTACCTAGTTTTCTTTATCTAAATAAACTTATAGTAAAAGGAAATTTCCTATCACTATTTTAAATAATAACAGTATGACTTACTAGAAATAGAAAGCATTAAAAACTGCAAGATTTTTAAAGGAAAAAAACACGGCTGCTTGTGTCTCAGCTTCACCAGCGGCACACACACCTTACTTTGAGAATACAATAATATCATTTAGACTTTTATGAGAAATATGCATGGAGTAATTTTAAGTTTGAAAGTCCTGTACATGAACTCTATTTAGATGAGCTGTGTTATTTTTTTGTCAAAATTGATAGAACAAAGTTCACTTTATCTCTAGAGTGATAAAAGATTTAAGGTTTTAGGGCAAATAAAGGTTTTGTCTCCTCTCTCGCTGCCAGAGGGCTTACCCCTGGTCACTGACCAGGGGAATGGAGGTGTTAAAAAGGGCAAATAAACCAAGATGGGTTTCCTGAAACCTGAAGAATAGAGGTGAAAAATTCCAAATAATACTATGTAAACAAGTAAAAATCAGGTCAGTGTTTCAGTGTTCTGCATGTACAAAAGAGGAATTAACTAACCTTCTAATTAAAATATCAAGAAAAGAGCAAGAATTGAATGGAAAAGTATCTAACTTCTCCCCAGACGTTAAACTATCGTTTAAATTTGTTTAAGACCTATTTAAATCCTATTGCCTGTCCTGACTCCTAAGTGCTCTCCCCTACCTGTCCTCAGCAATGGATCAACTCCCATCCCTCGCATTACCTGGCCCTCCCTTTAATTTAAAGGACCTGGCTTTCATCCTCACTGAAGTGGTTTGAGCTCATTCCCCTCCCCCAAGACCCCAGTGATGACCTGAGCTAGCTAATGGTCTTCTATTCGTTGCCTCCCTTCCAGGCTGGGCTGCCCTGGTGCCTCAGATGGTGAAGAATCTATCTGTAATGCGGGAGACCCAGGTGTGAACCCCAGGTCAGGGAGACCCCCTGGAGAAGGGAAGGGCAACACAGTCCAGCGTGCTTACCTGGAGAATCCCGTGGACAGAGGAGCCTGGCGGGCTACAGTCCATGGAGTTGCAAAGAGTTGGACAGGACTCTCTTCCCCTAATCTTCTAAATGTTACTCCCCAAAACATCTAATTTAAGAGGACACGGTTTATTTGTAACATTAGAACCTAATGCTTGATTACATTCCCTCCTTTTTCTCTAATGATTTCGTTCCACCACGTTAGACTTCTCTGACAAAGTCCAGAAGACATTCAATGAACACTTGCCGATGGATCTGTAGAGAAGAGGGGTATTTTGCACCTCTGAGCAATACTAAAGAAATGCAGAAAAATCGTTTGCTGATTCATGAATTATGTATGGATTTCTACTTCTCTTCTGAAAGGTAATTCTTCAAAAACAAAGCTTACTCATCAATTACTTCCTTTTAGTAAGTGAAAATGTTGACTGAAATTTGGTTCTTGGTGTGAAACACAAGACTTTAGAAATTCAAATACACATTTAAGAAAGCATACATTTTCATCTATTAGCTGACAATGACTAAAGCAGAAGGCTTTTCTTAGAGCAATTACCAGTTTGAAGAGAAGTTTAAGCTTCAGCATAATTCATGAGCTGGTTCATTTTTCTTCAAACATCAGTCTGGTTTTGGTATGAAATCAGCCCACACATGCCTTAAGTACATTCTACTTTACACTGCCTTTGCCTCACAAAGCCCATATTTCATTATAAATCCACTCTCACTCCACAAATGCTAAGTGTTGATTCTGGGCCAGGCATATTCTGAAAGACTGGGTCATTTGACACAAATGGTTGGCATCTCCAATATCACAGATCTTTGCTTTAATTCAGGCATAATCTGAAATTTTTAGTGTAGATGATTTTGTAAATTATATTATAGAAACTATGCAATATGCATTGAAAATTATGTACATCTGTCACCTTCTTTTGTTCCTCTTGACCACAAATAGCAGTCCTCCACATCTGTATCCTGCTTCACATTAATAATTTCATCACACAAGAAATCCTGCTGAATTCCTGCTTTTCGTGTGGAAAACTGATTTGTGTGTGTATAAATATATATATATATATTACATATACATGTATATATATATAATATATATGCTTACAAAATCACTGCAGATGGTGACTGCAGCCATGAAATTAAAAGATGCTTGCTCCTTGGAAGAAAAGCTATGACTAACGTAGACAGCATATTAAAAAGCAGAGACATTACTTTACCAACAAATGTCCATCTAGTCAAAGCTATGATTTTTCCAATAGTCACGTATGGATGTGAGAGTTGGACTATAAAGAAAGCTGAGCACCAAAGAATTGATGCTTTTGAACTGTGGTGTTGGAGAAGGCTTCTGAGAGTCCCTTGGACTGCAAGGAGATCCAACCAGTCCATCCTAAAGGAAATCAGTCCTGAATGTTCATTGGAAGGACTGATGCTGAAGCTGAAACTCTAATATTTTCGCCACCTGATTCGAAGAGCTGACTCATTGGAAAAGACTCTGATGCTGGAGAAGATTGAAGGCAGGAGAAGGGGACGACAGAGGATGAGATGGTTGGATGGCATCACTGACTCGATGGACATGAGTTTGAGCAAGCTCTGGGAGTTGGTGATGGACAGGGAGGCCTGGCGTGCCACAGTCCATGGGGTCGCAAAGAGTTGGACACGACTGAGCGACTGAAATGAACTGAACTGAACTGAACTGAACTGTACATTAATGTAACCTGATGGTGGTCCCACTACAAATTCCGGTGCGAGTGAGTACAGGGTTGGGGGATGAATAGGTGCAGAAGCGTGGTGAAGACAGAGAACAAGAGAGGAGAAGGAAATGAAAGAAACATGGGGACTTCCCTAATGGTGCAGTCCCTAAGGCTCTGCGCTCCAAAGACAGGAGGCCCGGGTTTGATCCCTGGTCAGGGAACTGGGTCCCACATGCTGCAACTAAAGTTCTCGCATGCCACAGCTAAAAAAAAATCCCACATGCTTCACAAGGATCAAAGATCCTGCATGCTGCAATGAAGACCCAGTGCAGCCAAATAAATGAATAAATACTTTTTAAAAATTAAAAAAGAAACATGAATTTGCTTTTATTCATGCCTGCTGCCATGCCTGGCATCCAGCATACCCTAGTTCATTCACCCTTCATAGTACTTTGTGGTAAATATTATCTCTCATTTTACAGCTGTGGAGATGGACTCTACAGATTGTAATCAGGGAAGCAGTCTACAAACCTGTTTTTTTCACTATTCTAAGCGAGTACCAGGGCCTTCTGGCCCCAAATCCAGGGTTCGTCCCACTCTATCACACCTGTAACCCATCAGGAAAAAGGATTTAATGGTTGGAAGATGGTTGGAAGATTTGGGTGGGCTGTCAATTAGACGAAGTCTGGTTTTTCCAGTTGTTGGTTTCTTAAAGTCTTGTCTGCATTGTTTAGGACACATAACTTAGGCCTCTCTTCCCATGAGCTCAGATTCTTTCTTCTCTGGCAAAATGAACATCGCCCACAGGGGTCATATTCACTCATATTATGGGTCATGGAAATCTGACTCAACTTCAGGTTTTCTGTCCCTAAAGCAAGATTTCCAAAGGAAAATAAAGATGAGGTTCAGTAACCTCTGTCTATTGCAGAGGTTTTTATTTTGGAGTGGATTCAGTGACTGAAGAAGGCCACTGGATGTTAGACTTCTGGTCAGGGGTAATATTCAAATTATCAACAATCAGCATCAATTAAATGGGTTATCCAGTAGAGAGGGTCCCAGCACTTCATGGCAAACAGATGGAGAAAAAGTGGAAACAGTGACAGATTTTCTTCTCTTGGGCTCTAAAATCACTGTGGACAGTGACTGTAGCCATGAAAATAAAAGACGCATGCTCCTTGGAAGAAAAGTTATGACCAACCTAGACAGCATAGTAAAAGGCAGTGAAGAAGGAACTCATAGGGCCTGGACTCCATCTCAGGCCTGTCCCTGCTGGTCGTGCGCGGCCACCTCTCCAGTGTACTCTGAACTCTGTGCTTAGCGCCTGTGGGAATGACAATGGAAGGATAAGATCCCCTCTGAGCAGGGGAATCTTGAAGATCACATCCAGGTTACTCATTGCCTAAGAGAAAACAGACACTAATCACCCCTGCCTCCGGACAATATCTATCGGAATGTAACCACAGGCTTATTGATTATTAACTGTTTGAACACATAACATGTGAATGATGGGGTTATTGTGATTGTATTTACCCTTCCTTTGTAAGCCTCAAGGGATTTGGGCTGGTGGGTTTGGACATGTACACATCGGGTACAAAAGATTTTCACAAATGCTGGTCGGGGCCCTTGGCTAAGAGGAGACTCTGCCTTGGGCCCGCCGGTGTAATAAACTGCACTTCACTATCTGCATTGTCCTTCTGAGTGAGTTTGTTTCCCGGAAAGCATGGCTATAACAGCAGAGATATCACTTTGCTGACAAAGGTCCATATAGTCAAAGTTATGGTTTTACCAGTAGTCATGCACGGATGTGAGAGTTGGACGACAGAGAAGGCTGAGTGCCAAAGAATTGATGTTTTCAAACTGTGATGCTAAAGAAGACTCTTCGGAGTCCCACTGGACAGGAAGGAGATTAAACCAGCAAAGCCTCAAGGAATTCAACCCTGGATATGCACTGGAAGGACTGATGTTGAAGCTGAAACTCCAATACTTTGGCCACCTGATGGGAAGAGCCCATTCATTGGAAAAGACCCTGATGCTGGGAAAGACTGAGGGCAGGAGGAGAAGGGGACGACAGAGGTTGAGATGGTTGGATGGCATCACGACTCAATGGACATGAGTTTGAGAAAACTCTGGGAGATGGTGTAGGACAGGGAAGCCTGGCATGCTGCAGTCCATGAGATCGTGAACGGTCAGTCATGACTTAGGACTAAACAACAAAAAAAGCAGAGAGAGTCTGATCTCTTGGGTCCCCTTCTGTGCCAGACATTAATCCTTTAGCTGCTGGATCGTGGAAGAAGTCCGAGGGTCCCAGAAGAGGAGTTGGGATGGTCATATATGCAGGCCGGCATTTAGGAGATCTTAGAGGAGTGATTCTTTGCCACATTGGACAGCTATATTTTGATATTTTAATAACCAGTGCAGACATATTGGTGCATCCTGAGTAATGGCCCTGCTTCTGGCTCTCGTCCCCACCTCAGAACTCCTGATCCCACTTTCCTCAGCAAACGACTTCCCTGTACTGGGTTGGCGTTGCTTCTGAACAGAGAGAAAGAAGGGGTTACATATAATCTTGAAAAGTTGTCCAGTTTTTTTAGCCAGGCAGACGTCGGCCAGCTGCACACTACATTTCCCATAATTCCTGGAATCCCCGTGTGCTCACTTGTATTTTCTAGCCAATGGGATTGCCCTGCTTCCCAACTGTAACTTTAGAAGAAGTGAGCAGGCGGTCCTCGCCCCTTTGCTCTTTCTGATGAGGGCAATGCATGCAAAAGAGAAAGCAGCCAGAGAGGCGCTCCAGCTGAAGGTGGCCGATCTGCTCTGCTCGCCTGGGCTCTTTACCTCCAGACCATGACACGGGCGGGAAATGTTAAGCTCTTCTTGTTGAAGCCACACCATGCTGGGGGAATCGTTGTTTTAGCTCGTCAGAGTCTGCCCTAACAAATACTACCTGTTGGTTGTCTCATAAGTTGATTGGGTTTGTATAACTTGCCATGTTTGAAAATAGAGGAGGGGGAGAGTGGGCACAAAAGACACAGCTTCTACGAAGGCTGTAAGGTTTAAAAAAAACACACACACACACACAAAATGCAAATTGCCTTAAGAGAACCGAAAGACATTCTGTGGATAAAGCATGGATTGTACTGGGAAACTGCTGACAGAAGAGGTTGCAGAGATCAGCCTGAGAGGCCACGTTCAGTAACTTTATTTTGAGTCCAGGCAGACTCATTGAAGTTTTAAGTAAGAGGGTAATCTCTATTTTAGAAAGATGACCCTGGAGAGGGGAGAATGATTGGAGCTGTGAAGTTGGCAGTGGGGAGGCAAAATTAGAGCTTGGGACACCCGGTCTGGGGCTGTGGTGGTAAACTATGTGAAAAGTAATGATGGTCTAAATGAAACAAGAGAGAAGTAGACCAAAGGAGAGACATTAGGAAATCCTTGAGATCAGAGGCAAACGATGCGGTGGGTTGGTAAGGGAGAGGAGTTTAGGATGGTGCCAGGTTCTCAGTCTGAGTGGTAGGTCTGAGGTGTTCAGAAGAGGGCGTCCTGGCAAACAATAGAAATGGATAAAGCTATTTTAGAAATGGAGACTCCTGCAGTGTCTCCCTCATCCCTTTGCATCTATCTCACACCCTCTCCCCTTCACTCGCTTCTCCCCCTTGCTCCTGGCGGTGAATCCTGTCTATTTCTGCTCTTTTCCAGTCATGCCTTTCAAAAGTGGTTTTCCAGTTTTTCACTAAGGACTCCCTTCAGTCAATCCCATCTGTACCACCCATTTGGAAAAATTTTTTTTTTCTTAGAAAAAAGAGAATATCTGTTATTTGTGTCCATCAATTTAAACCCATTTCCAAGGACATTTGTAAACCAAATACCACTGTTATTTCAGAAACCGCAGGTATCAGATGATGCTGCTTGTATTGCCCACCACCTTCAGAAATGTCCTGGTTGCTCAAAAGCCAAGCAGAGCTTTTGATTCATAATATCATCTCAATAGTTGATGCAATTCAAGTGAAAAGGGGGAAGGTGACATCTTAGATAGTCTGTGTCACTGGAAGTCAGGTACATGTGGGATTCTGCTGAGAGTTTTGAAATATTAAACATTAGAGAGTGTTCATTACTAACTTTTTTACTCCTAGGACTGTGCTTTGCCATGGATTCTCAATGTTTTTCCCCCTCCACAGTAAGGAATAAGAGTTTTAGGTCTCTTTTAACTCAAGTAATATTTTCCTTTTCCTTTGTGAAAATTTGTATTCTACCTCATGGGATTCTACTGGGGTTTTCATCATGGCATCCTTCTCCAGCCACAGGGACAAACATGAAGTCCCAGACTGAACCAACTCTAGCGCCCCTTCATCTTGACAGCGGTGGTTGGTCCAAGAAGTAGGGATGTGACTCTTTGGGCCACTCATAGTCTTTCCTGGAATTGATACATGGATGCTAGATGAAAGAAGGAATCTCTCTTTTGTTGGTGTTGCTAAACTAGGATAATGCAAGTGTAGTCCTATCCATATGGAGAAAGCTCATCTTCAGTAATAGAATATTATATCAACACCCAGAGAGAAGTAGAATTGGGAGATGGACAGAGTGAATTCTGGTGCTGTTTGAGTGGTTGGTTCCAGACCTCATGGTCTTATTCCTGAAGCTCTCCCCCGAATCCCAGTAGTTTAGTTCAGCCGCTCAGTCGTGTCCAACTCTTTGTGACCCTATGGACTGCAGCACGCCAGGCCTCCCTGTCCATCACCAACTCCTGGAGCCTACTCAAACTCATGTCCATCGAGTCGGTGATGCCATCCAACCATCTCATCCTCTGTTGTCCCCTTCTCCTCCCACCTTCAATCTTTCCCAGCATCAGGGTCTTTTCCAATGAGTCAGCTATTTGCATCAGGTGGCGAAAGTATTAGAGTTTCAGCTTCAGCATCAGTCCTTCCAATGAATATTCAGGACTGATTTCCTTTAGGATGTACTGGTTGGATCTCCTTGCAGTCCAAGGGACTCTCAAGAGTCTTCTCCAACACCACAGTTCAAAAGCATCAATTCTTTGGTGCTCAGCTTTCTTTATAGTCCAATTCTCACATCTATACATGACCAGTGGAAAAATCAGGTTTGACTAGATGGACCTTTGCTGGTAAAGTAATGTCTCTGCTTTTTAATATGCTGTCTAGGTTAGTCATAGCTTTTCTTCCAAGGAGCAACATCTTTTAATTTCATCTGCAGTGATTTTGGAGCCCCCCAAAATAAAGTCTGTCACTGTTTCCATTGTTTCCTCATCTATTTGCCATGAAGTGATAGGACCGGAGGCCATGAGCTTAGTTTTCTGAATCCCATGGACCACCTCAGATTCCTTCTCAGCTCTGTGAACCAATGAGTTCCTTACTTGCTTAAGCTAGTTTGAACTGAGCTTTTGTTACTGGCAGGGCAGTTCCTGAAGCTTATTTACAACAAAATTACTACTTAATACACAAGCACTCACAGATTCTCATGAATTATTATTAATATGTTCCTCATCTGGTTTCACATTTGCATTTAACCAAGGGCCGTCTAGAACTAATACTTTCTTGCCAAGGAGTCTTTTCTGAGGAGGCAACAAGTTTTAGGCAGTTTAGCAAGCCAAAGGGAGAGAGATTTGCTGAGGGCACCTGGGCTGTCTGTATAGTCTCAAGTCACCTGAGACCATAAGGCAGGATTCTTCACCTGCAACCTCTATGCCCTCTCTATATCCACTCTGGGGTAACTGCGGGGCAGGGATTGAAGCTAATGGATGTCAAAAGCTTATTTTCGTGAGCTCTCTTCTGGGCCCTGGCCCTGCCATGCTGGTCCTCCCCCCATTCCTCTGCAACAAGATGTGGGTTGGTTGTCTAGTAGGAAATTCACCACCAAATAACAATTGCCACCAATATGGCCCCACTTAGTGGAAGGACAGTTTGCAACTAATTACTTCCCATAAAAATACCAAACATAATTTTGCTCATTATTAAAATTTTCCAATAATAGATTTATCTTCCCCATTAAGTAATACATTATTCTCCTACAAAGCACAGCAAACTAGAATTACTAGGCACTGCTTATATTAAATTGTTGGTTAATAAATTAAAACTCCTATGGTTATGAATAAACTAGGTCATCTGCACATTTTGTAAATTAGTAGTTTCTTGTAGTTATTCTCTCCTGGTCAAAACCTAAAAGAGGGGGAGAGGAAAAATGATTATCATTATTACTTTATTGTTCTCAAGCAAACAACTTCTCTCTGTACTGTGTTTTAAAATAAACTGCTCAATCTAATACAGCAGAATCAATGCTGTTGAGTATCCATCAATAAGAATGGATTTTAAAGACTATGGACTGTAAACTTTTAAAGTCACTTTAGAAGCTGTATATAACAGATACAAGACCTGATGAATATCCAACCCCATATAATATTTGAAGATTCTTGATGCAACATTCACTGTCCAAAGTGATTTCAATTACTGGACAAAATGTTTTCCCATTTCAATTTTTGGGTGGGCTGAGAGGCTTTTCTTTCTGATTTCAGAAGGTCAACTTCTCTGACATCTTTTCAATTTGAGATGATTAATAGAAACATTCCATAATCATATTCAAAATGGTTAACACTATTAAAGAATCAGCTACAGGGACTCCTCAAGTTGTAAAATCCTTACAGGATTGTTTACTGGAGATAGAATGCAATGTCCCTAGCCACTCAAAGGTTCATGAGAGACAGCAACCAAGCCATGTTAAGACAATTGCCCCACCTTCTGGCAAAACTGTGGAACTGTTTGAACCCATGGGTCACCCAATCATGTTTCTTTCTTTTTTTTTTAAATTTTAACTGGAGGCTAATTACTTTACAATATTGTGGTGGTTTTTGCCATACATTCACATGAATCAGCCATGGGTGTACATGTGTTCCCCATTCTGACCCTCCCTCCCACCTCCCTCCCCATCCCATCCCTCGGGGTCATCCCAGTGCACCAACCCTGAGCACCCTGCCTCATGCATCAAACCTGGACTGGCGATCTGTTTCACATATGAGAATATACATGTTTCAACGCTATTCTCTCAGATCATCCCACCCTCGCCCTCTCCCACAGAGTCCAACAGTCTGTTCTTTACATCTGTGTCTCTTTTGCTGTCTCGCATACAGGGTCATCATTACCATCTTTCTAAATTCCATATATATGCGTTAATATACTGTATTGGTGTTTTTCTTTCTGACTTACTTTGCTCTGTATAATAGGTTCCAGTTTCATCCACCTCATTAGAACTGATTCAAATGCATTCTTTTTAATAGCTGAGTAATATTCCATTGTGTATATGGACCACAGCTTTCTTATCCATTCGTCTGCCAATGGGCATCTAGGTTGCTTCCATGTCCTGGCTATTGTAAACAGTGCTGCGATGAACATTGGGGTATACATGTCTCTTTCAATTCTGGTTTCCTTGGTGTGTATGCCCAGCAGTGGGATTGCTGGGTCATATGGCAGTTCTATTTCCAATTTTTTAAGGCCAACCATGTTTCTTAAGAGTCAACATAACCTGAAATTTAAAACCATGAAATTAAAAGATGCTTGCTCCTTGGAAGAAAAGTTATGACCAACCTAGACGGCATATTAAAAAGCAGAGACATTACTTTGCCAACAAAGGTCCATCTAGACAAAGCTATGGTTTTTCCAGTAGTCATGTATGGATGTGAGAGTTGGACAATAAAGAAAGCTGAGCATCAAAAATTGATGCTTTTGAACTGTGGTGTTGGAGAAGACTCTTGAGAGTCCTTTGGACTACAAGGAGATCAAACCAGTCCATCCTAAAGGAAATCAGTCCTGAATATTCATTGGAAGGATTGATGCTGAAGCTGAAACTCCAACACTTAGGCCACCTGATGCGAAGAATTGACTCATTGGAAAAGACCCTGATGCTGGGAAAGATTGAAGGTGGGAGAAGAAGGGAACGACAGAGGATGAGATGGCTGGATGGCATCACCGACGCAATGAACGTGAGTTTGAGTAAACTCTGGGAGTTGGCAATGGACAGGGATGCCTGGAGTGCTGCAGTCCATGGGGTTGCAAAGAGTCGGACCCGACTGAGCGACTGAACTGAACTGAACTGAGCTGAACATAACGTACTGGGTCTGCGTTGCCTCCCAATTTTTGTTTTTCTACAGCTATGTCTCAGTTATTTCTGTTGGGCTCATCTCCCCCCTCAGATCTAGAGACATATTCTTTATGCACATTCCTCTTTGTTGTCTCTTAAACTATCGCCAATTACTAGGAAAATCTCTTCCCCAGGTGACTCCCACCTGCTCTTCTACATAACTTTCTCTGCTTCCTCTCTCTTTTTCTGGCAAAAAAAAAAAAAACAAAAAACCCACAAACAAACAAAAAACCAAAAAAACTTTATCTTAATATAAGTAAGAATAGGCTGGTAGACGTAAGAAAAACAAGTGAAATGTTGGAACCATACATCACATAAGGAGGAATCACGGTCACCAGGCCCTTTGCTATACCAACTTCCTTCAGAATCACCACAGGAAACCCTATGCGTATCCACTTCTAACTATGACATTTAAGGTTAGACTTACTTCACACTCAGTATTTTTTTCCCTTGAAACATAATTCTTAAAATGAATGTCTTCTTCTGTGTTTAGTTCTCAATATGTGGTTCTTGTCGCTGTTTTAGTCGCCGAGTCGTGCCTGACACTTCGCGACCCCACGGGCTGTAGCCCCTAGGCTCCTCTGTCCGTGGGAGCTCCCAGGCGAGAATACTAGAGTGGGTTGCTATTTCTTTCTCCGGGCTGCCTTCCTGACCCGGGGATCGAACTCCTATCTCCTGCACTGGCAGCAGGATTCTTCACCACTGAGTCACCGGGGAAGGCCACATGGGAGTTCGGCTCTGTTAAAATAGGTTGTCGTCATTTCTGTGTGTGCTGTGGGTTACAAACAGCCAACTTTTAGTCACAACGTTTTGGAAGTGAAAGCCATCGTGTATTGAAAAAATTTGTTTTTCTTATTTATCTATTTATGCTGAGACACAATTGATATATAACATAGAGTACGATGTATTGATTTGATACATTTTTATATTGCGATGTGATTACCATTAGAGTGTTAGCTAACACTTCTATCATGTCACGTAATTGTCACTTCTTTTTTGTGGTGGGAACAGTTAGGATCTAGTCTCTTAGCAACTTTGAAGATTATAAGACGATGTCATTGACTATGATCCCTATGCTGTGCATTACAGCTCCAGGACTTATTAATTTAATGGTTGCAAGTTTAGTTTGTCTTTCACAGATACTTCTTCATTGTTCCCCTGGCCTCAACTACCAAGGTTAAGTATCTTTATTTAAGAAAACTAAGTGCTTAAGCCATTACCAAAGTAGTAATTATATTCATAAGGAAAACACAAAACAATAGTGAAATGAGTAAAATAAAAAATGAAAGTCCAATCCTTTGCACCATTTGCCATCTCTCATCAGAAGCAGTCAAGACCCAATCAAAAAACGGGCCAAAGAACTCAACAGACATTTCTCCAAAGAAGACATACAGACGGCTAACACACACATGAAAAGATGCTCAACATCACTCATCATCAGAGAAATGCAAATCAAAACCTCAGTGAGGTACCATTACACACCAGTCAGGATGGCTGCTATCCAAAAGTCTACAAGCAATAAATGCTGGAGAGGGTGTGGAGAAAAGGGAACCCTCTTACACTGTTGGTGGGAATGCAAACTAGTACAGCCGCTATGGAGAACAGTGTGGAGATTCCTTAAAAAACTGGAACTAGAACTGCCATATGACCCAGCAATCCCACTCCTGGGCATACACACCAAGGAAACCAGATCTGAAAGAGACACGTGCACCCCAATGTTCATCGCAGCACTGTTTATAATAGCCAGGACATGGAAGCAACCTAGACGCCCATCAGCAGACAAATGGATAAGGAAGCTCTGGTACATGTACACCATGGAATATTACTCAGCTATTAAAAAGAATGCATTTGAATCAGTTCTAATGAGGTGGATGAAACTGGAACCCATTATACAGAGTGAAGTAAGCCAGAAAGATAAAGAACATTACAGTATACTAACGCATATATATGGAATTTAGAAAGATGGTAACGATAACTCTATATGCAAAACAGAGAAAGAGACACAGATGTACAGAACAGACTTTTAGACTCTGTGGGAGAAGGCGAGGGTGGGATGTTTCAAGAGAACAGCATCAAAACATGTATGTTATCTAGGGTGAAACAGATCACCAGCCCAGGTTGGGATGCATGAGACAAGTGCTCGGGCCTGGTGCACTGGGAAGACCCAGAGGAATCGGGTGAAGAGGGAGGTGGGAGGGGGGATCGGGATGGGGAACACATGTAAATCCATGGCTGATTCATGTCAATGTATGACAAAAACCACTACAATATTGTAAAGTAATTAGCCTCCAGCTAATAAAAATAAATGGGGAAAAAAATGAATATCACAACGAACTCTGTATAAAAACTCTGTATTAAAAAACAAAGGTAGTCAAGAGTTTGAAGTATTCCCTTTAGGAATCGTTTTTCTTTGTTTCCTTTTCTAAGATTTACGTATCTCTGGCTGTGAGGGGTCTTTACTGCTGCACATGTGCTTTCCCTAGTTGCAGTGCCTGGGCCTCTCATTGCGGTGGTTCCTCTTGTTGCAGAGCACAGACTCTAGGCGCGTGCGCTCAGTCGTGGCGGCTCCCTGGCTGTGGGTGCTGGCTCAGTCATTGTGATGCACGGGCATGTGATGCATGCATGTGATCCATGGCAAGTGCGATCTTCCTGGACCAGGGATTGAACCTGTGTCCTCTGCATTGGCAGGTGGATTCTTTACAACTGAGCTGCCAGGGGAGCCCCCAGGAATCTTTTTTCTATGCAGTCACAAACATATTTCTCTTTTTTGATCTATCTATCTTTTATACATCAATTATTTATTTAGCAACTTTTCCCCCTACTCATTTTGGCCATCTTTTGGTGTTTAGAGACAACAAAAAGTTTAGAAATCTTTCCATCAAGTTAACTACTTAAACAATTACTACTGCTAAAAAAAAAAAAATAGAAGGTACATATGATGCCAGGCCCTCTGAGATCAGAAAGTGGGAGTGTAGATGCAAGTTCATTTATGTCTGCAGGCAAGAATTCACTTGTCTAGAGCAGAAGAAAGAAGCAGAAGAAATTACTTTTCATCATGGTTCAAAGAATTCTGTGAAGTTCGAAGGTAGGTTTCACTAAACGTTAAAGGAATAACATCTTCTTTTAAAAAGTACTTCTTTTTTTAACAGAAACAGACTCACGGTTTTAGAGAACAGACTTGTGGATGCCAAAAGGGAGGGGGTGGGAGTGGGGTGGGTTGAGAGGTTGGGATTAGCAGATGCAAACTGTTATATATAAATATATATAGAATGGATAGACAACAAGGTCCTACTATATAGCATAGAGAACTATATTCAATATCCTATGATAAACCATAATGGAAAAGAACATGAAAAAAGAATGTACATATATATACACACACATACACACATATATAATTGAAACACTTTGCTTCACAGTAGAAATGAATACAACATTGTAAATCGATTATACTTCAATAAAATAAATTTTTAAAAAGCACTTCCTTTTTTAAAGAACATAGTCAACCATGTTTATAAAATAAGTAATAAATGCACATTTCCATCTATACTGTGGCTTATCCTTCGGAATCCTCTGAAATATTTTCACATTTTGCAAACCTACCCTCTTGAATCTCTGTCAAAGAAAGACCAAAGCAGAGGTCACAGTTGACTGTTTACCTAAGTCAACCACTCATAGCCTCCTAACCAAAATTTAAACTCTTCTGATTTTCCCCAAATGCTGATTCTGACCTTAAAACAAAACGTAAGCTTTCTTCCAGTTAGTGTGACCTTGCAGCTTCCTCATTAATCAGTCAAACAAGTAGGCTCCGGTGGTGCTGTTACCCAACGAGGAAGGCAAGTTTTTAGCAACCAATCACAGATTTTAAAAAAGGAACTTTCTCATTCTTATTTATTATGTGAGCTGATGCTGCTGAAAGCCACTTTTGATTTTGAAGTCTCCCTGGTCGTAGTTTGTTTCTTGCAAAACAAAATATTCATATCAACTAGAACTCTCTGAATTTTATTTTGACATCAGTTTGTGTTAAATGTTATTCATGGGGTCTAGAAACAATGGAGACTATAGATAACTAAAGGTAGCTTTCTTGGTCATTCATACAGTCTTTTTTATGCATAAATGATAAATAAGATAAATGCATTTTTCTTTTCTTTTTTTTTAAGATTTCATTGGAAGCCAAGTAAACACAATGTGGAAGAAAACCTCCATAGGACTTCCCTGGTGGTCCAGGAGTTAAGAATCTGCCTACTGATTCAGGGGACACAGGTTTGATCCCTGGTCCGGGAGGATTCCACATGCCAGGGGGCAGCTAAGCCCATGCATCACAAATGATGAACCCACCACAAGGAGCGGCCTGCGCACCACAACTAGAAAGTAGTCCTTGCTTGCTGCAACTGGAGAAAGCCTGTGTATAGCCACGATGACCCAGTGCAGCCAAAAATAAAGAAACAAATATTTTAAAAATGCTTCTAAAAAAAGACAGCCATGACTGAGTTTATTTTCCTCGAACTTAGGGAGCTGAGTTGTGGCCTGACGTTTTTGTGGTATTTCTAATCATCCACCTTATCACAGAAACTGAAATGTAAGCATGATTTTGTCACAGAAGAGACTAAAAAAAAACACAAAAAGCAAAAGTGACCCAAAACTCCAAGGTACTTCTTCCCTAGTCACCCCACCTCTGTAGATCTCTATTATGCCACCAATGTCATTGCTAAGATGCTAGTACATTTCTTAGCCAAGAGAAAACCGTTTGCTTCGTTGGTTGTTTTTTACAATTCCACTTTCATATTGCCCCAGTAACCACAAATTATGATATGCTTACAGTGATGGTTTATGACCACCAGCCGGACATCTGCAAGCCCTTGTTTTGTGGTAGCAGAGTGTCTGGATGTAGCTGCCTCTCCTTGGATGCAGCTCCATATACATATATATCTTTGCAAATAGTATGCACCGAGCATTCTGACGTTGTGTCTGTCTCTCTACAGACCCGATGAGATCAACCAGTTTTACCGCGTGGACACTCTTTCCTTAGTTCTCAAAGAAATTGTCATGTTTGTGGAACCATACTGTCTTTCTAAATGGGAGTATATTTTCCGTGGCATTAAACAAAATGTTGGAATTGTAAGCTTTTAACTCATGTTTCTTCCTTGGAGATGTGTAATGAAGGCAGCAGAAGGCATTATCTTGTTAGTGGCAATAATTCTTAGTTACAACTATAAGGAATATGTCCTGTGAAAAGTTTCTCTGCATCGTATGCTCCTATTACTTGAACATTATCATTTTTCTATCTTAGATTGATTTTTTCCAGAGGGAGAACTGAACTGTAATTTGAAGGCATCTTTTACTCTCCACGTTAATGTTTTTAAAATAATTGATTCTTTCCCATCATTAGGGGAAACGGTGCTACAAGAAAATGTGATGTTTACCCACCACCCTAAAATACTTTTCTTGGGCTGATTTTCTCCAGGCCTCTTTCTTTTTCATTTACTGATTATTAAAATTCTTCCTCCCTGGTGAAGGGGGTGGTTTCACCCTCAGTTGGTGATAACTGATCATTTCTCCTTGTTGGAAACAGAATATTCTTTCTTGTTCATCACTACCTCACCTTGTTAGTTTCATGGGCTTGCCCTGTGGCTCAGGGGCTTTCCCAGTGCCTCAGATGGTAAAGAATCTGCCTGCAATGTTGGAGACCTGGGTTCTGTCCCTGGGTCGGGAAGATCCCCTGGAGGAGGGCATGGCAACCCACTCCAGAATTCTTGCCTGGAGAATCCCGTGGACAGAGGAGCCTGGCGGGCTGCAGTCCACAGGGTCGCACAGAGTTGGACTTGACTGAAGCAACTGAGCATGCAAGGCGGAGAGCTGATTTAAAAGCAGATTTTTCTGAACATTGACAAACCAACGTTCTCAGAACTACTCCCTAAAAAGCTCCAAAGCGGGATTTTCATGGGACATTTGGTCCCTCCCCATTGACCTCTTCCTTGTGACTAAAGTTGACCCTGAAATCTGAAAAACAGCTCCTTTTTGACCACTTTCTCCAATAATTCATGTATTTTTAATAATACCACAGTCTTGCAATGCCAAGCAGCCAGTGAATGTTAAAGGGAAATAATTATCTTGTAATGCAGACTAGTAGGAAACAGTCATTTCTAATTACTTGTCATAAGAGAAGACAATGAGATTAAAGATTCTGGCTTAGACTAGAGCGTCCACATAGCCACTGTCTCCGCTGATTCATATTTTTGACTGTCTGAAAAGAAAAGGCAGACAGATGGACCAAACACTCATCCAAATTGGCTTTTACCATGATGGAAGACACCTTACAGATGTTTCGTATTTTTGGTAGGTGTTATTACGTAGACTGGAGGAGCTAAGTATTGAAAGACAAGGTCCCTAAGGTCTAGAAGAGTTATTAGAGATTATTTCAGAATGGGTTTGAGCACATTTAAACATGCAGTGGGTGCTTAATCATCTCAATAAACATCTGTTTTGAAGACCCATTATGGTGAGTTGGGCTTCCCTGGTGGCTCAGATGATAAAGAATCTGCTTGCAATGAGGGAGACTGGGGTTTGATCCCAGGATCAGGAATATCCCCTTCTCCAGGGGATACCCACTCAGTGTTCTTGCCTGGAGAATTCCATGGACAGAGGAGCCTGGCTGGCTACGGTCCATGGGATCGCAAAGAGTGGGACACAATCAAGTGACTAACACTTTCACTTTCACTATGGTGAGTTACTTAGGGCACACACATAATTTTGTTACTTTATCCAAGACGCTTTTTGGTTCTCATCCTTCTTGATCTTTGTGGCAAAAAAACTGTATTATGCACTCACTGGTTTCTATGTTATTTTTTTCTTCTTGGATGCATTTTCTTTCTTTTTTTAAAAAGTTTTATTTTTTATAATACAAATACTTGTTGACTTTTAAAGATAATAAAGTTTTACTTTTGACTTCGCTGGGTCTTCACAGATTCACACCAGCTTCTCTAGCTGCGGTGAGCAGGGGCTTCTCCGCAGTCGCTGTGCGTGGGCTTCTCATTGTGACGGCTCCTCTTGCAGAGAACAGGGTCTAGGGCGTGAGGGCTTCAGCAGTTGTGGCACACGGGCTTAACTGCCCTGAGGCATGTGGAATCCCCCTGATCAGGTATCAGCCCATGGCCCCTGCATTGGCAGGCGGATTCTTTACCACTGGTCCACCAGGGCAGTCTCTTCCTGCACTTTCCAGTCTCCACTATAGTAAGTTTGAAACCTACCTCTGGCCCAAAGCTCTTCAGGAAACTGATGTGAGCTCATCATGCCCTTACTCTGTTCTGACTTAACTTCAGGTGCCAGAGACTCAGGATGGAACCAGGCTGGCCCCTTGGGTCACCTTTGAGGGTGAGTTTCCTGTGAGTTCTGCAACAGGCTGAGTGTGAGGAGGAAATAAACTGATCGCGTAAAGCCTCTGTGATGTGGGGTTACTGCAGCATCACCTAGCTTATTCCGATAGCCTCTTTGAAGGCATCCAACTCCATTCATCTTCCTTGGATTATGCCACTCAGATCGCTCCTGATTTTCTTACTACACCTTTGACTTCACCTTCTCTGTCTGCCTTTAAGGTTCTTCTACACAGTCCCAGTCTTTAAATGTTGGGTTTCTTAGTTTTCTAACCTGGGGTCTCTTGTCCTCTCAATATTCTCAGTCTTCTTGCCTTAATTACCGTATGATGAGGACTCTCAAATTTATATCTGTAGCACAGTCCTCCATCCTAAGTTATAGATTCCTGTACATATCTGCTGACCTACCGGATATCTTAAATGCATCTCATGCTCAGTTTACCCAAAATTCAACTTAAAAGCTCTGCTTCCCTCAAAGATGTTCCTTCTCTAGTTTTTCTATCCTTAGCGAATGGTATCAGCATGTTACAGCTGTTTACCAAAGACAGCCCACTGAACCATACCTTCCCGTATCCATACTTGTATTTAGACCCTTCTACATTGAATCTGCCTGGCTCTGTGACCCACTTTAACCAGTAGAATATGGCAGAAGTGAGACATGACGCTGGCAGCTTCCACCTTTGCACTTTGGGGAGCCTTGAACTAGCACCCGAGATATCCAGCTACCCTTCCATAGAGTCCTTATGAGTCTCCACGGAAAGAAGAGAGAGGCCCAGCTCTCCCAACATTTCAACTGAGCCAGTTTCCCAGTCGTTTGCACCAAGGTCCTAGACATGTTCTTGAAGCCACCCTGGACGGCCTAACTCCAGCTGACTGCAAACATGTGAAGGAGCACAAACAAGATCAGCAGAAGACCCACCGAGTGGAGCACCATCTACTGACAGAATCATGAGAAATGAGGAAGCAGTCATTTGTTTAGCCACTAAATATTAAGTGGTTTGCTATCCCGTGATGCAGGTAACTGAAACACCACATCCCCAGAAACCTGAAGATCATCTTTCATTTCTCTCCCTTTTCCTCCATGTCTAGTTCCCAGCCTCTTTGACTATACCTCCTAAATACTTTTGGAAGAGTGCCTTTTTTCCCCTACATGCCATTTTCCAGTCCAGAGCACTATCATTCCTTCCTCTATTATTAGATTCCTCCTGTAGCAAGAATGATCATCTAAATGCAAATTTGGTTATAATCTTGGTCAACCACCTAAAACTCTCCATGGGTCTCTGTTGTTTTTAAGATAAAATTCAATCTTCTTGGCATTGCTTCCAAATCTGTGCAGGCTCTGGCCCTTGCTTATTTTCTAGACTTATGTTATGTGACTCTACATTTCAATCATCCTAGGTTTGTTTCCATTTCTCCAGAGTGGCACATTGTTTTTTTAACTCCTGCATTTCTATTTGCTCTTCTTTCTACTTAAAATTTTTGCCTTTTCATACTGTTTATGGGGTTCTCAAGGCAAGAATACTGAAGTGGCTTGCCATTCCCTTTTCCAGTTGGAAGGACTGATGCTGAAGCTGAAGCTCCAATACTTTGGCCATCTGATGCAAAGAACTGACTCATTGGAAAAGACCCCAATGCTGGAAAAGATTGAAGGCGGGAGGAGAAGGGGACAACAGAGGATGAGATGGTTGGATGGCATCACCGACTCAATGGACATGAGTTTGAGTAAGCTCCAGGAGTTGGTGATGGACAGGGAGGCCTGGCGTGCTACAGTCCATGGGGTTGCAAAGAGTCAGACATGACTGAGTGACTGAACTGAACTGAATTACTTAAAATACTTTCTCCTGTGGCCATCCCTTCTCTTTCTCCATTTTTAAATTTCTACTCATTCTTCAGGTCTCAGTTTGAATATAATTTCCTACTTGAAGCCTTCTCTGATCCTCCAAACCTGAATTAGTTATCTTGGTCAAGCGCTCCCATGCAACTCTTTAATTCTTTCATTCATCAAATCTTTAGTGAGCTTATACTATGAGTTCATAGACTGTGTTACCCTTCCCCTATAATAACCTCATCATACTCTTCTGTAATTATATATTTGTCTAGCTCTGTTCCTAGCCTGTAGGCTCTTCAAGGAAAAGGACTATGTTTACTCATTTCACTTTGGATCTCCAGTGTTTAGCACATAATAGATGTGCCAGCAACTTTGATTCTGGAGGAGGAAATGGCAACCCATGCAGTATTCTTGCCTGGAGAATCCCATGGACAGAGGAAGGCTACAGTCCTTGGGGTTGCAAAAAGTCGGACACAACTGAGTGACTTAGGACTTAGCACCTTTGGTTCTGAACAGTTGCAAACATCAGGCTAAAGAAGAAAGCGTGGCTCCGTGGTAAAGAATCCGTCTGCAATGCAGGAGACAAGAGTTTGATCCCTAGGTGGGGAAGATCCCCTGGAGAAGGAAATGGCAGCCTACTCCAGTATTCTTTCCTGGAAATCCCATGGACAGAGGAGCCTGGTGGGCTACAGTCCACGGGGTCATGAAAGAGATGGACACAACTTAGTGACTAAACAGAAACAACACCTCAAAGTCACTGTATCATTTATTTCAGAGAGAGTGCTGGTAGTCTCTGAGTACTCTCCAAAGAGCTTGAATATATTTTCAAGCTTGAATATATATTCAAGGAGACACAGTGCTACGAATAACCTCATCTATTCAGGAAGACCTAATATGCCTCAAAGATGAGTGGTTTCCAGGGTGCTCAGACCTTGTAACTGTGGTCACCTCCAGCAATGATTGCCCCTGGTTGGCTGCAATAGGAAGCCTTGAAAATGGTAGGTAGATCAGTTTCCTCAAATAACTTATCATCTTCAAAGCTTTCAAATAACTGCCCCTGATTCTTGGTCCCATTTTAGCGAAATTTCTGCAAGAAGCTTGAAGTGGCCATCAAAGGGCATGAAGTGAAGTTGTGAAGTTGCTCCGTCGTGTCCGACTCTTTGCGATCCCATGGACTGTAGCCCACTAGGCTCCTCTGTCCATGGAATTTTCCAGGCAAGAGTACTGGAGTGGGTTGCCATTTCCTTCTCCAGGGGATCTTCCTAACCCAGGGATCGAACCTGGGTCTCCCGCACTGCGGGAAGACGCTTTACCGTCTGAGCCAACAGGGAACCATCAAAGGGCATAGAGGCAGACGAACAGGCAAAGTCCTGCTCTCTTGGAACACATACTGGGGGTCATCCTCAGATATTTGCTAAAAAGCTTATTTTTTGGCTATGCTGGGTCTTCATTGCTTTGTGGGCTTTTCTCTAGTTGTGGCCAGTAGGGGTTACTTTCTAGTTGAGGTGCACAAGCTTCTCACTGAGGTGGCGTGTCTTATTGCAGGGCACAGACTCTAGAGAGAGCATGGGCTCAACAGTTGTGGCACATGAGCTTAGTTCCTCTGAGGCATGTGGGATCTTCCTGGACCAGGGATTGAACCTGTGTCTTCTGCATTGGCAGCTGGATTCTTTACCACTGAGCCACCAAGGAAGCCTCTTCAGCCATTCTTGTTAACATCCTTATATTTGGGCAAAGAGGTCCTTGTGTTCATTACATAGCCCTACAACTTTTAGCCTAATAGCAGTAGTCTTTTTGAATATTAGGAATTTATGGGAAGCCACCTCAAATACTTTTTAAAAATATGTTGAATGCAAATAAACATTTCATGTATTGGCTGTTTATTGAATTAAGATGCAGGCTATATTCCAAAGAGTGGTTTTTCTGGGAGTTGGAAATATGTATGAACTCTTTTTAAGATTTCTGAATTTTTTTTTGTATTGAGAATATTATTTCACAATAAGAAATGACATTATAATAATTAATAGATTACAGAAGTAGATGAGTCCTTAATAGTTATTTTGTCTAGGCCTGTCACCATACACTTGAGGAAGATACCACCCAGAGAAGACATGCTTTACTTGATATCTGAGGAGATATGCAAACATTCGCCACTGGTGAGGTCTTGTTCAGTATTTTCAATTAAATGTCAATGATAGCTTTATTCTCAAGAATAGAGGAGAACTTTGGCTTTCTGGCCATACCGTTTTTATCTCTTTCCTCTACCCTGAACATGACAAATTAGCTCATCACTAAAGATAAACATATCTGACATCAGTATTTGGAGTATTCATGGTTCTATTGGAGTATTTGAATGGAAGAGCTTGGGTTAGTGTAGTAATTTGCTAGGGCTGTCATAGCAAACTGGGTGGCTCAAAAAACCAGAAATTTATTGTCTCACAGTTTTGGTGCTTAGGAGTCTGGGATCAAGATGGTTGGTTACATCCACTTGTTTTGAGAGTAAGTCTGTTTCATACCTTTCCCCTAGCTTCTGGTGGTTTGCTGACAATCTTTGGTGAAAACTTTGGCTTGTGAAAGCACCCCAGTCTCTGCCTTTATCTTCCCAAGGTGCTCTCTCTGTGCGCATAGGTCTGTGTCCAAATTTCCCCTTTTTATGAGGATTTTGGTCACATTGGATTGAGAGGCCAAGCTACTAAAATATGACCTCGTGTTAACTAACTACATCTGCCATCACCTTATTTCCAAAGACGTGTACTAGGTATCAGGAATTCAACACATAAATTTGGGAGGACACAATTCAACCTATAAAAGTTAGTATTACAGAAAAGGTCATGGGATAAATGGATTGCAAAAACTGTTAGTGGCTGATCTATTTTGAGGGATGAGATTTGGAGCAAGATAGATGGGAGGAGTTTGCTTGAAGTTCGGACCTAGTTCTCAGGATGCCTGGGGATCAGTTTCTACTAGAGCACCCCAAACCCTGGGCCAATGTCTGTCTACGCATGCGTGCTCAGTGGTGTCTGACTCTTTGTGACCCCATGGACTGTAGCTCACCAGGCTCTTCTGCCTGTGGGGATTCTCCAGGCAAGAATCCTGGAGTGGGTTACCATTTCCTCCTCTAGGGAATGTCTGTCTATGACCTCCTGGCAATTTTGTGGCTGCCATGCCTCAAGTCCAGACTACATTGGGCGTCTCAAATGAAGCACAGTGTATCTGACCCCTTTAGTTTGTAAGAGGTAGAGAGTGGTCATTTGGTGTGCTATTTCGGTGTGCTATTTTGGGGCACCAGAATGATGAATGAATTTATATTTTATTTTGACTAATTGGAAAAGTCTATTGTGTCTAGAAATTTAAAAAGTAAAATGACTATTATGACAAAATGTTAAACAGTCTCAAAACTCTAAATAGCAAAATTCAATAATATTCCTCTCCCCTGAGTCCTCTTATTTCTAGAGAACAGGTCACCCTTCAAGACTGTGGCTGTGAAACTATTCAGAAGAAGAAGAAAAATCAGCTAGAGTTTAGCCTCCAAGTTTCCTAAATGCACAAAGCAAGGGAAGTAAATGAATACTTGTGTGCTAGAATTTGCGGAAATTTCCTGTTTTTCCTGAATATTGCACCATTCATCACTCTTATTTTATAGACAAATATGAACTACCTGTAGTCAACATTGGAGACATGTACTTCCCATAAATAGATGCATAAATAAGTCTTTAAAAATGTTGTTACGAAGTTTTAAATGTTTTAGTGGATGCCTTTGAAATATTGAGATATATTCTTCCTGGCTGATTGAACATTATTCACCTGGGAGTCCTTCCTCCAACCAGAAGGCTTGTGCTCCAGCCTACCGCTAACTTGGAGATGGCGACTTCAGGCACCAGCGAAGAATCTGAAACATCACATCATGTAAGAGAATTAGCAGAAATTCTTCTCAGCGTGCCTTCAAAAGAGGAAACTAAGCAGACGGCCTTGTTAATTTAGCATATAGACTTGGAATACAGTACAACATCTATCATCTCATCAAAATTCAATTAAAACGTGGCTTACAGGCCAAAGAGAAGGAGCCAGTTTTCTCTCTCTCTTTCTGGGGAAGAGCTTTTGGAACAGCACTCACCCCTTAATGGTTCTTTTATTATGGGAGCCAATTTGAAAAAATAGTTTAAGTGTTTGAATGACTTCTTACATTAAAAATTAGAATTGTGCAGTTATATAATTGCTATTAATTTAAAGCATGCTGGTGTTAGCAATGGTGGGCAGGTAAGAAGGTTATTTTGAGGTTTTCTATTTTAAAGCACTTCTAATCAATTTTAAAACTTTTTCGATCCTACAGGATCTTTTCTTATTTAGAGGGAAAGTATAGCTGTGATTATCCACTTAGCCCAGATCCATTCTATGATTTTTAAAAAAAAAATGTTATTTGCTAATACATACCAGACTTCACACAGGCAAAAGGTAAGCCCACAGGTCTGGTAACAAGATTTGCTGTGTTAAATGCAATTGGGTCTCAAATTTTAAGCAGTTAAATGTCTTAATTTGTTCTTTTCTTCCTACCATAATATAATGAGGATAAACTTTGACACACTGCAGCTCTGCAAAGAGAAGATTTCTCCTTGTTCATTGTTTCTCAAACCAATCTTCTTTCCTGAAATTTGATTTCCGAAGTGCCTTACAGTCCTTAAGCCAGGTGGTTGCAGTGAGTCCTCTCAGAACATCCATAATCATCTGAAATAAAAGTACTCTCTAGAAGCCAAACACACTTAAGACAATCAAATGGGGCTAGTCACCAAGTGGAAATAACTCTTTTAACTTTGCATTAACTCTGCCCTTTAGCCTACCCACCAACTGCACCCCAGGTTGCTGAAGGGAATCACCTTGGTTCGGAACTTAATAGTATGAATATCCTCTGGGTTAAGTACTTAATGTGTCCTCCTACACACACCATTCATTTTTCTGGTGCTTGGTTCAAATGTTTTCAACTGGAGGTTTGCCTTGTGACTTACATAGGGAAAACTGCAGTGTACTTTCCAAAGAACTCTTGAGAGACCTGTCTATAGAGGCCTCTCCACCCCAGGCTTTAAGATTTGAGTATTAAATATTGTAATCTTTTCCCATAGCAATTAACCTTCCATCTCCAGGGAAGGGCAACTGAGGAGGTGATGTTTTTAGAACATCAAAGGAATACAGTGTTAGATTTGGGGAGAAGACCATGGATTTGGATTTGACTACATCTGGCCACCCGTTGGATCATAGAAAAAACAAGAGAATTCCAGAAAAACATCTACTTCTGCTTCACTGACTATGCTAAAGCCTTTGACTGTGTGGATCACAACAAACTGCAGAAAATTCTTAAAGAGATGGGAATAACAGACTACCTTACCTGTCTCCTGAGAAATCTGTATGCAGGTGAAGAAGCAATAGTTAGACCCAGACATGGAACAATGGACTATTTCAAAACTGGGAAAGGAGTATGTCAGGGCTGTATATTGTCACCCTGCTTATTTAACTTACATTCAGAGTACATCATGCAAAATACTGGGCTAGATGAATCACAAGCAGGAGTAAAGATTACCGGGAAAAATATCAACAACCTCAGATATACAGATGATACCACTCTAATGGCAGAAAGTGAAGAGGAGCTAAAGAGCCTCTTGATGAGGGTGAAAGAGGAGTGTGAAAAAGCTGGCTTAAAGCACTACACTAAAAAAACTAAGATTATGTCATCTGGTCCCATCAGTTCATGACAAAAAGATGGAGAAAAAGTGGAAACAGTAACAGATATTCTTTTCTTGGGCTCCAAAATCATTGTGGACGGCGACTGCAGCCATGAAATTAAAAGACACAAGCTTCTTGGAAGAAACACTATGACAAACCTAGACAGCATATTAAAAAGCAGAGACATCACCTTGCTGACAAAGGTCCGTATAGTCAAAGCTATAGTTTTCCCAGTAGACACGTACGAATGTGAGAGTTGGACCATAAAGAAGGCTGAGTGCCGAAGAATTGATGGTTTCGAGCTGTGGTGCTGGAGAAGGCTCTTGAGAAATAGCAACCCTTTCCCCTGGACTGCAAGGAAATCAAACCAGTCAATCCTGAAGGAAATCAACCCTGAATATTGATTGGAAGGACTGATGCAGAAGCTCCAAAACTTTGGCCATCTGATGCAAATAGCCCACTCATTGGTAAAGACCCTGATGCTGAGAAAGATTGAGGGCAGGAGGAGAAGGGGATGATAGAAGATGAGATGGTTGGATGGCATCACCAACTCGATGGACGTGAGTTTGAGCAAACTCCAGCAGGCAGTGAAGGACAGGGAAGCCTGGTCGGCTGCAGTCCATGCAGTCTCAAAGAGTTGGACCCGACTTAGTGACTGAAAAACACCACCACCTGGTCACTTTGGGTTTATTTGATTATTTTTAAACAAAACTGTGTTAGGACACGTTTTCCCCTTTATTTGGTTAACACGAGAAGTAACTGGACTTCATTGTGGACTTCACTTTCCAAGTGGCTCAGTGGTAAAGAATCTGCCTGCCAATCCAGGAGACACAGGAGATGCGGGTTTAGTTCTGAGTTGGAAAGATGCCCTGGAGAGGGAAATGGCAACCTGCTCCAGTATTCCTTTCTGGGAAACCCCATGACAGAGGAGCCTGGTGGGCTACAGTCCATGGGATCGCAAAGAGTTGGACACAACTCAGTGACTGAACAAGAACAGACGGGCCTCTCGCAAACAGGCGAGCTGCCGAACCCTGTGAACTAAGCCAGATTTCTAGAATTTGAGATAATAACTGCATTGACTTAAAAAGAGATTCAAACTTCTTCTGCTTGTATTTGTTTCCCCCTAAATGGGAAAGTCAGGAGACTGGTGTTGAAGAAAAATAAATAAAAAGGCAAATCAACGATGTTAAAGGCAGGGAAGTTGTTACTAGGGGAAAAAAACTGTGGAACCTTTTAAAATTTTGACCTTAAAATAAGTATCATAAAAATGTTTTTCAACCCCGAGTACTGCCAGGGATAGAATTGTAAGCACCTATGTTCATTTTAATGTGATTTTATTGCTATGTCATAGCCTAATATATCTGCCCATATTAGGAAGTTTTCCATTCCAAGCAACCTAAAAGTCAGCTACTACTGTATTAAATAATAAGGAAATCTACAGGCCTTGTGGAAAGGTAGTGAGTTTCAGAATTGGTTCACCCAGGGCTCGGTGTGGACTCTGTTTTCTATTGTTTTTTTTTTTTTTCCTCTACATCTGCTGTCTACCACGTGGGCTTTACCACGAGGCTGGGCCCCTTGTTGTAAGAGAGCTGTCAGTATAATTAGGTTCACATGTTTCCTCTTTCTTATCCATGAAAAGATAGAGTCTTTCCCTAACTATCTAACAAAAAAGTTCTGAGATTCCTGCTGTTTGGACCATTCATTGGTTTAAACCTAGGTCACTTGAAACAATATCTATGGGGAGGGAGTGGATTATCCTGATTGATTATAGCAGTAAGACTTGATCCCTAAAGCTGATGGAGGGGTTCATCCCACCTAAAATCATGGCTACTGTGGAATCTGTGTTGGGAAGGAGACAGATATTCTGTTACGGATACTCTGGGAAACAGTGACTTCAAAGTGCCCATCCTTGAACTGTCTTTTCTGATAGGCAGTAAAGGATGCAGCAGTAAGTTAATTTTTTTCTTTATAACGCTATATATGTTTATGTTTGGCTGCACTGGGTCTTTGTGCTGCAGGGGCCGCTCTCTGGGTGCGGTGCCCAGGCTTCTCCCTGGAGCGGCTTCTCCCATTGCAGAGCAGGGGCTCTGGGGCACGGGGACTTCAGCGGTTGTGGCTCCTGGGCTCTAGGGCACAGGCTCCATACTTGGGGCACACAGGCTTAGTTGCTCCTCGGCGTGTGGGATCTTCCAGATCAGGCACTGAACCTGCGTCTCCCTCACTGGCTGGCAGATTCTTTAACACCGAGCCACCGGAGAAGCCCACAGCAGTAAGTTGAAAGCTTGATGTTTTTTACTGAGGCCTCTTTCTGAGAGATAGTAGAGTGAGATTGTGAGGTTGCTCTGCAGAGTCTCGTCATTTTTGTTACTCATGCTTTCCTTCTATGAATCACTGATTCACACCCTGGTTCAGGTCAGAGAGAATTCTTCAATTCTATATCAGAGGATGAAGATCAATGACAATGAAGCTGGGAACTTCCATAAATGTTTTTTACAAACTACCAAAATGTTGTATTAAATGATTTATTAAAGCAAAAGATACTTCCCTGTCTTACTTTTTTTTTTTTTCCTTTTTACAAAGATAAACTAAGTTAGACAAGGGCAAGTTTATCCCACTCAAAAGATTTCCCAAAGAGAAAAAAACAATGGCATATGTTGAATACTCTTGAATTTCCAAACAAGGTCATCTTTGGGTACAGAAGAAAATCTGGTTTAGTTGGTCAAACAGACAACTGATATCGCAATTTACAAGCATTCTTTTACCAGCTTTCTGAAAGGTGGTACATTCTTTTTTTTTTCTTTTAATATTTATTTGTTTGGCTGCATTGGGCCTTAGTTGCTGCATTTGGGATCTTTTGTTGCAGCGCTCAAACTCTCTAGTCATGGCTTGCAGTCTTAGCTGCTCCACGGCATGTGGGACCTTAGTTCCTTGACCAGAGATTAAACCATGTTCCCTGCATTGGAAGGTGAGATTCTTAACCACTGACTACCAGGGAAGTCCCCAAGGCAGCAAATTCTTTTTTTATTATTATTAATTAATTTATTTGGCTGTGCTGGCTCTTGGCTGCTTTGCGTGGGGCTTCCTCTAGTTGCGGTGAGTGGGGTCTGCTCCGCCTTGCAGCGCTCGGGCTTCTCACTGCAGTGACTTCTCTTGCTGCAGAGCGTGAGCTCTAGGCACGCGGGCTTCACTAGTTGCTCCACACAGGCTCTGTAGTCACGGCTCATGGGGCGAGGTCAAGGGTTCGGTGGTTCTGGTGCCTTGGCTTCGGGGCTCTGTGGCATGTGGAATCTCTCCAGACCAAGGATAGAACCCATGTCCCCTGTACTGGCAAGGCAGGTTCTATCCACTGCACCACCAGGGAAGTTCTGGCACATTCTTTATTTAGTCGATCAGAATAGGTTGTCTGATATGCTTTTTCAATACTAACTCATGTTAGTTGCCTAGTCTCCTAGTCTCATCAGCTTTTGGTGATTATACACTTGCTAAGATTCCACCGACCCTCTGAATGTGGGTTCATGGTACAGTGCTTCAGAACTTCGAATGCTAGTTTTAGAGCCTTTTTTTTTTTTCTGAAATACTAGTTTTAGAGCTTGATTGCTGGGAGATGGTAGGAGAAAGGAATGGTAGATATGGACATTATTTTTCTTTTAATATTCAACCTCTTGACACCCCACAAAATTTTAGTCTTGATCTGAGAAATGAGTACCCCAACCATATTCTCCACAGGGCTCCTAATGACAGCATTAATTTCCATTAGAAATGTCTTAGGAGAAACTTTGAATAAAGAGTGCTAATGAATTCCAGTTGTTTCCACAGTTGTCCTGGTTCTTATCTTACACAAGCCCCAACCTCAGACGTTGATAGTTCCAGGCATTTCACACTTGGCTTTAATGTTGTCATTCTTGTAGCTGGGAGTCATGAATTTTAAAATGGTCTAAGAATTAAAGAAAAATATCAGTATATCATCAAGATATTTGTGTGGTTTTCCAAATGTATTGCTTATTCAATCAATATTTTCTAAAGTGCCAGAGAATGTTCAGAAGAGTCTGGAACAACTTCTTGATGAAATATATTTAGGAAAATACAGGTTTTGTTGTTTGTTGTTCACTCGCTCAGTTGTGTCTGACTCTTTGCGACCCCATGGACTGCAGCACGCCAGGCTTCCCTGTTCTTCACTGTCTCCTGGAGTTGGCTCAAACTCATGTCTATTGAATTGATGATGCCATCCAACCATCTCATCCTCTGTCACCCACTTCTTTTCCTGCCCTCAATCTTCCCAGCATCAGAGTCTTTTCCAATGAGTCAGCTCTTCACATCAGGTTGCCAAAGTATTGGAGCTTCAGCTTCAGCATCAGTCCTACCAATGAATATTCAGGACTGATTTCCTTTAGGATTGACTGGTTTGAGCTCCTTTCTGTCCAAGGATCCCTCAAAAGTCTTCTCCAACACCACGATTTGAAAGCATCAGTTCTTTAGTGCTCAGCCTTCTTATGGTCCAACTCTCCCATCCATACATGACTACTAGAAAAGCCATCACTTTGACTATACAGACCCTTGTTGGCAAGGTGATGTCTCTGCTTTTTAATACGCTGTCTAGGTTTGTCATAACTTCTCCTCCAAGGAGTAAGCATCTTTTAATTTCATGGCTGCAGTCACCATCTGCAGTGATTTTGGAGCCCCCCAAAATAAAGTCTGCCACTGTTTCCACTGTTTCTCCATCTATTTGCCATGAAGCGATGGGACGGGATACCATGATCTTTTTTTTTTTCTGAATGTTGAGCTTTAAGCCCACTTTTTCACTCTCCTCTTTCACTTTCATCAAGAGGCTCTTTAGTTCTTCTTTACTTTTTGCCATAAAGGGTGGTGTCATCTGCATATCTGAGGTTATTGATATTTCTCCCTGCAATCTTGATTCCATCCTAAGCTTCATCCAGCCCAGTATCTTGCATGATGTACTCTGGATGTAAGTTAAATAAGCAGGGTGACAATATACAGCCTTGACATACTCCTTTCCCAGTTTTGAACCAGTCTGTTGTTCCATGTCTGGTTCTAACTGTTGCTTCTTGACCTGCATACAGGTTTCTCAGGAGACAGGTCAGGTGGTCTGTTATTTCCATCTCTTGAAGAATTTTCCACAGTGTGTTGTGATCCACACAGTCAAAGACTTTAGCGTAGTTGATGAAGCAGATGTTTTTCTGGAACTCTCTTGTTTTTTTGATGATCCAAGGCATGTTGGCAATTTGAAATATGGGTTTAGCAAATTCAGATGAACTACTGCGGAACTGTTCAGGTCTTTAATATGCATTCTTTATCTCCAAAAAAAAAAGGAATATTCAGTGCTCCCCACACGTTTGACCGTGGAGTCCTTTTCCTGGAGAACATTTCATATAACACATTTCACTTCGCGAAATGCTCCTCTGTGTCGGGTTACCACGCTTTCTGAGAGTTTATTATCTGATTGCCTTTGCTGGTTTTTATTATTAGTTCCTAGGATTCCATTCTATGACAAAATCCAGTAAGGAAAGCTTTTTTTTTTTTATAGTGCTAAAATTATTTAATAAGCAGAGGAGGCTAAGAAAGGATTAAGAAATTAAATAACACTATCTTATAAAACTTTTTTCAACACCATATATTTGATATTTAAATAGAGAAAATTAGGGACAGGTTGGAAGGTCATTTAATTAAGAGATTTCAGGTATGTTCAGATATTTCTTCTTTTAAAAATTTTTGTTTATTTTTTAATTAGAGGATAATTGCTTTACAGCGGTAAGGAAAGCTTTGCCATTTTTTTTTTTCCCCAAAGAGAAGTAGAATGGAAAAAGGCCCAAAAGCTATTTTCTCAAGGAGAGCAGATCTGATTCAAAATCAGGAGCCTCTGATTCATCTTAATTGTTGTATTACTGAGGGCAGAGGACATTTGCCATTAACCTCTAACTGGATCCTTTTTCCTGTCTTAAAGTACATTCTGCTATGTAAATACGAGGTCATAATAAACTTGGAAAGCAGCAACACAATGGTTTTAAACAACTGACGTTAAGTTTTACCGAAGCAGTCTTGCAACCCACTTTTCAGGCAAGAGTGAACGCTCCACACACAAACTGCAAATGGCGATGAGGATCTGCTGTCAGCTACAAGCGCCTATTAAGACCTGAGCCTGCCCCGGGGAAACAGAACTCTAATTATCTAGGTTAAGGTGCGACAGCTGAAACGCTCTCAGGCCACTCCCAGGGCAGCAACACGGTCACACAGGGACAGCCAGGCCTTGCCAAGACGCAATATTCAGAAGAATTCTTTCTTTATGCAAGCCTAGACTACATTTCATTGTAGAATTTTGGTAACTGAATAAATTCTAATAAACTGTCTTATTTGGGGTAGACGGTTTTCTTTCTACATTGTCTTATTATTTTTCATATTATAAAAGCAAAAGATGATCAGTGTTGGCAAACCACAGAAATAAGCAGTTGAATAAAAACCATTCATAATCCCACTAATCAAGAATAACTCTTGATATTTTGGTTTATGGGCTTCCCTAGTGGCTCAGCTGGTAAAGAATTCGCCGGCAGTACAGGAGACCCGGGTTCGATCCCTGGATTGGGAAGATACCCTGGAGAAAGGAGCGGCTATCCACTCCAGTATTCTGGCCTGGAGAATTCCATGGACTGTACAGTCCCTGGGATAGCAAAGAGTCGGAGACGACAGAGTGAATTTTATCTACTTCAACATTTTATTTCTTGAGTTGGTACACATTTCCCTGGCAGGATGCTTTGAGATTATTTCTGAACTCTTTGTGGCTGTAATACTATAGGCTGGAATTTATTTGCGGGGGGCAGTCTCTTTCTTCTCAGAAGAGCTGCACTGGTGAGATTAGTCAAAGAAATACAAGTTTAGGAAGATTTTTTTCCCTACTGTAGCCTTGAATATTGTAGAGGAATAATTCCACTCCTACAATTTGTACTGTATTCCTCCTAACACATGGGAATCCCAGTGCTAATAGAAACTGCTAACATTTTCTATACATTAGAATATGTCCCATTGTAAACACAGTACCCTATTTAATTCTCACAATAACACTATGTGTTATATGCTATTATCATCCCTGTTGTGCAGGTAAGGAAACCAAGGCGCAGAGAGAATAAACAACTGGCCCAAGATCACAAGTAGTAAGAGGTAGAGCTGGGATTTGAACGTTGTACCTCCAGAGTCTGTCTTCCTCTTTTAGACTGAGATGTTAACCCAGGTGTTTAGCGAGGGAAAGGCTGCCTTGACTGTGGACTGAATGTAACCCTGAGAAATCACTGTGAAATTAGGTGGTTTGAGCCTGCTTCCTCTAGCACTTTGGGATCCAGTGGTGTACTCCAAGGAGTAGGGGTGGGGGTGAGGGGAGGGGAAAGCATGAGGGAATGAAAGCGCGAACTAGTTGAGAGGTATGTGTCCCCGAACACGGCAGCAGACCAGAAGCCGGGAGCGAGGGGGCACGGGAGACATGGCTCCCTGTGAGCAGGAGTGGCCAATGGATTTTAAGTGCACTGATACCGAAATTACACTTAGATGCTTTTATTTCTTGCCTTGTAATTTGGCTGTGCTATCCGCAAGTTTATTTAACTTACTTAAGCTTAAGTTTATTAAAATGTAGGTGTCTTCTGTTAGTTGGTCCCTGAAGAATGAAAGAATAATGGATTATATTAACATCTGGGACTGAAGTATAGAAGAAATGATGAAACAGGCAAAAGTGGGTAGGAGGAGGCTGGGGCAGTAGTTGAGCATGGAAAGTGAAAAAGAAAAACCAGGTCATGCTGAAGATCCTCATAAATCATGGAGGAGAGAGCCAGGCTTCCTATAGTTCTGTAGGATGGGTCATGGGTTTATATTTGGATATTACGGGACATCTCAATCCTGTAAGTGTCAAAAACTCGGGATGTTTGAGTTACATGTACAATATATAGCATTTGCTATATATTTTACTTATAAAACTTGAATCATAGTTTATATAATTTGATATCAAGGCTTTTATATAGCATTTTATCTTGGATATTTTAATAATTTGAATTAAATGCTTTTGAAAATGCTATTTTTCAGTGGCAGAATGTCATTATAAGGGTACTGTAATTTTCACAACTATTTCCCTGTTGTTAGACATCTAGGGTGTTTTGCAATTTTTTTTGCCTATAAGATAGCAGTGTGCAATAAGAATGCTCATTATCACCACTTACTAGACATCTTAATAGTAAAATAAAACATGAAAAAATGAAGACATAATTGGAGATGAAATTATTTTGGTGGTAGATGATGATTAACTACATAGAAAATCAAAGAGAAATGATAATGTATTATAACTAATAAGAGAGTCCAGCAAAATTGCTGGGCCCAAAACATTCAAGAAAATCAGTGGTATCAGTGTATACTAACAATACCAATCTCCTAAAGGAGATCAGTCCTGGGTGTTCATTGGAAGGACTGATGCTGAAGCTGAAACTCCAGTACTTTGGCCACCTCATGCGAAGAGTTGACTCATTGGAAAAGACTCTAATGCTGGGAGGGATTGGGGGCAGGAGGAGAAGGGGACAACAGAGGATGAGATGGCTGGATGGCATCACCGACTCGATGGGCCTGAGTTTGAGTAAACTCCGGGAGTTGGTGATGGACGGGGAGGCCTGGCGTGCTGCGATTCATGGGGTTGCAAAGAGTCGGACACGACTGAGTGACTGAACTGAACTGAACTGAACTGAAAAATACCAATTAGAAAATTATAGTCTGTAAGTTCCATTTTGATTAAAATCCCAACAGGTATTTTACAGCTATTTCTAAAATTCATATGGAAGAGTAAAGATCCAAAAACAGCCCAAGATAATGTTGAGAAAGGAGGAAATTTTCCCTTTCAGATATCAAGGCTTGATATATAATAATTAAAACAATGTGATATTGGTGTAGGGATAGACAAATAGACCAAAGAGATGGAGTAAATGCCCAGAAACAGACTCTCAATACTGCAAGACAGTCTCTCACAGAAGTAACATTACAAATCAGCAGAAAAACAATGAGCTATCTAGTAAGTTTTGTTATTGTTGTGTGGTCGCTAAGTTGTGTCTGACTCTTGTGACCCCATGCGCTGTAGCCCACAAGGCTCCTTTGTCCGTGGGATTTCCCAGCCTAGAATACTGGAGTGGGTTGCCATTTCCTTCTGCAGGGAATCTTCCCAACCCAGGGACTGAGCCCACATCTGCATTATAGGCAGGTTCTTTATCACCGAGCCACCAGGGGAAGCCCATGGTTCACTTGATACAGACCTAACTGTGAAATTCAAAACTTAAAAAAATTTTGAGAGAGTACATAGCAGAATACTTTTACAGAATTGGAGTAGAGAACGATTTCTTTTCTCTTTTACTTTTTGGCCATGCCATGCAGCACGTGGGATCTTGATTCTGCGACCAAGGATGGGACCCACACCCCTTGAAGTGGTGGAGTAGTCTTAACCACTGGACTGCAAGGGAAGTCCCGGGAAGGATTTCTTCAACAAGACTCCAGAAGCACAGAACATACACAAATGTTCATGTGCTTACTAAGATAGAATTAAAAACTGACAGGTGAAAGACAAGGTTTAAAAGACAAGCCACAGACCGAGAGAAACATCAGCAATGCATGTGATTGACAAAGGATTTAGGATCTAGAATATTTACAAAATCCTTAAGAAGCAATAGAAACAAAAGAAAAGCAATTAACAAGGAAATTGGTGAAGGAAATGAACAGGTAATTCCCGTAAGTGAAACGGGACTGTTCAATAAAGATCCGATAATAGGCTCAACCTCTTCAGTAGTCAGGGGGATGCAAACGAAGGCAATGAAATACCATTTCCCTTCCCTGGTAGCCCAGACAGTAAAGAATCTGCCTGCAATACAGTAGACCAAGGTTGATCCCTGGGTCAGGAAGATCCCCTGGAGTAGGACATGGCGACTCACTTCAGTATTCTTGCCTGGAGAATTCCACGGACTGAGAAGGCCAGCGGGCCACAGTCCACGGGGTCACAAAGAGTCAGACGCAACTAAGCAACTGACACTTTTCATTAGAAAAGTAAAAATTAACAAGTCTGGCACAGAGAGTTTTGGGTGTAATGGGGGACATAGAATCTTTCATACACTGTTGTCAGGTTATTTGGAACAATCACCTTGGAAGCAGTTTGGTAATAGCTAGCAGGGCTGAAGGTACTCATAACAAAACAGAACTTATGAATAGATAATAAAAAATAAAAAGGCAATCAAGTTATTACTTCCGGTATGCCCTCCCTGACAGCATTCCCCTTTTTTGACTCCAAATCTTGAATTTTATTTATATTATTGCTTTTCATTTTTTAAAAAATCTTATGTTATGTACCTTCAGAGACTATAGTAGTAGTATAGTCACTAAATCGTGTCCGACTCTGGCGAGCCCAGGGGTTGTACCTGCCAGGCTCCTCTGTCCTTGGAATTTCCCAGGTTAGAATACTAGAGTGGGTTGCCGTTTTCTTCTCCGAGGTCTCCTGCATCACAGGAGTCTTCCTGCATGGCAGGCGGACTCTTTACTGGACTGAGCCACCAGGGAAGTCCCACAGAGACTATAATCCTTAGTTTTTTTATTATCTCTGGACTTTAAAATGTACCATAATGTATCTAATCTTTGGTATCTTGCGACTTTAACCTAATGTTATGTTTTCTCAGATTCATCCAAATACATGCATGTACTCTGTGGCTCGCTCACTCTTCACTGCTAAAATGAAATATTATAATTTATACAAGCAGTGCTGTGAGGGACATTCCTGAACCTACCCCATGGACATCTGTGAGGGTTTCTTGAGCTTCTCTAGAGTTTAGGCTAAAGTGAAATTTCACATCAATGTTCTAGAAGTGAAACTGCTACATCAGTGAGCTTCACCAGCTTCACTAGATAAAGCAGAATTGTTTACCAATATACATTATCATCAGCAATGTGAGTTCCCATTCCCCACATCCTCACTAACACCCGATACCGTCAACGTTTAAATTTTAAATTTTTGTTAGTCTCACAGGTATACAGTGGCATCTCATAATGGTTTTAATTTGCATTTCTTTCCAAATAAAATTGGATATATTTTTGCTGGTTTTTTTCTTTGTTGTTGTTGTTATTCATGTTTCTTGTGAAAAGCCTATTCAAGTCTTTGGTCCACTAAAAAGTTTTTTTTTTTTAATTTATTTTTAATTGAAAGATAATTGCTTTACAGTACTGCATTGCTTTCTACCAGTTGAACCAGTCTTACTTTGGAGTTTTTTATGTAGTTTGTATGCCAATTCTTTGTTGGTTGTATGTGTGACAAAAAGCTCCCCTTGGTTTCTAGCTTGTTTTTAAACTATTTTCTCAATACAGAAGTTTTTTAATTCTTAATACAATTAAGGATTTTATTTGGGGTGGGGCTAAGGAGAGTCTCATCTTTTAAAATTTGCATTTCTTTGATCGTAAGGTTGAACTGTTCTTCATGTTTATTGACCATTTGCATTTATTTTTTGTCAGCTTTTTTATATCCTTTTGCCCATTTTCTATTTATTTGTAAATGACTTCATATGTTAAGGATATTAATGCTTTGTCATATCTGTTGGGAATATTTTTCCTAGTTTCTTATTACTTATAGATTTTGCTTAAAATTCTCAGTATTGAGTATATACTTAAATACATTCAAACCTATCATTCTTCTTTTTCCTATTTTTCTTTGTTTTTCACACTTGACAAAAATTCATTCATCTGGAGTCAATTTTGTTATGAAGAGATGACATTAATCAACTGTCTCTCCTTTTTCCACTGATTTGTGATATCAGTATTATGTACTAAAGTTTTTATGTTTATTTAGGTCTGTTTCTGGGCCATATACTTTACTATGTTAATTACAATTAGTTTATCCATTCTTGCCCAAGATACCTACTTTGTTTATTGTGCTCTTTCTAGTAAAGTTTACCATTTGGTAAGGCAAATTTGATCCTTGAATTATCTCAGAACAGGCATTCTCCATGTCTTTGATCAAATATTTCGCTTGTTTCCCAGAGTCTTAGCATATAAATAAGATGCAACTTCTGAATTTTCAAATTGTTAGAAAACATAAAATACTTTCATCACAACTTTTCATGGATTCAGGAAGAATGTTGAAGGCTCCAAGATCAGACCTTGGGATGGTAATTAGTACTGAACTTTTGAGAGTGATCAATTCAAAGAAATAGAGGAAAACAATAGAATGGGAAAGACTAGAGATCTCTTCAAGAAAATTAGAGATACCAAGGGAACATTTCATGCAAAGATGGGCTCAATAAAGGACAGAAATGGTATGGACCTAACAGAAGCAGAAGATATTAAGAAGTGGCAAGAATACACAGAAGAACTATACAAAAAAGATCTTCATGACCCAGATAACCACAGTGGTGTGATCCCTCACCTAGAGCCAGACATCCTGGAATGTGAAGTCAAGTGGGCCTTAGGAAGCATCACTACGAACAAAGCTAGTGGAGGTGATGGAATTCCAGTTGAGCTATTTCAAATCTTAAAAGATGATGCTGTGAAAGTGCTACACTCAATATGCCAGCAAATCTGGAAAATGCAGCAGTGGCCACAGGACTGGAAAAGGTCATTTTTCATTCCAATCCCTAAGAAAGGCAATGCCAAAGAATGTTCAAACTACCACATAATTGCACTCATCTCACACTCTATCAAAGTAATGCTCAAAATTCTCCAAGCCAGGCTTCAACAGTATGTGAACTGTGAACTTCCTGATGTTCAAGCTGGATTTAGAAAACCAGAGATCAAATTGCCAACATCTGCTGGGTCATACAAAAAGCAAGAGAGTTCCAGAAAAACATCTACATTTGCTTTATTGACTACGCCAAAGCACTTGACTGTATGGATCAAAACAAACCGTGGAAAATTCTTTAAGAGATGGGAATACCAGACCATCTGACCTGCCTCCGGAGAAATCTGTGCGCAGGTCAAGAAGCAACAGTTAGAAGTGGACATGGAACAATAGACTGATTCCAAATTGGGAAAGGAATATGTCAAGGCTGAATATTGTCACCCTGATTATGTAACTTACATGCAGAGTACATCATGCGAAATGCCAGGCTGGATGAAGCACAAGCCAGAATTAAGATTGCAGGAAGAAATATCAATAACCTCAGATATACAGATGATACTACACTTATGGCAGAAAACAAAGAACTAGAGAGCCTTTTGATTAAAGTGAAAGAGGAGAGTGAAAAAATTGGCTTAAAACTCAACATTCAAAAAATGAAGATCATGGCATCCGGTCCCATCACTTCATGGCAAATAGATGGAGAAACAGTGGAAACAGTGACAGACTTTATTTTTGGGGGCTCCAAAATCACTGTAGATGGTGACTGCAGTCATGAAATTAAAAGATGCTTGCTCCTTGGAAGAAAAGTTATGACACACCTAGACAGCATATTAAAAAGCAGAGACATTACTTTGCCAACAAAGGTCCATCTAGTCAAAGCTATGGTTTTTCCAGTAGTCATGTATGGATGTGAGAGTTGGACTATAAAGAAAGTTGAGCACCAAAGAACTGATGCTTTCAAACCGTGGTGTTGGAGAAGACTCTTGAGAGTCCCTTGGACAGCAAGGAGATCCAACCAGGCCATCCTAAAGGAAATCAGTCCTGAATATTCATTGGAAGGACTGATGCTGAAGCTGAAACTCCAATACTTTGGTCACATGATGGGAAGAACCGATTCATTGGAAAAGACCCTAATGCTGGGAAAGATTGAAGGCGGGAGAAGGGGACGACAGAGGATGAGATGGTTGGATGGCCTCACTGACTCAGTGGACACGGGTCTGAGTAGGCTCCGGGAGTTGGTGATGGACAGAGAAGCCTGGTGTGTTGCAGTCCATGGGGTCGCAAAGAGTCAGACATGACTGAGCGACTGAACTGAACTGATTGAAAGGGAGGGTATAATGCCTGGTGCCATGTTTAATGGCGACTTCCTACAGTTTTACTTCACTGACTTTCAGCCAAGATATTTTCTTTTTTTCTTTCCTTCTTTTTGGTAGCACTTCGCAGCTTGCAGGATCTTAGTTCCCCAACCAGGATCAAACCCAGGCCCCCAGTAACGAAACCCCCATGGCCGAACCATTGGACTGCGGGAGAAATCCTCAACCAAGGTATTTTCTAAACCAACAGGGCCTGTTGTGATAATTCTCTCTCTCCTTGGTGGACAGTGAAGAAAACATGGACAACATCACTATCCCAGCTGAAAAAATGAAGGCCTTGATTCATGTAGGAGTGAATTTGTTTGTGGTGATAAAGGAATTAATGTGCTGGGCCCTCAGCATCTTCTCCCCATCAGGATGGTTAGAATGGGACTTTTCTCTTGTTCAAGACTTGGCTATTGGGTTTGAGGAAGTGGAAGCCCAGTTTCACAACACAAAAGTTGGGTTGGACAAACACGGACAGCTTCCTGTGCAGGAAAGACTGAAGTGTCCAAGGGTACGTCAAAGGGACAGCTCTCCTCTTTCACCCCAGAGTAAGAAGGCAAACCCCAAGGGTAAAAATGGGATACTAAATCTATTTCAGTATTTTATAAGTTTAAGCTTACTATAAACAGGGTGTTCTGGTCTCTGAGTGTACACTGAATTCTGTGAAGTCCAGCTACGCTCAGGGTCCTCTTAGATTGTCTAATGTGGGGTCCCAGACATGAGGGTCAGGCACAGTTGAGTAGGGGCTTCACCTAATCACCCCTGATAGGAGCCAGTGGGTGAAACACACAATTATGTAAAATCTTATATTCATCTAGAATAACTCGCTTATTCCTCCACATGTCTATTCCTTATCTATAAACGGGGAGGCATACTTTCATCTTCTCACGTGCCAGAATTTGCTTTTTGGTAAATAAAACAGGGCTTGCAGAAGTACAGTTGAGAACATGGTGCTAAACAAGTTTAGAAAAAATTCTACTTTGTATATTTGCACACTCTTCTGTCCTTTTGCGTCATTCTGAAGAAAGAAGAAAGGGATGGGCATGGTTCTGCAAAATGCTGAACACGGGTGTTGTAGCATAGCATGCTTTGATGACAATACATGAATAATGCTGAAAGTGTCATGAATTGTAGCCATACCAGCTGCTGATCAATGGATCTGTTAGCTTCTTTGAATGACTTAAGATACTCCGAAAGCAAAAACTCCGATGGCAAATCTTGATGTATAGGTCCAATGAAACAACTCGCAGCAGAGCAAGTTAGTAGCTGATGGAAAAGCAAGGGTTTTAGCTACATGTTGTGGACTGGTGGGCTGAGGACAAAACTGAACTTGTGGGTACAGTTTGTGGAGTGACACAATTTTGGTTGGCGCTGTGCTGGAATTGCTGTCAACATTTAAAAAGCTGGGGGTTTCACGTGAAAACAATTGTTTAGAGCCCGATAGCTGCCTTTTCCTTTAGACAGAACTGTTCTTTCCCCCCCCCCCCACCACTGTGTACCAGCGCCAATGTTTACTACCATTATTTAAAAAAAAATTATTGAAGTATAGTTAATTTACAATGCTGTGTTAATTTCTGGTATACAGCCATGACACGTATTCTTTCCTGTATTATTTTCCATTATGGTTTATCACAGGATATTGAATCTAGTTCCCTATGCTATACAGTAGGACCTTGTTGTTTGTGCACCTTACATATACTCGCTTGCATTTGCCAATCTCAAATTTCCAAACCTTCCCTCTCCCCCCCACCCCCCGCCACTGGCAACGACAAGTCTATCCTCTGCCTATGAGTCTGTATCTGTTTTGTAGATACGTTCATTTGTGAGACAGAACTGTTCATTTTTTCACTTTGCCATAGTCTACACCACTCTCTTAATATTATCCTCTTCTGGTTCTCATTTACAATGCCTAACTGGTCCCTCCAGTCATTTGAATTTGTAACCCCTGACTTAGATAATGCTGAAGGATGAGGAGAGATTCTTTGTGGTCCAGATTTGGACCCTAAAAAGAAGTCCTTAGGTCTTGAAGAAAGTCAATGGAAACAAAGCTAGTTCAACATTATCCTAGATAAAAATATTTTTATTTTAATCAAGACATTCCTCATAGATCATATGTTAGAATAACAATCTTTTCTTTGTCTTGAATTGCATTATAGTTGAATAAGCTTTCACTTACATAACAATGGATATATTAAACTACTCTGATAGTTGGTAAACTTCTCTTCTAAAGGCAAAGAATTCACTTTTCTATGGAAAGAGCAGTGACTACTAACTCATACCCAACTTTGCCAAAAAAAAAAAAAAAAAGCAGAATACAACTTGCAGTGACAATTAGAATACTGTATCTTAAAATGAGGGAAACTTTCAAGGAATTTGATTGCTATTGTCACCACCTACAAATTTGAGACACAGGGCCAGCCAAGATACATGTGTATTTTGGGAAGTTAACAGTATCAGCAGAATGCCACTGTTTCAAAGCACATTCCCTGATTCAACAATGGAGAGAAATGTCCTCTGTGAACAGACTGTATGTTTTCAGTGAGAGTGAGCCCTGGGACAGTGCTAGAATATAGCAACTTCAGAGGGTTTGATGTGGTTTTCTCTAGCCAGTACTGGAAGTTAGCCATCATTTGGTTGTTCAGACAATGTCCACTGGCATTCACAAGCCCTCTCCTGGTTATTGTTCATCTCATCTCTAGGAGTTTGAATCCTTCAATGGAAGGCAATTCCTCAGTGATACCTACAATCGATCCCTGGGTTGGGAAGATCCCCTGGAGGAGGGAATGGCAACCCACTTCAGTATTCTTGCCTGGAGAATCCCATGGACAGAGGAACCTGGCAGGCTATGGTCCATAGGGTCACAGAGAGTCGGACATACCAAATCAGCTGGTAAGTTTGATTTGCCTTAAATAGCTGACCTCAAGATGCATCAATATACATATGCAAATCTGCATCATCGCTGTCATCTGACTGTGATTCCGGACCAAAAGCTGTAAGAGGGAGCTTGATTCTCTCTTCCCCAAGTGAGAAAATTGACTCCCCGCCCCTCAAAAAAAAACCAGTGAAATACAAAATTAATTTGAGTATTTTATTTATAAATGTACATTTACTATAAAAGCTGTTGCATTTTAGACAACTTTTTATTTTTTATTTTTTTTTTTACTATTTCTCAGAGTCATTTTAGAATAAATATTTTAAATGAAGGTTAGTGTAACTGATACAGAACATTGGCCCACCCAGAATAGTAACATCTTTTGGACGGACTCACATATGAGGTGGATCATTTCAGCTTGTTAAGTCTTACACTGTGTATAGATAACTATAGTATGTATTGCATTAATAACACTACACAGAAAGAATGAACACGTCATGAAAGTTTGCAAGTGAAAAACAGAGTTACCCATTTTTTTTTCCTCAAGAAAGAAGAGACTAGCTTTTGAAGTATAAGGAAAAAAAGATATACTTCCTCAGGAACAATAAATCACTCACTTGCCTCACCTTTTTTTTAAACAAACATTTACATTGTAGCTCAACGGAGCACAGCATTTTTTTTTTTCCTGGGATCTCAAAGATTATTTGAAAAGAAATAGATCATACTCATTATGCTGCATTGGAAAAAACAAGATCTAGTCTGCCCGAGCTGCCATGTAACAGACTCCAAATGAAATATAAATCAAATATAAATAGAAACAGTTGGCAATTAGAATTTAGAAAATGTTGGAGATTATTCTGTGCTGGTGACTATTGTTCATTATGGAAAAGCACATTTTGCAGTTGGAGAATGGGGCTTTATTTTTCTTGACTTGATTCTAGCTTCAATACATGTACAATGAGTCTCACTAAGAAATATGTATAAATGGGTTTGTGAAACCAGAAGAGAATGTGCAATATTCATATAATCCTTACATAACGGATGGAGTTCCACATGTAAAAAGTATTCTATAAAAATCGGTTATGAATGATTCTATTGTACATGTTTTGTGCATTATTGGTGGTAAAGTACTCTTCTAATATCATGCAAAGTGCAAACATCCATATTATCAAAATACTTAATAAAACATGCAGGTGGTTAATCAAAATATTGGACTTAATCTGTACATTTTCAAAATGTTTTCAATTCTTCTTTTTCTTTTTTTTTTTTTTTTAAATTTCTTCCCCTGTAAAGCAGCCAACACCTCCATGAGAAGTCTTGAGAACTTGGAAGTGACTTCATCTCTCTTCAATGTACTGCATCCATAATTCATCACTATGTGCAACAGCTTTGCATTTTCTAAGGCACAATTTTTAATGAAATGATGTGTAAATTTCAATCTAACAACAGCTCGTCCAAATAACAAAATGGCCAAACTATCTCCAGTGGCTGAGGAAATTTCTGCACTTACATGGAACCCGCATGCAGAGAACCATCTAGCAAGTAAATAAATAACTGCTAGCCATACTCAATAAGACACAGAAAAAAAAGTTATTGCTTACATAACAGAAAAACATCTACTTGATCTTTATGACTACATTAACCTATTAGGAGTATATCCAGAGTCTTCATTCACAAAATGTCATCTGTCATCTTCACTTATTTGCCATCATTTTAAGGCAGAATAAATAGTCCCCCTTTCCCCAGTCTTCAGGAAAACAGCCTGGAGATCTAACATGGGATGCTTTTTAATAACTTGATTCCTTTCTTGGCCAGATGAAACTCATCACACAGGGCAAAAAATAAACCAGCCCTCCACAAGAGTTCCTTGCTAAACTTCTCCATGAGCAAGGTCCAGAATTCTTGGTTCTGGAATTCCAGAAGTCAGGAGAGCTGGTGACGGATGGCGTGAGGGAGAGCAGGTAGGTATCCAGTGGGGTGGGCGGGGACAATGTGAGTAGAAGGTCCTTGCTGATCACACACGAGTGGCTTCTCACCTTGTACGTCATTGGATTCTGTCTGGATGGACTCAGTGCGTTTCCTTAGCCAGCTGGGCTTCTGCCCCCAAGGAGAACTTGCAGGCAAGGGTCACACCTAATGATGAGCAAGGGTCACACCTAATGATGGACTGATCTCGATGACAGCTTCCATATGTCCCACACGGAGGCTTTTATTGAATCTAGAGCAGGAAGAGAAGCAAGCAACGAAGCCCTCTCGGCGATCACTGACCCACCACTCTTTGGAAGATTAAACTTCTTCACGGATTTTGGTAGCAACTTTGGAAATAATGACTGAATTATGTCCCTCTGGTTTCTTCCTACCCTTGGGCAATGCCCCAGAGTGTAAACCTAGCCAATATTACAAGGGTTCTCTCTATTTGATGGTTCAGCCTATATCAATGGCATAATTCCCAAAGGACACAGAATCTAATACTAACGGACAATAATTTATTGGTATGACTTCCACCTCAAAAGGTAAGTAACACAAATGTTTCAAGATTACAGTTTATATTATCAGCCTAGTGACTTTGCAGTAAAAACAAGTTATAGCTCAGAGCTAGATGGTGTGATTTTTAGTTTCTGAAATGCATTAATTGTATGCTCCTGACTCAGAAGACCACGTGTCTCAAATTGGCATGTCCTGCATTTTCTGCAGCTCAATTCTGTAAACATAAAATGTTTAATTCCTAGAAATGCTAAAAAAAAAAACCAAACAGGTTTATTGTATCATTTATCTCATTAACTCCCAAAAAAGAGAATAACATATTTTAAACCATACGCCTGTTTGACCATGCTAAGACCTCTTCTTTTTGAACTATTCAGGATCATTACAATTCAATATTCTTTTGTATATACTGTGCAAATGCCAAAAAAAAAAAAAAAGGAAACCAGGAAAACCATGAACACTGTGCTACAGAAGAACAGATACCATCTTTTAAAGTAGCCTTTCAGAAACCAGATGAACGCTGTGGAGCCCCTGAACTCGGGGCTTTGTTAAACAGCTGCCGGGGGACACCCTCGGGAAGGAAACGGTGAGTGATCTGGAAGCTTGAAGACCACCTTACAATGTTGTGGGCTGGCCAGCACCTGGCGTGAAGGAAACAGAGCGACACTTGGTTACAGTAGTCAGCCATTCTGGATTTAGATGTTCAAACATTTCTGAAACTAGTGATGGCCACTGCCCACATCTCTTCCTTCCAGGGAGAAGAAATCTGTCCCACCATGCCACTTGAAGTGTGGTCCAGGGACTGGCCCATATTGGCATCACCTAGAGCTTGTTAGAAATGCAGACTCTTGAGCACTATCCCAGAACTGAACAAGAAGCCCAGGTGGTTCATATGCCCTGTGAAGTTTGGCTGAAGTCCTCTGGATTTCACCCTAAACCAAATGACCTCCACCAAGTTTTCTTCCTTGTTTTGTGTGGCAAATAAGCAAGAAAATAATTTCTGTTCTGTCAGTTTCCTTAGCTTGTGATTTCTCTAAGAATAAATGCATTGCAACAGGAGGAATCTGACATATGATCTAGAAACAAGAGTGTTAGATTTAGCAAATAAAATATAGAACACCCAATAAAATTTGAATTTTAGATAAACAATAAATAAAGTTTTTAGTATATATCCCATGGGCTATTTGGGATATACTTGTGCTAAATCCTGAGCAAGAGATATTCGGGACATACACATACTAAAAATTCATTGTTTAGCTGAAACTCAAAAACATGTAACTGGGCATCTTGTATTTTATCTGGCAATTCTATCTAGGAAGGATGGTTTGGGCTCCATATTTCCTGCTGAAACCTTCACAAAGTTTCTCCTTCATTTTAGGCATTAGAGTTATGCTGAGGCAATTGCAACATTGGAAAAGACCCCCGGGATTTTGCGTTAAATGCATTTCACAAAAGTGAACGATCAAACAGACACAAAGACATGGTCATCCAACACCCAAGCACAAATGGGGCCGGTTAACCCATGTGACGGCTTGATTCGTGACAGGTAATTTGCTTTGCACATCTCTTCCCATTTACATATGAATTTACAATCTATTTACATTACTTTTAGGAATTGCATTTTAATATGCTGTTATGCTGTTTTTCCCCCTCCAAGAGAAAAATTTCATTTAAATGTGACCAGTTACTTGAAGAAAATAGGATTATATATTCAGGTTTTATTATTCCACACAATGAAGTTATTTCATTTCACTAAGAATGCCTTTGAGATAAACCACCTCTCACATCTATCCATCTCCCTTCTTAACTTCAGATCAAAATCAAGTAAAAAAAGAAAAAAATGATTTTTAGCCATTTTCCCCATTCTGACTCTTTTACTGCATCTGGGGTATATTCAATCAATTCAAGTGGATTTATACTTCTCTATCCAACTGTTAGTCTCTCCCCCTATTCACTCTGAAGGTAGAGTTTTCTTGACACCAAGAAAGAGATGAGCAGTACTCTCAGATGTGGTGGTCATTCTCCCTGCCATTTGTTGACCTGATTAAAGTTTAGTCTAAAATGATATTAATTATCTGGAAAAATAAATGTGAGAGTTAGGAAAACTTGGAAAAAATAATTGGAGAGAAGGTGGCCAGTCTCTCAATACTGAAGCGTAATATGAAGCTATATTAATTAAAACTGATACTAGAGAATAAACAGGTTAATAAAACATGATAAAATATCCAGAAACAGACCCAAAATATATATGGGAACTTAGTTTAGGAGAAAGTCGCATTTCAGATTCATAAGAAAAAATGGGATTTTTCAGTAAGTTATAGTCACACAATTGGGTAACTGGAAAACAAAATAAATCTAGTATCTATCTTATTTCTTACCCCCACATACATTTCTGATTATCATATGTTTATATGCCAAAGAGAAAATTAAAAAAATTCTAGGAGAAATCGCAGCTAAATTTATTTATACTCTTGGAGTACTCAGGGCTTTTCTAAGTAGAACACAAAACCCAGAATCCAAAAAGGAAAAACGAGAGCTATGTTTAACTAACTTAAGTTTAGGTAACTTAAGTTTAGGTAACTATGTTACCTAAACTGAAAATTTATTCTATGAAAAAAAAAAATCACAAAGTGGAAAGACCAATGATAACTGCCCAAAGTAGCAAATATAAAATAAAGGGAAAATTTCCTTAATTTACAAAAAACTCATAAAAAGCAACTGAGAATAACGGGAAAATGATAAAGAAATATAAAAGGTTTTAATAGAAAAAGAAGTATAAATGGTGAACAAACAAATGAAAAGATGCTTAAACTCACTTATAGTTAGTTAAAGACTACAGATCCAAGCAAAGAGGTTGTATCCCCCCGGCCTAGCAGAGTGGAAATTTTAAAAGTTTGATGATATCCAGAGCTGACAAAGGCATAGGGAAAGAAACAGGCTCTCATATACATTGGAGAGAGTGTGCTCTTTCGGGGAATATAATTAGGCAAATTGCTTGAAGATTTAAACAGCATGTGCCTTTAACTCAGCAGTTTCACTTCCCTTGTGGCTCAGACAGTAAACCGTCTGCCTGCAATGTGAGAGACCTGGGTTTGATCCCTGGGTCAGGAAGATCCCCTGGAGAAGGAAATGGCAACCCACTCCAGTACTCTTGCCTGGAAAATTCCACGGACTGAGGAGCCTGGTAGGCTACATACAATCCATGGGGTCTCAAAGAGTCGGACACGACTGAGCGACTTCACTTTCCACTGCTCAGAATCTACCCTGTGGAAGTGCTTTCAAAGGTTCATCAAGACATACATAAAAGGCTGTTCACTGGAGCATTTAAAAAAAATAGTATTAAAAAAACTGGAATTAACAGGAGCACTCCTTCATAGCGCATTAGTTTTAAGTTATGGTAAGTCCATACAGTAGGACTGCACACAGCTATAAAAGAGCCTTAAAAAGAATGAGGGGAAAGGACATGCTATATGAAAAAATTGCCAAGATATATAACTAAGTTGTCTTCCCTGGTGGTTCAGAGGGTAAAGAATCTGCCTGCAATGTGGGAGGCCTGGGTTCGATCCCTGGGTTGGGAAGATGCCCTGGAGGAGGGCATGGCAACCCACTCCAGGATTCTTGCCTGGAGAATCCCATGGACAGAGGAGCCTGGTGGGCTACAGTCCATGGGGTTACAAAGTCAGACAGGAGTGAGCGACCAGCACTTTCACTTTCATCATTAAGTTAAAAACAGCAGCAACAAAAAGTAAGCACCACTGTGGCTGTGCCCTTATCTTTGTGAAATAAAAGCCAACACAGGGAGCTTTGTCACACACGTGTGCATCTGGGTGTGTGCGCACACACATGTATATACACAAACACACATTCTGCCCCTGTCCCCAAGAAATTATTAGAAAGTGATTATGCGGTTGACTGAAGATTTTTTTCATTTTTCATTTTTTATCTTTCTAAACAATCCATTTTTTTCCCTAAACTTTTATCATTTATACCTTCTATTTATTTCTTCTTTTGAATATAGATACTGGTTCTCTAGGCAAAGAGATAATGAACCTTTTAGTTTGGTCTTAGTACATTTGTATTCTAAAAATCATCTAGTGAAATAGTGCATCAAAAATATTAAAGAAAAAATAGTACCTTTAATCTACTTCCAATTACCTATTTTTCATCTTACAGGACAGTGGCAGGAACCCCATGGTTCTTGTCTTTAGATTTGGAATCAAAAGCACTTAACATCCTTTATATTTGTATCCACAAGAGAAAAATTGCTGGCCTAGATCCTAAAAGCTAATTTCCGAAAGAAATGACAATGAAACACCCAGCTTCTCAATTAAAATAAAAATTTGAATGAAAACAGGTCACTGTTATCCAGAGGTGGGTTTGGGTTTGTTCTCTGCTGGTATCCTTCAATCCCTTTAAAGGACGAAAGAAATTCAGATTTACAGCACGTTCAAATCTGGCTGAACCATCCTTCAGCCTAACAGCGCCCTCTTCTGGTCCCCTGGCTCACAGGCAACAGGTCATTGAGGTTGCAGGAAAACTCCCAAGTTGTGTCAATAATAGAAAAAATATTACTTTGAATCCTGGGACAAAAGGGTTTAGTTTTGCTTTTTAATGTATAAAAACAAAGCAAACAAATACAAATATAGTTTAAATAAAATATAATTATATATTATACACATACACATGCTTTTGAGTGTTGTGTGCTCAGTCATTTCCGACTCTTTGCGGCCCCACGGACTGGAGCCTGCCAGGCTCCTCTGTCCATGGGATTTTCCAGCTAAGAATACTGGGGTGGGTCGCCACTTCCTTCTCCAGGGGATCTTCCTGACCCAGGGACTGAACCCCGGTCTCCTGCATTGCAGGCAGAGTCTTTACCAACTGAGTCAGCAGAGAAGCCCTATCCACCATAAGGACTATATTTATGATGGAGACTGAGGACAGATTCAGAGGCTAGCCACCGGCTAGTTTCATATTTTCTAAACAGCAGCTGGGCAACAGCACCCCCTTGTGGCCCCCCAAATTTATTAATACAAGACCTGTCCACGTCAGGAGGCCTAGGCATAAGATGGGACAGCAGGCGGCTCAAGGAAGCTTCGAGGCAGCACACACTGGCTCAGCGCTGATTAGTACGTACTATGGTGTTTTGGAGGAGAGTGGGAATTCACAGAGAATAAAACACACTGTTTTGTCTCTCAAAGAATTTTCAATTTCGTTGGGAACAAGCCCACATTATGCCATGAAACCCCTGAATGCAGGCATTGAGGAGCGGGTGCCTGATTTGATGAACAGTGCAGAGCGACTCTTCACCTGTGAGATACCCTCCGCATGCTGCTGGTCTCCTAAAGAGACCCCTCAACAGATGAATAGGGTTTTACAGGCCTGACATCACCCCTGTATCTCACTGGAATCTCCATGGTGAGCTCAGCCAGTGTCTCAAACTCGGTCTACATTTTCACCTGCTAGTGTATTAATGCCTTTCTAGTTAAAAGGAATTTGGCCACATTGCAGCAGTCGTTCAAGTGAGAAAGAAACAGTAAACAAGGGGTCACTTCACTAGTGTTTCTTTTACCTGTGCTGTGCTGAGTCACTCAGTCACCTCCAGCGCTTTGTGACCCCGTGGACTGTAGCCCACCAGGCTCCCCTGTCCATGGGGATTCTCCAGGCAAGAGTACTGGAGTGGGTTGCCATGCCCTCCTCCAGGGGATCTTTCCAACCCAGGGATTGAACCCAGGTCTCCCTCATTGCAGGCAGATTCTTTACCATTGCTAATAAATCTTTCTTTTAGTGTAGGAGCATCAACTGATAGGAGAAATAGTTGAATTCCTAAACTGGTCCAGCAAAGGCATGTGCTTGCACCCGTACATCTCAAGGTATTTCCCCCCAAGACTTACTTCTGGATCGCATGTAGCAGTCATTACAGTTTAGAAGACCATTTCGGATTCTAACATCCGTCCCACTCACTGCGTCTCCAAGCTGTCCTTTACAGATTCCACACTGCAGGGCAGAAACAACAGAAGTTATAAGGCACATAAGGAGCTGTTTCCTTACAATGCTTGGTTACTGTTCACAAGAGGAGCACGGTGATCGCTTCTCTAACCTCCACATTTGTTGAGTATCTACTATGTATGAGAGGCTGCTCCGCAAGCTGACTTCCAGAAACAATATACTTTTAGCATTTTATCCCAAGTCCTAACATTCTACGGAGAAGGACAATGGTTCAGAAAGCTTAGGACAAGAGGTGACTTGTCCAAGGTTGTGAAGTTGGTGAGTGGTTATCAGGTTGAATCCCAAAGCTGATTCTCAAGATGGAAGACTGTCTTAAACAGATTAAATCTTAGTGGTTTTAAGTAAACACATGGCCAACAAATTATATATCGAAGCCTGTCTCTGAATGAGGCTTTTCAGAGTTGTTGGCAAGTTCTATTAACACCTGACTATAATTACTGCGGAATAGCACCCCCCATCTTAAGTTTCCATGTTAGAGGCAATGATACCAGGTCAGCCTGAGTGCAGCAGACCGTGGGGTGCACGGTACTGGCTGAACCAGAGACGGTGGCAGCGGGGCGTGCTTCATGCCAGCCACCTGCAGGCAGATTATGACCGAGCCCAGGAGCGAACAAAGGGCCCCAGACTCTAAGGTCACCCGGGGCACAGGGAGGGCTCCATTCAAATTATATTACGAGCTATACCTACACACAAGGGTAGGGATAAACCCATATGGTGACGCAGCTTAAAGCTTCAAGTCAGCTCTTGGAAGTGAACGGTTAGAGAAAACAAAGGCCTTTACAGCTAAGTCCCCTGTCCATTGAGAATCTGCAAAAACTCTTTGTCACCTTGATTATTTCGAGTTCTGGTTAAGTTTCTGAGAATAAACTGTGGTGTTAGAACATATTATCTTGATATGACCATGAAATTCTTAAAAGTATATACTATGAGCCTCACAATACTCCAAGATAATTTAGGATATACATTATTTATGTTAATTTTACAACAATAATATTGATAAATTGAGTCTAAGTATCCATATTGTGTTTTGTTCATGATAAGTTTTGCTTTCCAGTGATTACTGACATAATTAAGCTAATAATTTCAGAACGGCTTCATCCACTTTCTCTTAGTGTACAGGTAAAGTGAGAGTTATTTTAAACCTGTGCAAGTTTACTTTATAGCCTAGGGGGGAGCCAACAAGAAACAGGACAAAACCTGAGGACAGAAGAAAACATGTCCGCATGATGAAGGAAAATAAATTATTCTTTTCCAGAGCTAGAGGGTATAGCTTCGAAAATTATATATTATTTGAAACATGCCCATGGGTGATGAAAGGAGATGCCGATATAGTCTGTAAATTTTTAAAAATAAATCAGGCAAGCATTAAGTGGTTAGCTCATCTGCTAATTGGCAGGAGATCTGAGACTAAAATTTAAGCCTTCTCATTTTCAGTTATTCATTAATTCACTCTTCTAGAAATATTTACTGATACCATCTCCTCTAGGTATACAGAGGAAATAATGATGAGCTAGACAGACACGGTACCTGCCCTTATGGAGCTTGTAGTTTATGAGAAGAGATGATATTTAAACAGTCCGATCGTGAGCAATAAGAAGCATGAAAGTTTCTATAAGGACCTGTAACAAAGGCAACTTGACTCAGTGTGCTGAGCAGGGCAGCTCTTAGAGGGAGTAATACTCCATCTGTGATTGCAGACACACTCATGTGGAGATCTACAATTTAGCAACTAGCTGCAACCACTTAATTGAGGGAAATCTCCCATCAAGGTCAAAGACCAAAAACCTCTGAGCTGGGTCACAAGAGTCTAAGAAGAAGCAAAGATGTTACATCCCAAATAAATCTGCCCTGCCTTTAAAGATTCAGAAGTATCACTGTCCTCCTGGGTGGCTTGCTTAGCTTCCTGCTAGAGCAACACTCTTTAGCAACAAAAAAAAACAGTTTTACAAAGACACGTGACACATATACATCTTGCTTCCTCTAACCCGACATCCCAGAGGGATGCATGATAGAAGAATTTTATCCTCAAAGATGGACTCCATGCCCATTTCTGTACAACCTAGCGCTGGGGGGCCTCACACACAAAGGTTGTTAGGACTTCCAGGAGGCGCTTACTAAGCGCAGAACGAGGCCAAAACACACGATGAGCCTGGACTCAGGGAGGGGCGTGACGAATACGTACCTTGAAGCACTGGATGTGAAAATACAGGCTGAGGGTCTCAATGATCATAGCAGCGCCTTTGCCCAAGGGAACCCCGCACGAAGAGCACAGCTTCTTCCCGCTCACAGACCTAGAAACACGCGGCCTGGTAAGATGCGCTGCTTAGAGTCTGGGGCCTCACGCACAAATGAAATGGAACACGGAGCCTCACGAATATGTAGCCTCACGCAGAAATGAAATGGAACACGGAGCCTCACGAATACGGAGCCTCATGCAAAAAAAAATGGTTTTTTAAAACACTGATATCATGAATGAAATGACAAATACTGGAATGATAATGAGCAGGAATTAAGCATTAGCTATAAGATGGTGATAACTGATCGATTAAATACAGTAAGCCTCTGCTGTGGCACTCTGTGGAACTCTGTACGCAGGAATTATTTGTTTTTTTTCCCCATTTATTTTTATTAGTTGGAGGCTAATTGAATTATTTGTTATAAAAAGTTTGTGCTGTAGTCTGTTCAAGCACAGTGATCAAATGCCTTGAAATGATTCAGTGTATTTATCATATGTTTTCTTAAATCCTCAAAGACCATCAAGTTTAGTTTTACTAAGGTTTTAGTTGCGTTAAGTTTTTCTGTAATTGGTTCACTGGCCCACTAGGGCATTCCTTTTTATTTATTAAAATTTTGTTGTTGTTGCTTAAAAGTAAAGAGGAAATCGGGATCCAGTCTAACAGATACCCGGCAGATATATGATCAAAGCTCTGCCCTGACACCAAGTTCTGTGATCTGGTGTGAAGAACTCACATTGGGTTTCCATTGCATTGGCTTAGACAGGACAGCTGTGCCCTAAGCCAGCTTTCCCACAGCGAAGGTCAGGTTGCAATGATGCCAACTGTGAGGAAAACTCTTGGAATTACGTAAGAAACTTTAAAACATGCAGTGTCATTTGGAAGCTAACCTTACACACAGGGACAGAAGACACAGGAAGGAAGACAAGAGGAAAAAAAGGAAGAGCTGCCCTTCGCAGAACTCTATGTATTAGGATTTCCCTCTTCTCCCGCAGTTAAATGAAATTTCTGAATCAAAGAAAACCCTGCAGTACTTAGTAATTTGTTTCTCCAGGAAGGGGAGCTCAGGCAGCTTTTAAGACTATCATGGGGCCCAATTAATGTCCAGAAGCATTCACTGGAGGGCTGGAGGAGAGAAAGAGGGAAGATGAAGTTTCATTTCTCAGCGCCTGCCTGGACCGCTCTAAGAGCCCTCAGCGGATCCCGCCTAGAGGACCGAGCCTCGTTGGGGGAAAGGCGCCGGCTTAGGAGCCTGGCAGTTGCCTGGTGGATTTTCTTATTAGACTGCGGGTTCCCACAATGTCATTAAAGCCGATGGCCACAGTCGTGCCAGCGCCACACGCTTGGCTCTTGACCGAGGGCTGATAAACTCCTCAGGCGGATGGCGTGTGTTCCTTTGTCCCGCCTCTGCGTGTGTGTAGGAAGAGACGCGGGGGGACAAATCCACATGGGCCCCTGGCAAGCACGCGTTCGGTGGTGATGATGCTCAGCAGGCTCCAGCCAAAACAGAGCAGCCTCAGAAAGGCTTGCTGACCTCTTGTACCTGTTTGGTGACTGGCCAGGAGGGGTGGGGGAGCAGGGGGACAAGCGCCCAGCCTGGAAGTTCTCTCGAGGGCTTTTCCTGTAACACGGGAAAGGAGCCAAACATCATAAGTAAACAGGAGCCCAGTCCCACAAGAAAAGACCTTTTAGAAGAAAAAAAAAAAAGCCCTCTTCCTTGACAACCAAGTAAAAGACCATTGCACATCCTGGTGGTAATTTTTTAATAAAGAGCAAAAAAATAATTCCATCTAGCAGGCTTGTTCAGACACTGGCTGAACTGGTATCATATCAAAACCAGGCTGGCACTGTTGAACAGAAAAGACAAAACAATTTTCTACTCCTTATTTTTGCCAGGTTCTCTGCTAGTTAAAGTTGCACGTTGAGTTAGATATAAAAACTACGAATGGGATGGAAGGGAGAGGTAAGTGAGGCTATAGGGAAAAGCTCTTCAAGAGATCCCAGAAATAAAGAGCAGTGCTTAAAGTAAATATTTTTCAGTGAGGTGGCTTCCACCCTTATTCAGAAACTCATCACAGGTCCAAATGATCAGGGGTGATGTTCAAAACAACCAATAACCACTATGTCATGGGCATATCCAAGGCAGAATGGTTCCCAGCCAGAAGCTCCCTCAATGGTTTCACAGGTGCGGCTGGTTACACGTGAGCCCTGCCTGTGATCAAGCTGTCAGTTCTGGGCTTTCGCTTTTAAAAGTTAATTTCACTTGTAAAGAAAGGAATAGGACACAGAAAAGAACGAGGGAAAGAGAAATGCCAGCAAAGACATCCACAGGGCGTGAGGCCATCTGTCCTGTAACTGCTTTCAGAATAACTTCCTGAGCCCCTGACCTCCCCAACCCCAAGCCTCCCTCCCTAGACAGAGCTTGTCTTCTTCAAAATATCAGTTTTTCATGGAATATCCTAAAGTATAAGAACCATTGCCTTGAAAAAAGGTTGAAAATCACAATAATCAATAACAATAATGACTCCTTCTACGTGATTTTAGCTTCTGTTAATGCTGCATATGTCCTCTAGACACAGAGGAATGAAATTAGATAGACATAAGAGTAAAGGGGGAAATGGTTTAAAACTGTGTTGAGAAAAAAGTGTTAACAAGAAAAATCAGATAAAAAGGTGAACTTATAAGACAAATTATCATCATCGGTATCACCATCACTATCGTTTTCAACATCATTGCCGACAATGTGTAGAACTTACCATCTTCCAGGCACAGAACCCTAGGAGGTAGGCGCTTCTACTATTCCCATTTTATACACGAGGAAACTGGGGCAGAGAAAGATTAGTGTCTTGCTCTAAGTTTCATGCAGGCAAGTGACAGAGTCAAAATTTTGAATCCAGGTGGTCTGGCTCCTGGTCGTATGACTGGTTAAAGGATAATGTATATTATCTTTTTAAAACTGATTACAAGGAAACTATAGGTCAAATATGACATAATGAAATTGTGGGTTCACATTGAATCCCTTTACCTCTACTCATTCGGACAAGTACTTTGGGTAAGTTATCTAATTTCCCTGAGCCTCAGTTTCCTTATCTGTAAAATGGGAACAATAACTCAATCATGTAATTGGGAGAGTTCAGTGAGTTAATACACGAAAAGAAGAGGTGACAGATATCTGCAAACCCTTCAACACAGTGCCTGTTACATTGCCATGCTTCAAAAATGATGGGAACTATTTTTATTGTAAAAAATGTAATTGTTACAAAATTAGACTAAAGTCTGGGGGTAGTTATTTAAGGAAAGAGAATGGTAAGTAGAGGAAAACATTTTTTTCCTCAAAAGAACATTTGTCCATAGGCTCTGAGACCATTAAACTTGCTTAAATAAATCGGTAATACAACATGCCAGAAAATTCTTTCCAATGTTTAGATTTGTCAGTGAAAAACGTTACTTTGTCTCTTTTAAGTTGCTAAATTCAGAGTAAATACTTACTTGCCAGGAAGATCATCCCAAACTTCATAAGTATTTGTTACCTCCACAATGACAGTGAATGGAGAGAAAGCACAAAAATGCTGCAAACCACCTGCCAACTCTCACTTTTTCATTTTCCCCCTTCTTAGTTTAAAAGACAAGAAATTCCATATGATTAAATCCCTTCACTGTACACTTGAAACTAACATGACACTGTAATTTAAACTTCAATAAAAAAATAAAATTAAGAAAAAGAAAAATTCCACAACCATCTTATTCCGTTACTCACTTCCGCCTTTCACTTGGAGACTCAATCTGATGGTTAATGCTTTTGTCCAATGGAAGGGTTTTTGGCTTCACATCTTCTAAAATGTGCATCGGTGGGTTTGATACCTGCTGATTCTGGGATGGATCTGAGGCCAAAGAAAGAACACACAGTTAGTGCTCGGGTAAAGCTGCTACCTTCGTGCTTAGGAATCACCTTTCTAATGCTAATGTCTGCTGAGGTCTCACAGTGATCTCATGGGACTTCCTGGGGCACAGTGGTGGGAGTTTATTCACTGTGCCGATTAGCATAGCAGCCAGCAGAGGCCACATCTGTCTGGACCATGGGGTGGGGAAGGGGTCTTACAATAATAGAAACAGACATGTGTGCTTGCTAATCACTTCAGTTGTTTGACTCTTTGTGACCGCATGGACTATAGCCCGCCAGGCTCCTCTGTCCATGGGATTCTCCAGGCAAGAATACTGGAGCACCTTGCCATGCCCTTCTCCAAGGGTTATTCCCCGCCCAGGGATCAAACACGCATTTCTTAAGTCTCCCGCATTGGTAGGTAAGTTCTTTATCACTAGCGCCCCCTGGGAAGCCCACTGAAACGTGGGAGCTGGCCTTCTCCATCCTTACCCTGAGCTTGCTGTGGGTTCACCCCATAGTGTGGGGCCCCAGCTTCTGTATCCAGCTGGTGGGAGATGCCTTCTGATGCAGGGTTCTCAGAATGAGTCAAGACCCCTTGAGTTAGGCTGCTGAAACAAAGAAATATATTTCAGAACAGGGATAAAAGTAACTGAAATGATTGATCTTATCCCTCAGGACAAGGAAGTACCAATTACAAAATGAAAAGAATGGGGCCAACTAAATATTATTTTAAACTAGATTTAAAATGGATTTAGAATCCTGTCAAACGCTTTGCATTTTCATTATCCGTCAATTTAACAAATCATCATTTCTGACATCCTCTCTACCTCCCTGTCCACAAAACTCTTCATTCTAATAATTTTGAGGCATGACAGAGCTAACTATACTCCCCCAGATTTCCACAAGAGAGGGCTTATTGTAGAAAGCATTTCAGCCATATGGGGCTTTGGCAGCCTATGATAATTCACTGGTCTTTTAGTAGCAAGTTGGACACGACTTAGTGACTAAAAAAAATAACAACAAAGGCAAAGAAAGGAGAGATGGAGGAGATCTTTTCAAAGTTTCTGGTGACAACACGGACTGTCTGGAGAAATAGCAATAATTCACGTAAAATGTTTACCAGCATCCGTCAGACATCCTCGACTTGTGGATTTCAAAACTGGAAATGCTCTGTAAATAATTTTAGCTGAAAACAGATGTGCTGTTTAAAGGGCTTTGCAGGCTCTAGACATGGGCCCCAAACTCCAACATCCTACAATTCAGCGGGTCTTCTAGCTGATGAGCCCAGAAGAATTCTCAGAGCAAGTCCCGCCAGAAGAGTTCAGCTCCCAACCAACCTTTCAAATTGGTCAGGATTTGAAAATAATACTCAGATAACCTGTTGTTTCTCTGGGTCCCTCTAAGGATGCTATGAGCGTGTACCCAAGTGTTTATGCACACATACATGCACACTTGTCACTATCTATCTGACATATTGAAGCCCCAGGGGCAAACACTTCTATCATAAAGAACTTGCTGGTAGCAGAGCCAGCCTCCTGGGTGATCTACACAGTCTCTCCTTGTTTAAAAAAGGTTTTACCTATTTAAAAACTAGACTATTTTTATTCAATAGCATAAGGACACGGACTTCAGAGCTGTTAGAATGTGTTCAGGCAATGATATATGGATAATGTATGATTGGAAGGTAATTTCAAAGCTGAGTATGGTTTGCCCTAGTGATGGAGCGAAGGGGCACAGCCCCGCCGCACACACACAGATGAACAGCCTGGACCGGCCCATACCTGCCCTTCTCCTCCGGTGGATTGCCTGCCCTAGTCTTCAGCAGGGAGTCTCTGTTATCCTCCTGGACTGGTCTCTTCTGTCTTGCCTCTTGTTCTCCCTCGCAACAGTTTTCCAAGTCCATCTTATTCTAATGGGGAAATCAAGGATAATCTTGAATATAATTTTTAAACATACTGGACAACACTCATGTCTGGCCATGGAATATTTGAAACTGTTTTCAATCACACTGTCTACAGTTTAAAGAATGGTTGTTCAAATCAACTGAATGGTAACTGATTTCCAATAATTTGAAATGAACATGTAATCTGGATCTCTCTCAAAAGTTATCACAAAAGGGATTTGGTTAGAAAACCTATCTTCCAAAACAAAACAAGGTCATAGGACTGCTCATTTAGGAACAAGTGGCTTCAAGTATCCATGGGTTATTTTAAAATGCAGATTATGGAGTATAACCTTTAAAACTATACAAAAAATTTAATTTTAAATTTTAAAAGTGTTTTAAAAGTTTAAATAAAAAATTCAAAGTTCGGTATGTGTAAATGGCTGGTGCATATTGAAAAGTTAGTTGTTGGACAGTGTAGAATTCCTTTGATTACGATTATAAACAACTTATTTTAAAGTCTACACAACATTTCATAATTATTGCAATATATGAAAGAGATATGAAAGATTTGGCTTTTGTGATGATCTTTGTATACAACAGCAAAGATAAGCAATATTCTGAGCTTGGTGAGTAACCAGGCAATATCAAATGTACTGAATTTCTTTTGTACAATCTGTATTAAGTTAAAATTGGATAATTAAAAAAAATATAGTGTGTTGCAGCACACCTTAATTGACTATAGAAACAACAAATATGACATATACCCAAGTGGTATTATGTTCATTGCAAAATGAATGTATTCTGTTACTTATATCGTCAAAAACATAGTGTAGATTATGGACAAGCCAGGTCTTGCTATGACATTTGTCCATTACCTCCATGACCTTATTTAGGGGATATAGAGTTAGACCAGCCTTTCTGGACTCTCTCCAGCCCTTGGAGACACATATATATCTCATGTGGAGTTTCAAGAGCTATTTAGAAGCAACTTTTGTGAAGGCTGGTGTGAGCATATTGTTGGCTTTGCTGGCATCATGCTGCTACCATCCAGGGCAAAGAGATGAATGGTCTGGCAGAGAGAAACACACGTCTGCTGAGTGAGTGAATGATGGGCAGTGAGAAAGACATTCCAGCACACGGCTTCGCTAAGCAGGGTCGTGCCAACCAGTGCAGGGGCTTTGGTTGCAGCCTGTGCGGGCAGAGCGGGCCTCAGTAATGCGTGCGCTGCTTCTTAGGGATCGACTCTAGGGTTTGGCCGTGGCATCGATGGTACCATGGGGTACCATGGCCATGTGGTAGCTGACATGATTCTATAGCAGTCCTGTGTATAAACTGGTGGGAAACTTGGCCTTGTGGTTTTATATTTTTATTTTGGTTTACTTATTTCATGAATTGCTTTAAATCTATGGTCTCACCACTGTCCCACTGCCTTCTGTCACAGAGGAAGATGTAGAGAGCTGGTCTGCAGAACTTGAAGAAATAGTAAATGGAACCACAGTGTCCTCAATTATTTTCCGCTCCTAGGGGAAGGACAAGAATTAATGAAAGGGAGAAAAAGGATAACAGTATTTGTCAAGAGAAAAGTGTCATTAAAGGACTTTAGGGAAAAACATCAGAATTATGTACAAACAAGCAGTGCATAAAAAAAGGTCTTTTAAAATCAGATAGCATTCTCTATGGTGAATGATTAAGAAATTAGAATTTAATTTAGAAAAACAGTCTTTGCAAGATAATTAGTTCATATGATTCATGAGGCCTAATTAGAAATGCTATTGGGGGAGGACTATCCACAAAAATTATTGTTGAAGATAAAATTCACAACAATATTAACCATAAATTTTGGATAATATACATAATGTATAGCTTCAAATTCTTGAATATGGTCTGGCTTGTTCATCGAAAAAAATGAAACAAACAAAACCAAATTCTCCTCCCTTCCGAATCTCTTTAGTATTATGGTGAATGCAGTAGTAAGGATTCAATTAGCTTTGATATCAAAATTATCCTTGCAAAATTAGTATTAATTCCCTACTGCCAAACACACAAATAATTCCCTAACAAACACACAGATAAACAAATTGATACTTTCATGTCTTGTAAGACAAATCAAAAATCTGACCTCTAAAGAAGAGATATACTTCTATCCCCTTCCTTGACCGTGACTCAACATGCCCCACCACAAGCTAAATCTGGGCGAGCAGTGGTCTTTCACAGCCCACAGGACTCTCTTAAAAGGCTGATGTGGGGCTCCACTGTGAGTAAAGAGAATCAAAGATAGCCCCACACGCTGTGCAGAATGGACACACAAAATTCTGAGCGATTTTGAGGCATTCAGGCTCCAGGGTTACATTCCCACTAGGGAACGTCCTACCTCCTCGTAGTATCTGCGTTCTTCTTCTTCCACTTCCTTTTGGGCCTTTTCCCACTCTTCTTTCAGCTTGTCCTGCTCCTTCTGGTATCTCTCCTGTTATGGGATTTCCACAGATTGTTGTGAATTGACCAGAACATACAGCCCTGTGACCTTCCCCCAGTAAACCATCACGTACAATGTGTTGCAAAACTCTCTTCTTGTTGTAATGTTCTGAATCCTAACCCATTCATGCACCCAAAGAGGAATGCCATTTTGTGGTACATAACCATGTTAGGGACATAAAAATCCAAAGGAGAACAATCTTTACTGCTGTGGGTATTTCATAGAATTGTTCCTCAAATATACGAGTAGATATTTGCTTATGAAAAGAGGACAGATGAAAAGACTAAAATCTTCTTAACTTGCATTTTAAGAGACAGGCTAAACCAATAGTTTGCTTTTTACTGGGCCCTTCAGAGATGAGTTTTGCCATTCCGCTAAGAGAAATATGTTGCTGCTGAGAGAGTTTAATAAAAGATTTTTAAAAAATCTCGGAGGTTTACAATACAGATGATGGAGAAAGGTCCAAAGTGGATGAGATGATAATTAGTTGAGTGGCCATTCTACTAAAATGAAGTCTTCCTGGCTTTAAGTCATCCTGAATTAAGAATAGGTTTTAAACAGCCCATTAGAAGGTGTCCATATCAGAACTGCTCTTATTGTTTTCAGAAAAAATATGACACTAGTCACCTCCTCTGGGGAACAAAGCAAAAATACTCTGAATTTTGGAGAGCTTTAAAAACGTGACTGGAGATGAGAACTGACGTCCCTGGACGCCTTGGGAATGGCGTCCCTGACGTGACAGAGACTCAGGACTCACTGGGGCGTATCGCAGCACACACGGCCAACATTTCAGGCTGGTTGCTGTCAGGACTCTCTCTGAGGCTGACAGAGTCTGTGCTCTTGTCCTCTAGGGAAGGTGCCCGAAGTTCCTCCAGGCATTACTCGTTATATCAGTACCTTAGGAGCAAAAGGGCTGAATGGAAACTAATGTGTGTATTCATGCTCTGGCAAAAACCGTGGCTGGTCAACCCATGGCAGGCTTTTAACTCCAGGTCAAAATTTTATCAGCACCTAATATTGTACAGTTCTAGAGAGAGACGCCAGGGAGCCTCAGAGTAGAGGAAACAGAACTTCAAACTTTACAAAACCTGAAAAACAAGCAAAGACCCTTAGGTTTCTCAGTTCTAGGGGTCGATGTCATGTCTCCCTCACCAAGAGGATGAACTGACGATGTCTCCCTCACTCAGAGGGGAAAGGTGGGGGATGTCTGTCACACACACACACCCTTCCTTCCCCATAAACACCTTAGCCCCCAGCCTACAATCCACACCGAAAACCACGGCCACCTTTCAGAGTGTAGCAGACACAGCGTCACCATGGGAAACATGGGCATCTGATGTCTAAGAGACAAACAGATGCCCAGGGCTGGTCTGATGCCTCCCAGTGGACCTAAAAGTCCCCACCGCTCTGGGACTTTGTTGACTTCAGTTCTCACTAACATTTGGCATTGAAAGTTTACTCCTATGAAATTCTGAAAAAGTGTCAAAGTAAAAGGGCAGGCCGAGAGCCACACTACAGTGATGGAGCTGACCCTTGCTCCCCACCCCTGGGAATTAAGCCGAAAGGATAAGAACAAAAACATAAGGAAAAAAAAAAAAAGTAAAATAAATTTGCATGAAGCACTGCTTTCTACATATCGGCAGAAAGTCAACACCATTGGGAATATAGTGGAAAGAACAGAGTCATCCAGCTGCAGATTTGAAACAAGGCTCAATATCTGTTAGAGGTGTGGCCTTGGGAAGATGACCTTTTTTTGACCCTTAATTTCTTCAATTGCAAACCCAGACTAATAAGACATACTTGGGCAAGTTTCATGAGGATTAAACCAGACAGAGCATGTCAAGCACCCACAAATATGCCAGTTCTGGCACACCATGAGCTCTCAGCATAGGCTAGTTTCTGAGGTTACTCGGTTCTGTTCCGAGGAACGCTGCTCCGCAAACCTGGCCCCAAACAAGTAGGGGCACGATACGCTCACTCCCAGAATTTTTCTAGAATTGAAAATTAGGAGCATTTGCTCAAAGATGGAGCGAGTACTTCTACTTAAGGTATAAGACTCAGGTCAAATGTTATTTCACATGTATGCCATCAAATAGCTTTCTGATTTTTTCCCACCCTTAGCTGGACTGGAATTTGACTAGCAGCTAAGGAGATGATGAATGGGTCAGTGAGCCCTTAATGAATACCTGAATTTTTTTCCAAGTGAAACTTTTTTTTCCTTATGTTCATCTGTGTAACCTCTGGTGGGAGGAATTAGACATTGGGCATTCTGTCTCATGGGCACAAAATGGATGAACTTAGGCTCAACAACTTCTGAGAAGAAGCTGAGTCCATGCACCTCCTGTGCTAAGCGACTGTTTAACACAACAGAAATTAGGAGAGCATCCCTAAAAGAGGGGAAAAAGCTGCAGACCCACCTGCAGCAAACGTTCCTGCTCCTGCTGCCATTTTTCCTGTCGCCTGCGCTCCTCTTCTGGGTCCCACGCCCAGAACTTAAACTGCTCAGAAAAGAAAACCATGATCAAAATTCAGCCACGTCCTCGAGGCCAGGCAGGGACAAGGGACACAATTAGCTCCCGGTCTGATACTCAGATGGACATGCAGAAGCAGACGCCTTCCCATATCTAAAGGTACTCTTTGTTGGCAGAAACTACCTTTTTTTTTTTTTGGCTTTGCCACTTGGCATGCAGGATCTTAGTTCCTTGACTAGGGGTTGAACTCATACCCTCTGCATTGGGAGCATGGAGACTTAACTACTAGACTACATGGAAACCACTTTTTAGCCTTAATCCCTCTTCGGTTTACTTCCAGAATGCTGGTATGATTCTTTGAACCGTTTTGGAGCTAATGAAAACACAAAGTAATTAGCCACTGGCATGGGAAGGCTTTTGCTTCATTTCTCTTAAAAGCGATTTCTTAAATGTATTCACACTCCTGAGCATAAGCTACTCATTCTGCATACTGATCAAGCAAATAGGCGTGCTTATCTCAGCAGGACTGCCCAGGGCCTGCATAAGAAACATGCAAACACAAAGACTTTTTTTTCGTGGTCTTTTTTTTCCCCCTATGTTATTTTATTTTTTTATTGAAGGATAACTGCTTTACAGAATTTTGTTGTTTTCTGTCAAACCTTCCTTAACATGAATCAGCCATAGGGATAGATATATTCCCTCCCTTTAGAACCTCTCTCCCCATCTCCTGCCCCATCTCACCCCTCTAGATTGATACAGAACCCCTGTTGGAGTTTGTTTGGGTCTTTTAAACAGGTTTTATGTGTGTGTGTGAGAGAGAGAGTGTGTGATTTGGGGAATCAAGTGAGTGAATGGAAATAATGGGAGCAGGATGCATAAACCACGGTAGGCACCTGGGCCATGGAAGATGAATGAGTTTCAGAGCCGAAGGGGGAAGAAAAACCATAACTGGTCCTTAAAGTCAGCCACAATGGACAGACGCCTGTACTTAAGGCTGGCCTCCCTTTCACCCAGAGTGGGTGCTGAGGAGAAGACGTCTCCCCAGCCACTGTGCTTTTGCACTCCCCTCTGTTCTGACGGGCTGGTTTTGGGAGCCGCATAGCACTGTCTCCGAATCCTGAGAAGGAGCCGGGTGAGGGTGATGGGGTAGGGAGGAGGGGGACGAGTCGGGGCTGGTGGGTGGCGAGCAGACGCCACCCGCTGTGGCTGCCTGCGGAGCGGGACAGAATCAACCTCATCCAAGGTTTCAAGGGGCCGAGTGACCGCCCAAGATGCCTGGGCCAGCCCACCTGCCATCCTGCCCTGCCCACAGTCGATCAGGCTACCACCCAGGAGCACAGTGGCTGGCCTGGTCACGAAGCATCTTCAGGCCGAGAATGTGAGCCAGGCCATGCGTGTGGCTCGGTTTTTAACATTATAAACATTTATAGCTTTAATGTACTTAGACATGTGAAATGTGGGCCTCAACCGATACTCATGCTGTGGGTCCTGCAAATGGCAGGGATGGCCACAAAAAGTCAAAAGAACGTCAAATTTAGGTCAGTATTTTCAGGGAATTCACTTATATAGGTCAGTAACTTGTCTCTTTCTTATTCTATTTTCCATACCTTAGAAATAAGAATGTATCTCTTTAGGACACCCCTTCTTTCCACCCCTGCCCAGGGGGAACAAGAACAATTTGACAGTGTTGTTCTTGTGTCATTAAAATGGAAATCAGTGAATTATGTTATACTGGGTGCTGCGACCCTTCTCCATCCTGCACTTAGGAATTCCTAAGGTGAGACAATTTACCCACAGAGACGAATTAGGTTTGGCCATGGTGGGCCTCTTGGATCAGCCATTGGGAAGGATTCGTTCATGTATCAGGCACTATGCTAGAGATTTGTGTGTAATTATTTCAAATGAAGCTCATAACATCCTGAAAGGAAAGTATTACTATCTCATTGTATGACCAAGGAAGACAAGTTTCAGAAAAGATATATAGCACCTTCAGGGTCATATGGTTAGCAAGTCTGTAATCAAAGGTACAATAATGATTGTGTGGTGACACCTGGGTCGCTCAAGAAGTGCTACAGTTGACTGTCCCATAGAGGAAGGCTCCAGATTCGATGGGAATTTCAGAGAGTAAGGGTGACAGGCCCAGCACCAGAAACACTCAGCTCAGAGAAGAGTCAGGTCTACAGAGAGTGTTCGGGCATAACTCAGGGGCAGGGAATTTTCAGTGTCATGTGACTTGACATTTTAATTAGCAAATGCTTTTTTTCATTTCATCAAAATAAAAAATTGAAAATTAAATGTACAGTTAATATTATTCAAGATACTGACTGTGAGGAGTGTAACTCAGACAGCTTGGGTCACCCAGACATGTTCCAGGCTGGGCCCTATCTGCCAGTAGTAAGCTGTGTTAATGTACTGTCCCACTGAGAAAACAATTTTGAAAAGTATAATTTTTAATTAAAAAATTAAAAAATGATTTTTGAATGCCTAAAGAAGTTACATATTTTATCACTTTTTGATTTTAGTTTTGATTTTACTTTCCTGACTCACCATTTTGTTTTCAACTTTGCAAAATGATAATCCATGTCTTTCTTCATGATTCAACTGACAGCATTACACACAACTTATACAAATATTCTTTTCCAATCAGAAGTTTGAAGCCCATTTTGGATTGAATCCTAAGTGAATTAAATACCTTATAAATTAAAATCCACCAAATGCGTGATCTTATTTCTTAACAGGAGTTACTTACAGGTGTAGTTACAGGTGACTTTTCACTACTTGGAGAATCCACTGTACAGAAAGAAAGGGAAGAAAGATCACAAGGTGAGAACCTTCTAATTGTCTTTCTTTTTTGATCCTCTTCAGTGGAGCGTGGTTCCCATGTCAGCTTCAAACCAACTTTTTTTGGTAAGCCAAGAGCACTAGAGAATCACAATAAAGCAGGCCTCTGAAGCAGCTTGCACCCACCACCAAGAGAAGTCGCGACCAGTATAACATGATTGATCACATCAATTAGTACCAGGTACTAGGCTACAGGAAGCAAAATCGATTCCTCCGAGTGCTGCTTTTAATGCACCTCACACTCTGGCTTGGCCGGCAGCCCCCACTGTCAGACGTGGAGAAGGAGCCCACACAGAGGCCAGATGTCATCAGGAGGTAGAGAGGGAGACACAGTTAACAAGAGAACTGTGACCAGGTCCTGCTAAATGCTTCCAATTTTTATTTTAGAAACAGAAGAGGACCATAAAGAAAGAGGTAAATATTGTTTCTTTGGATTTTCAAAATCAAAGTCAAATTCCATGAACTTCCCCCCAATTTTAGCATTAACTGGTGCTGATATCAAAGAATTAACTCTGCTTAACTGTGTGCCCGAAACAAGCTTTCCACGCCCCCTCTGGAATCAGAAATGAAGAAAGGAACCAGATAGCGCTGGTTGCCCACAACACGGATTTTTGCACAAAAGCAGCAGAGCTGCCCAGGATGCATTTTACCTGACCGGGAGAAAAACCGGGAGCGTCGCCAAGAGTTCTGAACTCTCAGCGCAACGCCGGCAGTGCCAGGCGACTCTAGATGAGACGGCAGAACAGAACAGACAGAAAACCGTGAGAACAGGGGTGAGACTTGAACAGAGCCGTGCTCCCAAACACCAACGGAGGTCTGGCTGTCGTCCACACAAGGACCGAGGGGGACAGAATCTCAAATACACCTTTGTGTATCAGCAGACCCCAGCCTTTCTAGCATCAGGGACGGATTCTGTGGAAGACAATTTCTCCACACAGTGGGCGGGGGGATGGTTTCAGGATGATTCTCATAAGGGGTGCAGAGCCCAGGTCCCTCGCATGGGCAGTTCACAGGAGGGTCTGCGCTTCTATGAGGATCTAATGCTCTAATACAGGAGGCAGAGCTCAAGCAGTGATGTGGGCAACGCGGAGCCGCTACCAGCACACACGAAGCTTCCCTTGTTCGCCCGCTGCTCACTGCCTGCTCTGCAGCCTGGTCCCAGTCGGGGACCCCTGTTACATATGTTCTTTGTAAGGACCTATATTTAAGAATCTAAGCATCACCATAAAACAGACACAAAACCCAAAGATGTGGACAAAAGTCAATAGATGGGCAAGCTTATGCTATACTTTGTCTTGGTTTTGGTTTGGATTTTAGGGGCTCATACTTAAAGGTGATACTTAAGATGCTGAATCTCAATATGGAGGAAGAATATACTATGCAAGGGCAAAATATGCATAGCTGACATTGCTTTTGGAGAGCACTAGAAAAAAGTATAAAAGACAGCAGAGATGAGTTCAATTATTTTTACACACTTTATAAAGGTTATTATGGAAGTCTGTGGTGGCAGTTACATATGTGTGCAGCAAAAGGATGTATATGCGTGTATCTCTAATGGGGTAGCATCAAACAGACAGAAGCTCAAGGCAAGCATTTGCATTCTGAACGTTTGTGTTGGGCTCATCTGTCATCATTCTTGATGCAAATAAAGACATCAGTTTTTAAAATGTGCACATATTTCCCTGAAACATCCATTTGAGCTATTTTTCTACTGTTGGGAGACAGTTGAGAAAAGGAAAATGTCATCTTTAAATGCATTTTATGAATGCTTTTGGAGTATTTAAGATTATTTATGCACTCTGTATGTTGGAGGGAAATCTGTGGAGCATCACTAGGGCCTCCAGTAAATCTGGGGTAGCCTGTCTGATCGGCCGAGAGACAGAGGACTCAGTGGTGATGGTGGTGACATCATCGTCCTGGGGACAGAACATTAGGTGTGGCTCCCAGATCCTGATCCCAACCCTGGACTTGACGTGCAGCCTCTGACTAGTCACTTAAATGTGCACTCTTTTTACATCTGGGCAGAGCCCTAAACTTCCCCCCGAATTAAAGACAAATCATGTCTTTTAAGAACACATTGATTAGAGGCCTTTTGCTTCCTGAAAGATACAAAGAAAGAACTTGATACATTCCGAACAAGTATCACTGTTATTTTTACATCTACCAGTGATGGTCCTTGGTGCACAATTTGAACACATACTTCAAGCCAGTGGTTTCCAGAGTATGATCCCTGCGTTTGTGGCATCAGCCTCAACTTGGGGAACTTGTTAGAAATGCAAATACTGTGGCCCCAGGCCTGAACCACTGAATCAGACATGGCAGGGGTAGAGCCCAGAGGTCTGTGTTTTAACGAGTCCTACAGAGGACCCTGTCATACACTCGTGCTTGAAAATCACTGCTTAAGCTATGTCTCTGTAATATACACACTCCTCTTTTGAGGAGAGCATTTGAGAAGGGTTTATTCCTACCTGGCACCTTGCTTTACACTTCCACTCCTATTCAACTGTTCTGCAGCTCCTGGATTATATTAAAGTGCTTATTCTGGGCCAGATATTAAGCTAAATGCTTTTCTCTCTCTCTTTTTTTGTTTATCCTATCTAACTCTTCCAATGGCCCTATGAAGTTTGAACTATTATTATTTCCAGTTTACAGATGACAGACTAGAAAGAACTTAGTGGGTAAGATCATACAGATAAGAACCAGAAGAGACAGAATCTGAATGTGGGTCTTCTGTCTCCGGAGCCTGCAGCTGTAATTACAGTTCCATGAGCCAGACAAGAACTTGGAACGTGTGTATGACAAATATAATCTCATCTTGAAGAATGATTTTGGAAATGCTCCGGTGCTACTGAATGTTATTTTTTAATCATTCACCTTAGATAAAGCATGAAGTCAAATCCCTTAATTCAACAGTACATTTTACAAAACTGAAATGCCTTTCAACAGATAATGAGATGGAAAAATACATAAGACAGAAAAACTATTAATAAGGCTTAAAATATCTATTTCCTCTTTATATTACTTATCTACAAAAAAGTGCTAGAGATAGGGCAGAATTAAAATCTAAATGTGAACAATTCCTGGCCCAGTTGGGAGAATTTATTTTTGTCCATTCCCTTCAGGACAGGAGGGCTGAGAATTTTAAATCAAATGCTTTGAAGATAGTATTAAACTTGTTTCCACATTTAGAAGAAGTTAGTGATCATTAGTACCTGTGCCAATTAATTCCTTCCCAAGTACTTCCTGCTATGCAGTCAGAGCCTAACTTATTTCCCAGCCGTCAACAAAGACTAATGGAAGCCAATTCAGATTCTGCCAAATCGCTGCCCAGCGTGGAAAAGAAAAGTAACAAATCCCCAGTCACAATGACCTGTACAATCTCTCTTTGCCTGGATTGATAAATCTATAAAACGCACTAGGAAAAGTACATTAAAAAAGAAAAACAAGAAATCTCACAGTGTTTGCCTCCTGAAGTCTAGCCATTTTCACATCACACCAGTAAAGCCAGTGGTCTGTCTCTTGTGAAGCAGTCCCTACAAATCACAGAGTCCTCAGGACCCACCCCTCCACTGTTCACATTCTTAAGGATCCTTTCTAGCGGTGTGGGAACGTGCAGTCCTTACCAAGATAAAGGGATTCAAGCTGGGCTTCTAAAGAGCAAAGGGGGTGCATTCACAAGTAAGCAGGGCCTAAAACCCTGGGGAGTTTGCAGTAGTCACTGCATTCTAACACCTTCATAGGTCCTAAACACCCAATATTTTTTGAGGTTACCACTCTCCACATTATATCAAAAGTGTTCAAACATATCAAACAAGTGATTTATATTAAGATATATCCTCAGTCTATATATATGTGCACAATAGGTTTATATGCATGTGTATATATATATATTCTTGGCATAAAGATTTTTGGAAAGATTAGTTTTGGTTGTGAGTAACACATTTAATCTATGATCATGAAGGATTTCTCAGGAATCATCACGCATATCCAGGAACTATTACAGAGTAAGGAAATCTGACTTCCTTCCAAAATCACAGTCAAATCATTGTCAATTGTTGTCAAATTAAATGAAGTATTTTTAAGAAGACTAGAGATTAATAATTAACAATTAATGAAGCTGACATGATAAAACTATTAAAGCTATTGATTTTTTATTCTGTAATTTTAAAAACGTTTTAGAGGCCATACAAACTACTTTCAGGTATTAAACACTTGTGCAGGCCCTACTGTGCCTGGCTGACGAAGTGGTCCCAGCAGCTGGAGTTCCTGGTTAAGCCAATAGAGAGAATGTAGCCCCAGCTCTCGTTCTGATGGTATTAATTCAGCCCCCATGGACTCTGGGAAAACCCAATAGCTAAAGGTACAGCAACATAAAAAAAGGAATCTGTCTTTATAATAAAGACTATTTCACTACAAATGGGCCCAGCAGAACATGTAGAACTAAAACAAAACATTTCCTTCTTTTTACCTTGAGAATTGAGATTTGGCAAAGGTGACTGGTTGGTTTCAGGCATCTTTTCTAGAAATGGAAATGTCAGGGTTGCTTCTGGCTCGGGAGATTTTGGCTTTACCACCTGGAACACAGGCAACAGACATAAACATCACAGGTACCGGCCATTAACAAATGCACAGGTGGAATAAAATTTAAAGGTCCATGGCTATTACATAAGTAAATAAACCCAAACATTAAAACCATAAATAGAAAATGTTGTCCCTTCTCCAAACCCCTTTCATGCTTTCTACATTAATACAGAGTTCAGTTCTTCATAGAACTCAACCTACAGCATAAAAATTTGATGATCACTTTGTTTCAAATTTGATGATCACTTTTCTTCAGACTCAGAAGACAACGTTCTGTCTTTGAGATTATGCATCACTCTGTCTCATTTTCTCATTGGAATTAACCAGAGTTTTGTGGTCCTGCATAATACTGAATTTGTAATGTCAGGAAGTAAGATGTTCCACATAAGATTTAAAAATTTTTTTAACTATGTTAGTGTTAAATATTAAAGTAATACATTCTAACAGGCATTATTCTTGAGACGCTACATAACTTCCCACAAAGTTGTGCAAAGTGCATTAAAGACAATATACTGTGCTTGTTGACAAAGAAGCATTATTGTAAATAACCGTTATATCAAACAGTGCCACAGGGACATGGCCCTTGAGGGATTTTTGAAGCAGGTTAGCCCACATAATCTTATGGTAAATAGTTCCAAAATTACAGGCTTTAAAATTTTTAATGTTTGGTTTGTAAAAGTAGATGTTTCTGGTTATTGCTATTGGATGGCCTTTGGTAGAACACCTCCTTCCGACTTGTTGCTTCTAATCAACTGACTGCTGAGTGAACAGGTAACCAAACTGACAGCTAATATTAAGAGTCAGGGGTCGGCATGAGCAGCGTAGCTGCGTCGGTTCGTGTCCTTTCAGCTCTTACAGGACCTTCTCTGATTCATTGGCTGGTGGCCTTGAAGAGATTAATTCGATGGTCAGTGAGGTTCTAGAGCACTTGTTTCATCATAAGCTTATCTCTTGCTTGGTCCTCAGGATGATTCAATGTCTAGAATTTCTTCTCCGTAGGATTTTATTTTTCTTGATGACTAATATAATTCAACCCTAGTGGAATCCTGAGGAAAATACAGTGAGTCATTCTGTATTATGGGGGTCAGGCAGGTGTCCAAAGGAACTTCAGTGTTAAACATGCAGCAAAACTTAAGACCGAGAGTTACCAAAGTGGACAGCCCTCAAATCTTAACCTCATACCATTTTCCCCATAGTGGAGTCTGACACAAACCTGTGTCAGATAATGCCTGATTGTAAGGGAAACAGTTAATCATCAGCAGAAATGCTGAAAATAACCACTATGTAAAAGGTCAGCCTGTATGCACGGCTACTTGGGATTATAAAAGCAACACTCTCAAAGGAAGTCAGAAAATAAAAGCTGTTGCAACAACTGCCATCATCTTGCCTTCTTTCTCTAAAAGATAACTGTGCGATAGGGAAAGGAGAAGTTCACGTGTGTGAGAAGCACTGGGTCCACAGACCATTATTCCATTTGCTAATCAACTAGCCGCAATTCTTAAGCTGGGGTCCACAGAGAAGAATCCATGTGATGATATGTACTTTGACCCACTTGATACCAAGGAAAACTTGGTAATCCTGTGCATTTTACGGTTTAAACAATATTATTCTGAGAACCTGTTTGCCAGATAGACAAAGGGTCCATGGTGTGGGTATGTACACACACAGAGTTAAGAACCCTTGAAAACAATGTTTCCATAGTCCTTATAGAAGGGACTCGAGAGCTCCCTCGCCCCTTCTGCCAAGCAAGGACACAGCTAAAGGATGGCCGCCTATGAACCAGGAAGTGGATTCTCACCAGACACCAAATCCACGGGTGCCTTGATCTTGGATCTCCCAGCTCTAGAACTGAGAGAAAAATTTCTGTTGTTTATAAGCCACCCAGACTGTGGTTTTCTGTTATAGCAGCCCAAATGGACTATACAGACATCCTTCTATATACACTTATTATTATTTTTTTTTACAATGAGCATGTATTATATTTGTCTTTAGAAAAGTATACACCTTAAAGGTAGGAAAAAGGATCAGGAGAGAAAATAGACCTTCACTGTGCGGCCTGCCGCGGCAGCAGCCAGCAGCAACGCGAAGCCGCGAGAACCGCGGCCGCACCGGCTTCGGCCCGCCTCACCTTCTGGGACAGCACCAGCTCCACCTTTCCGCTCATCTCATTTTCTGGGTTCTTCGGCTCCTTCTCTTCTGGCACCTCATTCTTCAGCTGAGGGCTGGGGGAAAGCTCCACGAAGGCCACGGTCGGGCTGGATCTGGTCACAGTTGTTGTAAAAAGCTGTGGCTCTGGAATGGAGTTACATTCAGAACACAAAGGAGATGAAAACTGTATGAAGGCTCAGTTCTGCCATCCCGCAGAGGATGCTGAGCACACATCCTGTCCTGGGCCACATGCGGCTGGATCACAGCGTGATGAGACGTGCAGAAGAGCCTCGGATGCTAGGATTCTCTAGGCCTTTCCATGGTATTATTTAAAAAATCAAGCAACATAAAACACATCAAAGAACCCCACTATGAAAACCTATGTTCTGAATAAGAGTCCCAGTGTACACATGAATAACACTACATGGAACAAAATGCTGACGTAGAATATTAAGGGAGGTGGGTTGCATGGGAGAACATTTACAGATAATTTCTATCTAAATTTCTATCCAAATGAGTGGCAACCTGACTCTTCCTTTTGTATCTCAATACTCCTTTTTAACATCAAGTTTTCGTAACTGGAATGTGTTAAGGGTTGTGTAGTTTATATAATACAATGAAAATTGTGTTCTTGAATATATAAAGTGGGTGAAAAAGTCACCATCTGAAGGGGCATATTGAAGTGTGGAGGTACAGTCTAGTTTGAAAAAGTGTATGCTAAAATTTTTAGTAATGACATTTCATTTAGTTTAAGGTGCTGTTTAAAAATAATTTGGTATTAACGGAGGGTGAGAAGTTTTCATGCTTTATCAAAAGAAAAATGTGTTAAAAATATTGAGATATGCTGCTTTAGGAAGAGTGAGTCTCTATTTGAACTCACTATTCATATTCGTAGCATTACCTTATTCTTTTAAATTATTCACCAGTTTTGCTGTTTTAAGATCTATTTTTATGATACATTTTAAGCCTGCTATTTTAAATTGCTATTACTGTGTTAAACATAACATTCAGTTTTTAGCATTACTTATTTTGAGAAATATAATCTTTTTGTAATGATGGAGGTAAACTTTCAAAAACAAAATCAGGAAGCAAAGACGCAGGAAGCCGTGCTTTTTTACAAGATTAACCACATGGTCAGAATTTCCCCAGGACGCCGCTAGGTGGCAGCACAACCACACCGGTTAGAGACTCGCCTCATTCACGACCTTTTTTATTTTCCATAGTTTAAGGGTTACGGTTTATCTTTAAAACCCAGTCTGTTACAAAAACAAACCTGATGAGGCAACTTCTATATTCCCTTTTCCTGCTTCTTCACCGTCGTTTTCATCTTCTTGACTGTTCGCTTCCGTGTCTTCAGTGGTTGCCTGAAAGAAAGATGGTTTTCCCACCTTGAATAAATTATCCCTTTGAAGGTTCTAAAACGTGAAGGCTTCCTTTCTGTTTTTTCAAGCAGTAATTTTTAGGCCAACAAGGCAAGCTGCCTATATGAATTCAGTCTCTTCTATTTCCAAGGCAGCTTCACGGTGAAAGGCTGGTTTTGTCAGGAGACATTCCGCAGAGGACAGAAGTGCTGAGGCAGCTATCACGATAGATAGCCGGTGTGTGATCACCAAGGCACACACACCCACTCCCTCCAGCCTCCTCTGACTGCCTCAAATGCACACCCCCGCTTTTTCCTTCCTTCACCACCAAATTTTCAAAATGGTAGATTCCACCCACTGGCTCCCAAATGCCTTTAAAGTTGGCTTAGGGTCATATCACCAGTGAAAAAAAAATATTTCAAGGTTGCAATTAACCTCTCAGTAGCTTGCCTTCAGCACAGACGGCTGTGGCACTTAGCGCTGAGCATTTTATTCCCGGAGTTCTCGCCCTTCCGGGGCTCTCAACAAGTTCCCCAAGTTCTGATTCCCATTCTCTCCCCCCTTCCTTCCCTTCCTCCTCTTCTTTTACTGGTTATTCCTTTCCTTCTCATTAAAATACGGGCCATTCCTAAAACCTTCAACTATTTTCCTCCATCTGTGCAGGATCACCTTCCAATGCACCCAATTTTCCCATGAATTCATCACGACATTCTCTATCCATTTACGACTTTTTTCATCTCCAGTCCTGAGAGTCCATTAGAGCTGACCATCAGCATCATGGTAAATGATGCTCATCCTCAACATGCCTAAGCCCCTCCTCCAAATCTGATACTTTCTGTTTATGGCATCTGTTTTCCCCAACATACAAACTCAACTTTGAAGGGTTTCTTGACTTCAAGAGGGTCCATCTTTTGTCAAGTCTAACACAATAGTCTTCATGTGCATCTCTTGCTGCTTCTACAACCGGGTCCAAGTTTAGCCTTTCCTTCCTCGGTCTTCCACTAAGGGGACTCTCTGCTTTGCTGTCTAACCACCTGGCACATCTCCGTGATGCTCCTCTCCCTCGTCAGCACCTCAACTGTACCAGTTTTATGTTTGATGAAATTAATAACATTAAGAGAATCTGAAACAACCTCAATGACCAACAGTTGGCAAATGGTTGAATGAATTACCGTATATCTGTAAAAGCAAACACTATGTAGTTGTAAAAGTGCTGAACGATAGTTACTGATACGTGAAAATACTATCCAACGTTGTTAAAAAAAAGTGACGTGTACATAGAGTATGATGACTACATATATAAGATTTTATATATGCTATGTGTATGCACAAACATACTTGCTAATAAGTATATGAAAATTATATAAAAAGACAGTAAGGAAAACATTAAAATGTCATCAGTGATTATTTTTAATGTTCTTAAATTTTGGATGACTTTTTCTTCTTTTAAAATGTATTTTCTGTATTCCAAAGTGTTCCAGGATTACTATGTTATGTATTGCTTCTGTAATGAGAAGACAAAATCAGTGTAACTTTAAATTACCTTCAGTTGGAAGCCAGTTGACTCTAAAGTGAATTCCAAAATTCCCCCACTGATATTACAGTAAATGAAAAATACATAAGTCTGAACTAAATGTGGGCTAGAATATCCCTCAATAACCAAAGAGAATAAGTTAAAGACTATGGTGCTTTTTAGTAACAACGTCTTATTGTAAAGGGTTAAAGTTCAATTTTTAAAGTGTGTATGAATATTTTATAAATTTTAAGAGGTTTTTAAGATAAAGAATAAAACTGGTTTCAGAAAAGGCATTATTACTTTGTAAAATACTGCTGTGGGTTCTCAAAAACCTATGAATTCATTGGTCTCTCACAAGTATACATATTTTACTCATAAATCAAAGTTTCTCTTTCAAGTTACAAAAATGAAAGCCCTTTAAAGTTAATGCTTTGGTGGAAAGTGGTACTTAATTCTTTAAAAATAAAGAAAATTTATGCAAAGATGTAAGAATGGTTCAACATATGCAAGTTGATAAACGGGATACATCATGTTAATACAATGAAGATAAAAATCATATGATCATCTCAACAGAAAAAGCATTTGACAAAATTCAACATCCTTTCATGATAGAAACTCTCAACAAATTAGGTATAGAAGAATGTTGTTTAGTTGCTCAGTTTATGTCTGACTCTTTCATGACCTATGGACTGTAGCCTGCCAGACTCCTCTGTCTATAGGATTTTTCAGGTAAGAATACTAGAGTGCATTGACATTTCCTTCTCCAGAGGATCTTACTGACCCAGGGATCAAATCTGCATCTCCTGCATTGTAGGAAGATTTTTTTACCACTGAGCCACCAGGGGAAGCCCATAGAAGGATGTACCTCAACATAATAAAGGCCATAACTAACAAGCTCATAACTTACATCATACTTAATGGGAAAAAGCTGAAAGCTTTTCCTTTATGATCAGAGCAAGTCAAGGCTGCCCACTCTCACCACTTCTATTCAACACAGTACTGGAAGATCTAGCCAGAACAACTAGGCAAGAAAAAGAAATAAAAGGCATGCAAATTGGAAATAAAGAAGTAAAATTGTTCCTGTTTGCAGATGAAATGATCCTGTATACTGAAAACCCTAAAGACTTCCCCCCTCCCACAAAATGTTAAAACTAAAAATGAAGTCAGTAAAGCTGCAGGATACAATATCAATACATAACTATACAAAAATTAAATTTTAAAAAATCCTATTTACAATAGCATCAAAAATAATAAAATACTTAGGAATAAATTTAACCAAAAGGTAGAAGGTATGTGTGCTGAAAATGATAAAATGTTGATGAAAGAAATTGAAGAAGACACAAATAAATGGAAAAATTTCTTGTATTCATCAATTGGAAGAAATGATATTGTTAAAATATCCACATTACCCAAAGCAATCTACAGATTTAATCTATCAAAATTCTAACAGAATTTTGAATTTCTGTATTTTTCACAGAAATAGGAAAAAACAACTATAAAATTCATATGGAAATATGAAGGATCCAAAATAACTAAAGCAATCTTGAATAAGAAGAGGAAAGCTGGAAGCATCACGTGTCCTGATTTCAAACTATATCACCAAGCTACATCAATCAAAACAGCTTGGTACTGGCATAAAAGCAGACACATAGATCAGTGGAATAGAATAGAGAACCCAGAAATCAACCCACACTTTTACAGTCAACTCATTTTTGACAAAGACACCAAGAAAACAAAATGGGTGAAGGACGATACTTCTCAATAAGTGGTATTGGAAACACTGGATATCGACATGCCAAAGAATGGAATTTTACACCACGCACCAAAATCAATGTCTAAATGGATTAAAGACTTAAAAGTAAGCCCTGCAGCCACAAAACTCCTAGAAGAAAACAGGGGGAAAAAATAAAAAAATTTAAAAAAAAAGAAAACAGGGGGAAACCTCCCTGGCATTGGTGTTGGCAGCCATTTTTTAGATCTGACACCAAAAGCTCAGGCAATAAAAGCAAAAATAAAAAGTGGGACTACATCAAACTAACAAGTTTCTGCACAGCAAAGGAAAGAACAAAACAAAAGGGCAATCCAGAGAATGGAAGAAAATATTTACGGATCTTACATCCAACAGGGGATTGATATCCAAATTATGTAAGGGACTCTAACGACTCAACAGCACCCCCCTCCCCGAATAACCCAATTTAAAAAATGGGAAAAGGACCTGAAAGACAGTTTTCCAAAGAAGATATACAAACGGCCAACTGGAGTCAGGTATGTGACAAGAGGCTCAGCTTCACTAATCATTAAGTCCAAACCACAGTAAGACATCACCTCACACCTAGTAGGGATCATTACTATCAAACAAGTCAAAAGATGAAAAGTGTTGTTGAGAACGTGGAGTAAATGGAGCCAGTGTACACTGATGGTGGGTGCAGTCATTAGAGAAAACACTGGGGGGTTCAAAATAAAAAACAGAACGAGCCTGTGATTCAGCAATTTTACTTCTGGGTAAAGAAAAGGCACCTAAAGGAAATGAAATCAGTATCTCGAAGATACATCTTATTCCCATGTTCACTGCAGCATTATTGACAATAACCAAGGTATGGAAATAATCTGAGTGTTGATGGATGAATAGATAAAGAAAACATGAGTGGATATATATTATTCATATATTCAGATATATAAATATGAATTTTTTTTTCATTTATTTTTATTAGTTGGAGGCTAATTACAATATTGTAGTGGGTTTTGTCATACATTGACATGATATTATACACACATATAGTTTGTATATGTACACAAACATTAATATTATACACACATATATAGTGGGACATTATTGAGCCATAAAAAAGAAGAAAATCCTGCCATTTGTGACAATATGGATGAATCTGGAGAACATCATGCTGAATGAAATAAGCCAGGCACAGAAAGACAAATATTGCATGATGTCAGTTATATGTGGAATCTAAAAAATTAGATGTATCTTACATCAATAAGACATACTCTGACTTAGAGATGCTCAAACGTGGCAAATATGCCCCTTGGAATCAATGAAATAAGATAATCCATGAAGACCTTTAGATACAACTTGTGATGCTATGATGCAAAGGACACAAAGTCCTCAAGCACTTCTTCACTAAGGGTTATTTTACGAGCACACCGTACCGCACTAATATTTTACTTATTCGTGACTAACGCAGAACTTCGACTTTCAAGAATGCTTACGTGGGGATTCCCTGGTGATCCAGTGGCTGAGACTCTGCACTCCCAATGCAGGGGGCGCCCAGGTTCAAGCCCTGGTCAGGGAACTAGATCCCACCCACATGCTGCAACTAAGAGTTCGCATGCTGCAGTGAAGATCGAAGATCCCGCATGCCACAACTAAGACCCCATGCAGGCCAATAAATAAATAAATATATAGAAAAGAATGCTCACATTGCTGGATGCAATTCTACGTGGCTTACTCTGAACTCAAACACTGAACTCTCAGATGACCCGATTTATCTTCCCTTAAAATGGTGCTTTAAAGATTCCACACTCTTGTCGCTGTAGCCACAGTCAACATTTACTGGATTTTCCATGTGTCAGCACTTGACATGGATTACCTTCTGTGGTCCTCAGAGCAAGCGTATAGAGGTATCTAAAAGTATGCTTCCCTTTATACAGATGAGGAAGCTAAGGCCCAGCAGGCAAGGTGACTTACCTGGGGCCACTCAGCTAGCAGGCAGGGGAGGTGGGGGCCCTGCCCTGTGCTGGCCACCTCGATTCTCTGTCATCTGGGCCTGGAGTCACACCCACGTCAAAGTTGTCCCCAGGTATTTAGTGGGTTCCATCCCTAGGTCGGGAAGATCCCGTGGAGGAGGGCATGGCAACCCACTCCAGTATTCTTGCCTGGAGCATCCCATGGACAGAGGAGCCTGGAGGGCGTCAGTCCATGGGATCACACAGAGTCACACATAACTGAAGCGACTTAGCACGCACGCACATTAAAAGGTGTTGACCCATAAGAAGCAATCCAGAACCGGAGAGTCTCGAGTTTATTGCTAAAATGATTCAAACTGCCTTTTCCACATCTTTTCCTTCTCATCCATTCTACCTCGTTCTTTTCATTCTACCTCTCACCTATTTATTATGCAAAAGATGAGAACTCTCTGGAACCTCTCAGAAAAGGGGGGCAGTTTAGCCAACCCTCCACTTCCCAGGGTGGCTTGGGACTGAACCACTCCCAGCCATCACCTTGTCTCAGGGCTTTTCATTCAGTCCAGGTTCTGAGTGGGGGAGGTCCCAGCACAGCATCTGGCGCAGAGCAGACATGCAATCCATGTCAGGGAAGCAAATGTGAGATGCATTATTTATGGGATTTATACTCTCAAGCTTGGTTTAAATGCATATTAGTCATAAAAATCAGGCTATTACTAACAAAATATTCAGGATAAATTAAGAGAAAAAGCAAATTGCAGCACATTTTGAATTATGAGCCCCATAAAATATTTTATATACACTGAGAAAAAGAGAAGGACATATTTTTAAAGAATCTTAATTTCTGAGTGGCTGGAGTAATCGGTAGTTTATATTTTCTTTATAGTTTTCCAAATTCTGCAATATATATATTATACATATATATATATACATGTAGACAGACTATAGGTACTCAAGATGGGTTAGTCTTTCAGTTGTGTCTGATTCTTTGTGAACACATGGACTGTAGCTTGCCAGGCTCCTCTGTCCATGGAATTCTCTAGGCAAGAATACTGGAGTGGATTGCCATTTCCTTCTGCAGGAGATCTTCCTGACCCTGGGATCAAATCCGGGTCTCTTGCATTACAGGCAGATTCTTTAAGGCCTGAGCCACGAGGGAAGCCCTCTGTTCTCAAGGGAGATCCCCAAAGCCAGTTTAACTCCTGCCGGGATACTCCATCCTGAAGGCTTGTTAATGTTGTACTCACATCATTACTTCAAAGGAAATGAGTCCAAAATGGACAGTTTTAACCAGTGCTGGTAGACTCAGACTTGCCTGAAACACACCTGGCTGGCTGGAAACTGTGTTTTATGACCCACACTTTCCTTTGGGTCCAGCTGAACAGAGGAGAAGCCTTCCCTTCTCCAATTGGTAAAACTGTCTCAAGGATGCTACTGCTAAGTCACTTTAGTTGTGTCCGACTCTGTGTGACCCCATCCCTGGGATTTTCCAGGCAAGAACACTGGAGTGGGTTGCCATTTCCTTCTCCAATGCATAAAAGTGAAAAGTGAAAGTGAAGTCACTCAGTCGTGTCCGACTCTTCACGACCCCATGGACTGCAGCCTATCAGGCTCCTCCGTCCATGGGATTTTCCAGGCAAGAAGACTAGAGTGGGGTGTCATTGCCTTCTCCGGTCTCAAGGATGGAAACAAGTAAATAAAACCAGATTCCCTGGACACGAATGAATGAGAGCACGGAAGGTTCCAGGAGCCTAAGCCAGCAGCTGGCTTCCCCTTGACTGACACAGCCTCCAAGCTGGCTCTTGTGTCAGACGGAGCCCTGCGGCCACGGGTGGGAGGTGGCGGCTTCCTGGCTTGAGAGGGACAAGGTCTGGCCACAGATTTACCTGCTTGTTTTAACAAGAAGCTTACTGGAGGACCAGCCCAGAGAGCAGCTCTGCAGAAAGAACTGGAAATACAAGGCAGTGGGGGAAGGATGGTCCTGAGACCCAGGGCTTGAGTGGTCCTCTTTCTAGGACAGAAGAGGTACCGGAGCTTGGAACAGCCATGCATCCTCCATGTGTCAGAAGACGTGATGTCCAAGATGGTCCCTCCCTGAGCTCCTATTCAGCGACTCTGATGGATTTCCCGGCTCCAGTCTTGAATAATTTATCTGGACACAAGCCTGGAAAATCAGTTTATTTATGTCTTGGCACCAGGACCCAGGTGCCACATATGCCATGCATGTGTTTTCCCCTTTCGCTTTTATGTTACCAAAGATCTATTTTTACTGGGCGAAAGAAGATCTACATGGACAATCAGCCTTTCCATTCGTTAAACTTTTTCTCTTTGCTTTAAAAGTTCCAGACGAAAAATTATCCAGGTCAGATGGGCTAGGTTTGATTTTTTTTTTTTTAATTGTCCCTAATGTATACTTTCTAGAAGCCTGGAAACACTTCTATACCCTAATAACCTTAATGACTTAAAAAGAGCTTTAAATCTAAGCTCTTGCAATTACTTCTAGATGGAGAAAAACAGCTTCTGGAGAAATATTTGTGACATTTGACATCTAAAAGGAATCTGCAGTTGGTCACAGTTTAAGGCAAACAGCACCTACTCAAATGCCTTCACCCTGCTCTCACTGCAAAATGAAATGTTTCAAGAAAGATCTGATTGTCTGTTTTCCTGGATCAGAAAACAGTAGTGAAGTACTGAATTTTCCAGAAGGCCAAGAGCTTTGTCACGGTGGAAATAACAGATCTATCTTGTTTCCTAGTTTCAGAAACCCAGATGACGTCGTTTGGATCCCTGAGAGCTGAGGCTGGCAGTTGGTCCGTGAGGCAGAACTGCCACCGGTCTGGCGGGAGGGTGCCCGCCTGCGGGGGGGTGGGGGGTGGGATGAGCTGTCAAGAGGGCGCTGACGTGGTGGGAGTCCTGGGAGTCTCGGGGGCAGAGGAAGCCAGACTTGGGAAAGAGTGAATAACAGGAGAAGCAAAAAAGAGCTGCAGGAAGAAGCCAGTGAACACCTGCCAGGGCAATCGTCTTTTGGAAAAAGCGGTTCAGCTCTGCAAGTCTCCTAGAGACTGGCAGCTGAAGCTACTGGCGGGCTGAGTTGGAAGCCGACAAGGAACTCGCCTCATGTGTTTGAGATTCACATCTGCTTAGGATGGTGATTTTGATGACTTGACTTTAACCTGAAAAACTTTGTACCCATCACCCTTCCAGGCTTATGAAGAATATATGGTAACTTTCTTTCTCCCGTTTGTTGAATGATGATGTTTAAACTAACTTAAGGGCACCTCTGTGAGCCGCTGTGGCATCATACTAAGTGCCCTATCCACATGAATTCTCATGATAACCATCAGGGGCCTATACTATTACCATCCTTATTTTAAATATAAACTGAGGTTCAGGTGTGGTTTGAGCTTTGACTCAGTGCATGGGGTACTTAAGGTCTTTTAAGAAAGGGTCATTTTTGGCACCATCAAGACGGGAAGAGATTCAATGGTAAGTAAGAATTCAATCATTCACAATGGGCCAAGAAAATACTGAACTATCTTTAAGGGAGACATAGAACATCTTTTGAGACATTTCTCTGTAAGACCTTAGATTAGAAGATCTTCCAAACTCTTTTCCAGTCCTGGATTCTAAGAGCCCAGTATTCATGCTGCGATATGATTTTCTTAGAGAAGCCAGTGTTTTTAAATTCAAAAAATAAAGTGAGAGTCAGATTTCCACTGGGAAATATCTCGGGGATAGCCGGGAGGGGCCACGGGAACCCCAGCCTCTCTGGCTGCATGTTCAGCGCCTAGGTACTTCCATCAGCTCTTCGCCCTGTGATCCCTCTGCGGTCCTCTTGTGGAGGCCCACGCTGTCCATGCCTGTGCTTCTGATAGCCCCAATATGGAAGACAGTCTGTCTCCCCCCCAACTCCAATGCAAATGCCACCAATTTCAAAATCAATGTCTCATGTGAAACCTCCCCACCTAGACTAACCCTGACCGATACTGATCTTACCTTTTCTCTGCCACCTTATATCCCTCCAGTCTTCTCTCCCTATTGCTGCCGCTGTATCCCTATCATCTAGCACTTCGTTAAATACTATCTTCTACACTTTCCCAGTTGCTTTACGTTCATTGCTTTCATGGCGAGTTTATGAGTCTTTTTTTTTCTATTTCAAAAGTTGGGCGCAGGGATTGGCCTCGTGGCTCAGTGGTAAAGAATCTGCCTGCCAACGCAGGAGACACAGGTTCAGTCTCTGAGCTGGGAAGATCCCACATGCGGCAGAGCAATGAAGCCTGTGGACCACAGCTACTGAGCCTACGCTCTAGAGCCTGGAGCCACGACGACTGAGCCCACGTCCATGATCACTGCAGCCCACACGGCTTGGAGTCTGTGCTCTGCAATGAGAGAAGCCGCCATCACGAGAGGCCTGCGTGCCGCAGCGAGAGAGGGGCCCCAGCTCTCCGCAACGAGAGAAAGCCTGGGCAGCAACGCAGACCCAGGAGATCCAAAGATAAACAAATACATACAAGCATTTCTTTAAAAGCTGGGCACAAAGCAGGTCATTCATTCATTCATGCTGACCAGGTAACAGGCAGCCCCTGGCATGACAACGGCTATCGCAGCTTGTTCACCTTAAAGGTGATTCAACTGAACGTGACCTGGAGTTTGTTCGTATCAACTGATAGAACCAGAGTATTTAAAAATTAATAACAAGCCAAACTTAATCTAGGATCTATTTCTAAACTAAGAGTCCATGGTCCTGAGAGTTTCAAACAAGAAAGATGAGGTAGAAGGAAACGGAAGGGATGACATAATACACAAAGGTGGTCATGCTGACCCAAGAAGCAGTCTTGTGCCCACTTGCCCACTGGAGCCCAGCGGCCGCCCTTCTCCACTGCCTGGCCTCCTGGTCCTAATTAATGCTCCTGCCTACTACTGCTATGCCCTTTGAATGGTTCCAGCTCGCCCTGAAGGAACTGTGACATTTTAGTGGTGGGGGAGGCTACTCCTCTGTAAAGAGTGTATCTGTGGGGAATGCAGTTTTGGGAAGAAAGACACTATTTAAAAGGAAGAACACTATTCCTTTGACAGCCCCACGGAGCAGGGCAAATGAATTAGAAACAGCAAGTCAAGTCCAAGCTGGTAAAAAGCCCCGGGAGGCTGTGAAGTGCAGTCCCCTGTTTTAAGCTGGTCACCATATTTTTTGTCATGACCAATGAATTCTACCGTCTCAGTGGGAATATCCTGGCTGAAACGCAGTCAAGAAGTGCTTTTCTTGGAATATGGAGAAGGAAGGAAAATGAGGAGTAGGTTTACTGGAGAAGAGATTCTTTCAAAATACCTCTTAGGATAACATATGCTGAATGGAAAACTTTATGTGTCATAAATTATAAGCGCGTATGAAGTGTGTTTTAGCCAAGATTTCATGTAGGGCAGCTATAACAACTTGGCTTGTAGCCTAATAGGTATATACACGGAGTTATCTACCCAGAAAATAATGTAATACCCCTGTCAGAGCTAATTCAAGAGATAAAGTACTAGGCGGTCGTTTAGCTCTAAGTTGTGTCCGACTGTTGTGACCCCCTGGACTGTAGCCCCCAGGCTCCTCTGTCCATGGGATTTTCCAGGCAGGAATACTGGAGTGGGCTGTCATTTCCTTCTCCAGGGGAATCAATCAACTCAGGTCTTATGCACTGCAGACAGACTCTTTACGGACTGAGCCACCAGGAAACAAGGTAAATAAATGCTATAGCCTCTTCAGAACCACTATGGTTTAATGAACTAGAGCTCACTCCTAACTAGGCAGATTTTTCCTGAGTAAGAGGCTCCCAGGCTCTTCCACAAGTTGAGACCTTCATCCTGAGGCTTCCCAGGGTCAGGATGGTTTCCAGAAAAAAGTCCACAAGGCCACATTTTGTTGGGTACTTTGCTGGTTATACTGTATAAACTCCTGAAATAACAGGATTTCTTTCAGATCATCTAATTTTGTCTCTCTTGAAACAAGATACTTTTGGGACAATGTAACCAACTGTGATGTTCAATCCATCTTCTCTTTGCCATTAGCAAGTGAAGCAGGATAACGACTATTAAAGTGGCAGGATAATGACTATTAAATGCCTGGCAGTAAGAGGGAATAGGCTATTTTCTTTTTGTGTTGCTCACTGTAAAAATAAGAAAATAAGTAATTACTAAGAATGAGTAATTTTTTGAGGGAGGTTTAGTAAAACCCCAAAACCAACAAACAAAACTCCCTTCTCTTCTGTTTATGATTCCATACAGGATGAGTAAAGCTTTCTTCCCCAAAGGGTTAGAAGCTTTGAACAAGAGAGATTAGTTGGTGTAGGAAGTTTAGGCCTTATACTATCTGGTTTATTCAATTTTTCCTTTACCTTCTGTTGGGAAAAAAAATCTATCTGGTCAAGGGCAGGGTAACCTGTTAAACTGACCACAAAATGGTCAGAGGGCAGAAGTATAAAGGTAGAAAATGTACACATGCCTGACTGTAGAGCCTTGGGATTTGTTCATATAATTAATCTACTGCGCCTGACTAAGCCCTGGGTGCCTCTGTTATGGGATCAGCGTGGCTCCTACACTGCTGCTTCTCCAAAAAACAGGAACAGAGAGCTGCTCAATAGCATGTGCAAAGGGCCTGTGGCCTGACAGACACAGGAACCAGAATGAGTCATGGAAAGGCATTGATGAAGGGAACTTAGGAAACAGGCTTCCCAAGTGGCTCAGTGGTAAAGAATCTACCTGCCAATGTAGGAGACGTGGGTTTAATCTCTGGTCCAGAAGGATCTCTCAGAGAAGGAGATAGAAGCCCACTCCAGTATTCTTGCCTGAGAAATCTCACAGACAGAGGAGCCTGGCAGGATACAGTCCATGTGGTCATGAAAGAGTCGGACACAACTGAGTGACTAAGCACTTTTAGGAAACACTCACCATTAAAAGTGAAGCAAAAGAGAAACAAGAGCAGAATTACTAACTGCCCCAGAAAAGCAATCCCACCACTGTAATGTCCAATTAATCTGGGGGGAGCTTCTCATTTAAATTTAAGAGCGTAAGTTCATGTTATACTCAGCCAGCAAAGTTCCCACACTTCTAGCAAAACTCAACATTCCCTCTCACGATAACCGGTGAGAACTCTTCAGAGGCGGTCACATTGATGCAAATGAATAGTGGAAATAAATTCCAGGTGGAGGGAATTCAGCCTCCGCCCAGATCACAAAAGCCTTGCTCCTAGAGACCAGCAAACACGTTGCCATGGTGAGGAAGTTATTTTGGTCTATTCCAATTTGAATCTCTTTCTAGGGCTTGAGCACTGCAGGGAAGAATTACATCCTCTCAACTCCTCTGAGAAAACATATTTTATTCTTCAAAAGACAAATCCTGGAGATAAGAAAAATAATATCTAGTCCTCCGGGTGGGTTTAGCTAGCTGGGTCATTTAATTTAGCCCTGAAGCTGGAAGACAAGTTTCCCTCTGAACCAAACCTTTCCAGGTGCTGGGGGAAGAAATCTTGACAGCTGCCCACCCACCAACCCCCTCACCTTGATAATTGCAACCCAAACACGATAAATTAAAATCTCAGAAACCAGCCTCTGGTGAGGACAAATTGAGGTTGAACAGAGTCCAGATTCTATCCCAAAAGCCAGGCTGCATCCATGTAGTGACAGTTTCCGTCTGATCAGCAAAACCAGCATGAACCCTGGAGAGAGAGCTCAGCAGAAAAGCGTGCTCTTCTTGATGTTTTATACTCCAAAGAGGCAAATCTGACGTTGTTTTGCGTTCTCTCGTCTGCTCTTCTTGAATTACCCTACATTTCTCAGCTTGACCGTTCGTTAGCAATTACAATTACTCTGGATTTCAGGGGCTAAACCAAGAAAAAATTGATGTGGTTTTTAATGAGTTTCTAAAAAAGCTAGTAAAAAAGACTCTTTTATGCATATTGTCAAGGATGGAAAGCCACATTCTGATGGCCCCAGTAATTTTCATATTACTTTAGCGAGTCTGATGAGGTTGAATAAACCGAAAGGAAGGTATTTCAGATATTTCCTTTTCTTGTTTTATGGCCGCACTGTGTGGCAAGCATGTGGGATCCTCGTTACCTGACCAGGGATGGAGACTGTGCCCTCTGCATTACAAGCATGGAGTCTTAACCATGGACTGCCAGGACAGTCCTTAGAGATCTGCTTCTTTTTTTAAGACTCTAGACACCAATCACGGAGGGACAAGACAGTTTTCCACTCACAATATATCACCTTCTGCTACCCTCCTCTGCTACGGCATAACTGTTAGTTAACATTAGTTGCTCAGTCGTGTCCGACTCTTTGTGACCCCGTGGACTGTAGTCCACCAGGCTCCTCTGTCCATGGAATTCTCCAGGCAAGAATACTGGAGTGGGTTGCCATTCCCTTCTCCAGGGGATCTTCCCCACACAGGGACTGAACCCACATCTCCTGCATTAGCAGGTGGATTCTTCACTGTCTGAGCCACCATGGAAGCCCAGGGGCTGATCTGTGTCCATCCTCAAGTATATACGTGGACGTCCTCACCTCCGGCATCTCAGAATGTGACCGTGTTGGACACAGGACTTTTGCAGATGTCGTTAAATTAAGATGAGATCATACTGAAGTGGCACGGCATGCGCCTGCTCAGTCTTGTCTGACTCTTTGCAACCGTGTGGACTATAGCCCACGAGGCTCCTCTGTCCTTGGAATTTCCCAGGCAAGAATACTGGAGTGGGTTGCTATTTCCTTCCCCAGGGAATCTTCCTGACCCACGGATTGAACCTGCATCTCCTGCATTAGCAGGCAGATTCTTTACCACTTGAATCATACGGGAGGGGAGCCCTAAACCAGTATGACCTGTGCCCTTATAAAAACGGGGAGATCTGGACATAGACAACATACAGGGAGAGTGCCATGTGAACACGAAGGCAGAGATCGGGGTGGTACACCCACAGGGCCAAGAATGCCAGAGACTGCCAGCAGGCCACCCCAGACGCCAGAAGGAACCAGCCTTGACAACGCCTTGACTTTGGACTTCCAGCCAGCAGGACTATGATACAACTGGCAGGACTGTCTGTTGTGCAGGCCACTTAGTTTGTGATACTTCGTTACGGCAGCCCTAGCAAACGAATATACTCACCTAGAAAGAAATGATCGTTGTCAGGACCTACTTATTTTTTTAACAAATAAATTATTTCAAAAAGAGGGAAAAAAAAAGTTTGCTTCTTACTGTCAGCTCTTGGGGAAGAGAACTTGGCTTCTTTATGTTGATCTCAATGCTGCTGCTGTCCTGTTTCAGCTCCACAGGGGACCCATGCACTCTGGCCACACCTTCAAACATCTGGGATTTGGTCAACGAGGGGGTAAGTGCCGCCGTGGGACACTCTCTTTCCTTCTCCTCCTCATCACCATGAGTCGTCTCTCCATTCATGGTGACTTTCCCATCTACCTGTAAAAACCAGGATGAACAAGAACATGCTATTCCCCAGTGAATAATTATAACAAAGTCACATATTCAGAATCATCTTAAACCATTAGCATTTAACAATCACATTCTAACAAAGAATAAGTTCTCTTACATGCTTCCATCAGTCTAGAAAGCAGGGCTCCCTTAAATGCCATCTTTGAGGACTTCTTTAAAAGGTGGTCTGCCTTCTCAGATCACTTCATGTTAGATTATATTTCATGCTCAACTTACTGGGGTTCTGCTTTTATTTCGTAGTATAGAAAATTAAGGGATCTTAGGTATAAATACACGTCGCATATTTGGGTTCCAGTAATTTTTCATGTAAGTTCTGGGACTGCTATTTCACAATTTTGAGATTTTTTTTCCTAATAAACATATAAACTAGGTGGAGCTCATCTTAAATCAGGAATATTTCACAGGTTATTCTGTTATGGTCGAGGGCAATGAAAAGTTTTTGGGAGCCATCATGGAGGGCAGGGAACCCGGGGAGTTACTATGTGACAGTGAATTCCTGTGTGCGTGCGTGCGTGCACGCTCAGTCACTCAGTCATGTCTGACTCTGTGTGACCCCGTGGACTGTAGCCCACCAGGCTCCTCTGCCCATGGGGATGCTCCAGGCAAGAATCCTGGAGTGGGTTGCCATGCCCTCCTCCAGGGCATCTTCCAACCCAGGGATCGAACCCTCGTCTCCTGCATTGCAGGCGGATTCCTTATCCAGAGCCACCTGGGGAACCCCACAGTAAATTCCTATTTCTAGTTAATTTAACCGTCTCAGTTTTTCTCAAGACAAAGAGGCCATGCACATTACAATATCTTTGTTTTGCCCCCATGTCTAGGGACGGTGGTGGGAGCAAGAAACAAGGATTGAGGGTCGTTAGTCTGACTTATTTAGGTACCTGGAAATCTCTTTCAAGTCTGACAGTATGTAGAGTGGTCCTGAGAGGAAGCCCTGCAGTGAGACAACCTGAGTTCCGGCTTCACCACTTAACAGCCATGTGATCCTCAGTTTCCTCCTTTCTATGATAATAGTATCTCCTTAGTGATGCTGAAGGAGATCAGACCTGGGTGTTCATTGGAAGGACTGATGCTGAAGCTGAAACTCCTATACCTTGGCCACCTCATGCGAAGAGCTGACTCATTGGAAAAGACCCTGATGCTGGGAGGGATTGGGGGCAGGAGGAGAAGGGGACAACAGACGATGAGACGGCTGGATGGCATCACCGACTCGATGGATGTGAGTTTGAGTAAACTCTGGGAGTTTGTGATGGACAGGAAGGCCTGGCGTGCTGCGATTCATGGGGTCGCAAAGAGTCGGACACGACTGAGCGGCTGAACTGAACTGAACTGAACGGAATGATGCTGGTATTATTTATGTGTTAATATATGCACAGAATTTAGAACAGTATCTGGCATATTTATGTATGTAAATATTAGCTATTCTTATTACTAAACCTTCTAAAATCTTTTAAAAAGAATAATAGAAGGGCAGATACTAGTTATAGATAATTTACCTTAATTTGGTGTTTTGTCTACTGTCTGTGATCCACAAAATTTAAATCACAACTGAGCACACACACAAAGATAACTGAAATGGAGTTTAACAATTAATATTTACCTTTTCATATGTTGTGCACTATACTGTTTTTAAACATATTCTATCTTACCTCAGCTTTTTAAAAAAAGAATGCTGATTCCAAACCACTAAATCACTTTCATAACCTAGCCATAGGGGGTAACTGTCAGTTTGAATACAGGGCCTTGAACCATTTTTCTGCTACTTCCTTTTATTGACACTTGTCTTCTTTCGCTCTTAAATCTGTTGTGCTAAGAAACTGAGCCTGCATTCCCCGCCTCCCACGCCCACCTTCTCCCCACAAGAAAATACATGGGCGCACACACACGCACGCGTGCATGCACGCATGCATACGTGTACACGGATGCACGCATACACGCACACACACGCGCGCACACACATCTGAGCTCCGGTTCTGGTGTCGTCTCTAGCAAATGCCCATTCACACCCCACCTTTGACCACGAGCGCGCTCACCCGTTGGATGGCGGGGCTGTGAACAGGGCCGACAGCCGTCAGCACCTACAGTGAGCTGAGGGCTCCCTGGTGAGCTCCAGCTCTAGAAGGACCTCTATCCAAGCTCCTCCTTCTACCTCCCCTGAAGCCTCCACCCTGTCTTGCCACAGCAGAAGGAACTGGGTTTTCTCAGGGTCTTGCCATGAAGTCATCTATCCTACATCTGCTGTTTAAATGATCACATTGTACTGTTTTGCTTCCCTGGTGGCTCAGAGGTTAAAGTGTCTGCCTGCAGTGCAGGAGACCCAGGTTCGATCCCTGGGTTGGGAAGATCCCCTGGAGAAGGAAATGGCAACCCACTCCAGTATTCTTGCCTGGAGAATCCCATGGACAGAGAAGCCTGCTGGGCTACAGTCCATGGGGTCGCAAAGAGTCGGGACATGACTGAGTGACTTCACTTACTTTTGTACAGTTTATGTAAAGGAAAGGAAATGGACATCTAGATTCACTGATCACATTCCTTGGACACCAAGTTAAATACATGTATTCCCTGTCCCTGTTCTCGGCCACCAAAATATCAAACCATCCTTCATGAGAAGCTATCAGACAGTTGATGGTCGTGGGCCCCGGGAGGAGGAGAGTTGCTACGGTACTTAGGCAGCCTGCCGACCACATGCGACTGCATGTGTATCTGTGTGTGCGCCAGTCTGCACGATGAGTGTCTCATCTTCTCAGGAAAAATTCATGTGTTTATTCAACAGGCACTTGCCGAGTGCCTGGGCACAGACACCAGGCTCTTAGGATGCAGCTGTGAACACACGCACAGCGGTTGCCCTTGGAGGGATAACCATCTCCATCCGACCTAGATGAGACGGAAAGGACGTTTTTCTTTCGTTTGATCAAGGCCTAAGACACAGATTTCAGAGATACACTCAGAGTTAAGCTAAGAAAGATGCTAAGAAAGTTACAAATACGGCTTGGTTCCCTCTGAACTTCAATCGGAAGATACACACACACAGTGCTCCGTTAGTTTAGCTTAGCAAACTCTCTTTACAGTCACATGTCTGGGTCTGCTACCGAGGACTTCCACCTCTGTGTTCTATGATGGGCCCATGTGGTGTGCAGGGACAAGGAAAACTGATTTTTCTTTGTAGTCAACCTCGCGTGGGATGAAGGATGAGTACTTCCTCCTGATGTGAGGAAAAATACGAGGATTTGAGGAAGAAAAAAAGATGTTTGGCTGCCATAGGTTCTGTGGTTCTGGAACACTATTTTACACATTCATTGGCACCCCCCCACCTCCAAAATAACATAGTTTCTTCCCACCTAAAATTAAAAAAAAAAATCTGTCTCATTTGAATACCAAGTATATCCCATGCATTTCTTATATTACCATTTTTTCCCCAGTGGTAGCATCTTTTCAGTTATGATGTCAGAGGTATATACAGAGGTAGTGGTATACACCTCTATTTACACTAAAGGTCATTAAAAGTTTGTTTTGAGGCATTTTCAATACCTCCAGATAAATGAAGATACCTAGGGTGCTGCTAAATTGGGGTCTGTTCCGACTGCCACAGAGATACCATACCATCATGCACGCATGCATGTTCAGTCACTCAGCATGTCAAACTATGAAATAGACCTTTTGCTCAGGGAGGTGACTCAACCACCAATCTCATTCAAGCCCATTAGTATGAAAAATAGGAATTGAGAAGAATCATCAATCCCTGAATTATTTGCAAACCAAATCTCAGAGACACACAAACTTCATAACTGTACATGTTAACGCATTTGCTTTTGTTTGATAAGAACAACTGCATCTTCCTGAGATAAGATGCTTCTTCTCAGTGATTCCCCCAGGAGTTCAGTTTTGGTTCTACCCTTAAAGAACTCATCCTACCTTGAAGGTCTTCAGAACCTCTTGAGAGTTTTTGGGCTGGGAGTAAGGCTTGGGCGTCAGCATAGGCACTGCTTTGGGAGAGACAGTTTTGCTCGGAGACCCACTGCCTGCTGACATGCTGGCATCCAGAACGCTGGGACGAGCGATGGTGGTTTCCACAGTGGCAGTGAACTTGGGCGGAGGCAGTGACTGCTGCCGCAGGTATTTCATGGGGTTGGGGTCGCTGAGGAAGCAGGATAAGTTTGGCTCTGTTGAATGGCTTCTTTCCAGGATTTTTGGCATCTCCAAGCGTTCAAGAACAGCTTCACTGATGGTGAATCTCTCGATATACTGCTGAAGGATACCCTCTGCCTCCTCCTGGGTCCGTGCATTCTTATATGCTTCATGCAACTCCCTCTCTCTGCGCTCTCTAAAGGGTAGACATGGGAGGGGAAGCAAGAAGAGAGTCAACAGTCACAGGAATTGCAAAGAGGACCTTGGTAGGACCCAACGTAGAGCTGAAGAGACCAAACAGGGTGTGTAATAATAGTGTCAGAGCCTTTGAGATGACTGACAAGTTTTAGAAAAAGCACAGCTAAATAATACTGTACATTAAACAACAGAAAGAACCCACTTTTCTTGGACGATTTCTCTGTAGGTTTTTATGCTTTTCCTTCGTTCTCTTGTCCCATCCTCTCCAGCCAGTAACTTCTCCATTTTTTTCCTTTCTTCCTCTTTTCTGATTAAGTCCTGAGAAGCACTTCTTCTACGGCTCTTCCAACGAGCCAGGTCCTATGGGGGAGGGAGAGGGAGACAGAACACTCTCCTTCAGAGTTGCATGTAATTCCATTTCTACACTTAAGGGTTTAGCGAGTGCTGACTGTAGGCCAGGCTAAGACATTCCTCTACGATCCAGTGTAAGTTTGGTTGGAACAGGAATATCTTGAAGGCAGATATTCTACATTATCAGATATTCTACATTATGCAGAGCAGGGCAGCACATTTTGTAAAACATGGTAACGTAAAATTTGCTACTGTATTCCGTGTCATTTGTCAAATGTTAAAGTATTGTCTCACAGGATATTGTAAGAAACTTCATTTCTTGCTATTTATGACCTCTGCATTGTGAATGGACTCGTTGACAATAGAATGGTAGGAATTAGCCACAGACCTACACAAATTCCCTCAGGGAAGGAAGAAAAAGCAGAGAAACAATTGGTTTTGGGGTCTTGCAGAACCAATAGTTCTGTATGTCCTAAGTCATCTGATCTTTATGACAACCTCACCACAAATCCTATGGGCAATTAGAGCCTAATGAGAAAGTTAGGATTCTGGAGTCAGACAGGTAGGCATGTGGCTGTGGGAAAGAATCCCAGCTCCATCTCTTCCATGCTTTGGAATCTCAAGCATGCTTCTTAGCCTCTCTGTACCCTGGTTTCCTCATCTCCAAAAGAGAAACGATAATGATACCTACGCTGGCAAGCTTGTTATGAGGGTGAAATGAGGTATCGAAGTTTCGGTGCCAGGCACACAGTAAGCGCTTGATATCTCATAGACATAATCGTTACCGCAATTGATCGACTTTGAGATAGTTCACTAATTGACTAAAGGTAGAGTCAAATCTGCAGTGACTACCTCAGAGCGCTCTGTGAGGATGAGATGAAATAGTCCACTCCCCCCCGTTTCATACCGAGCTTCGAGCTCCTCTCCTGCCCTAGCTCTCTGCTCTCAGCACACAGACAATCCCAAGGCCCCCATCAGGCCCTGGAGCCATCCCTGATCTCTTACTCACTAGCTGTGTGACTCTGGACAAGTTACTTCACTGCTCTGGGGCCCCTCTGTGGGACTGAGCACAGTAACATCTACAGTGGCGAGCACGCTGAGTTACTGAGAGGATTGAGGAACGATTCACCGCAAGGCTCTCAGGACAGTACCTGTTACCGGCATGCTTTCCACGTGGGCAGTTATCATCGTTGTCATCATCTGCATTATTATCAACTCCAAACATACAAACTCAGAAAACAGTGCATGCTTGATTTGGCATCCCATGCTAGCTGCCTCCCGCCCGCGCCCCTCTGCTTTCTGGCCAAGCCTCAGCAAGGGTCCTTGCCTTAATTCCCACATGGGCGGTGCTCACTGTTTGAAGTCTTCTCCGCCACCCCCGCCCCTTCTGCACGGCTTTCCAGCCCGAGGCTCCCACCCGATCTGAGTCTGGTCCTCCGCTCCCCAGGGCCTCTGGCCCAGCGGGCAGCGCAGTCTCCCCACCGCCCAGGGCCCTGGCCCCAGCACTCACATCCTGCCATCTGTCATCCTCTTCCCGCAGCTGGCTGTTGATCAGCTGCAGCTGCTCCTGGCGGGCCCTGCTGTGCGGCTGCACCGCGGCGTCCTCCTCGCACCGCATGTCGAACATACTCGTGCTCCTGCGCGTGGAGAGAGCAGAGGCGCGGACGGAGGTGAGGACCTCCCAGCTCTGCGCGCTGCGGCGCCCGCCGCGCGGGGGCGCTACCGCGCGCGGAAACCTGCCCCTTCCCCTCCGCAGCCTAAGGCAGCCACGCGGTCCGCGATCGGTTCCTCCCTCGGCCGGCAGCAGCGGGCATGCTAGGAGCCTCAGCTCTTCTTTTGAAGCAGAAGCCAAAATGTGACCATCTTTGTCTTCAGTGATGGCTGAATCAGTCAATTAATGTTACATGTTGGGAGCCAAGATAATATGTTTAAACTAAGAGGCTTGAAAAGGTATTTGAAGCTCTGAGCTGGTCTCACTTATAAATGTATTAGAAAATAAAATGAAGAGCATTAACATGTATAACTTGGAGAGAATTTGTGGGGAAGGAGGATGGCGTCCCCTGGAGTGAAAATTTAATTGCAGTAAATGCTTCTTTGTGCAGGACTGGCTTAAATGCTTTCTTCATTAACCGGCAATTTCTCCATTTAAAAAGTGATATACAGCCTCAATCTAAGGTACCACTTTTTCATGTTGTATTTTCTGAATTTTGGATGCATCCAACAACTATGCACAAATGATACATATGTTTGTTGTGGTTTATTTCTATGTCCTGTAAAACTGTAAATCTGTAGTATGTTGATGGCATGTTGAAATCAAGAAAATAAGGTATTTTATGGTAAGGTTAAGGGCAAAATATAAAAATCAGTGTATACTTTATACCCTACTCTTTTAAAAGCAAAAGGATTTGGAAAGCAAATTTTAAGAACCTTTAGGCTGTTCATGTAATTGATACATTCTGCAGGAGCCTATTAAATGTTGGGTAAGACCATAGGGCCTTTTCTGCAATGCTTATTATAGACCTTTGTTACAGTGAAAGCTGAAGCAGCAAGATGAAAACAGAAATAAAAACCAAAGCAAAATCTTCCTTTTTTTTTTTCCTTTCCTCTCAAAGAAATGACTATCTCTGGGACCAAGGGGGTGATAAAGCGCCCAACAAGTGGAGGGCCCTTTAAGAACAGAAGACTGTGACAGTCCATTTTTGAAGCCAGCTTAACACAAAGAAAAAGAAGAGCCATGCACCAAGACACTAACTAATCCCAGACATCATCAGTGATGTCCAAAATAGCTCCCCCATGGCCAGACAAAGCCCAGCAGCAGCATCGCCGGATGCCAGGGGTTCCTCAGCAGGCAGCTCTCTGGAAGGAGAAGACGACCCCAAAGCAATGGCTGCCCACGTTCATTTCCGTCGACTCCACTATGAACGCATGAGTGCCTCTCCCGTGTCTTTAGATGTTGGACAGTTTGGGTCTGACCACAGAGAGTGAAAACTGAAGACGGTACTTTACTCTGGTTCTAATAATCCGGCTGCGTAGGACTTTCTTTGATCCAGGGCTTCTATCTGCATGGATGTGGCAGACTGCTGCGTGGAGCTGTCCACAAACCCAGGCCACAGTGCCGCTTGTGGAAACTGCGCCTTCCTGGGAGGTAAACTGTCAACTGCGATTTGTCACCTACTTTATGCTGCTTATTCATGTGGTGAACGGAAAATTTAGGAATTTGCAGAGTTAGGTAGAAAAGTCTAGTCCATGGTTTTTAAACTTCATGGATCATAATGCCCTCAAACAACCCTTCCAGAAAGGGACCCAAACTCATCCCATCTTCCTTTTCAGAGTTAAAAAAAAAAAACCAAAAACTTAACTGTACATGTATCAAATTTAGCCTGTTTCTCTTTCAAGGCAATTTATAGGCTTTGTGATGGTCTTAGAGGACATAAACCCCTCTCAGCTGGGACTCTATTATAATCTACTAAATAGCTGGCAGGTTATGGGAGAGAAAGGAGGTCCTTTCCTTCAACTTTGCCATCTGTAATTTTTAAAGGGCAGAATTTTGGTTTAGGTCACACTGATGGCCATAGGGCAAAGTCTTCTTCTGGGACCCCAGTAAGAAAATGGCAGGCTTCTCCAGGATTTGAGAACTGCTTATCACACTTGATTGGTGTGGAGCGGAGCGGGGGGGTGGGGGGGGGCAAGGCCTTTGGAATGGCCCTCTTCTGTCCCAAGGTCTTATCCCCAAATGTGGCCAAAAGCTGGTTAGTGAAATAAAAAGAGAAACTCTTGTCTGCCTTCTCCTATACCAGGAAGTACTTTTTTTTTTTGTGGTTAGAGAATTTTTTTTTCTTTTAAAAGCAAAAACCAGCAAAAGAGAAATAATAAAACTATGAGCAATACCTTTAAGCCATTTCAAAAAAGGAAGCAAGCTAAGGACTGATAATAGACAGAAAATGAGCTGAGTCACCATTCAGAAAATGTTCCCTCATTCAGAGACTGGACTCAGCCTCCAAAATGAAGAAGTGCATGTCGAGAGATGGGGTGGGGGACCCTGGTGGTGCTAGTGGTGAAGAACCTGCCCGCCAATGCAGGAGACGTAAGAGATGTGGGTTCCATCCCTGGGTCGGGAAGGTTCCCTGGAGGAGGGCATGGCAACCCACTCCAGTATTCTTGCCTGGAGAATCCCATGGACAGAGGCGCCTGGCGGGCTACAGTCCATAAAGTCGCAAAGAGTCGGGAGACTGAAGCGACTTAGTAGACCATAACACATCGGGGGACCCTGGAGAGGTCTCGGCTCCACAACATTAACAGGACTTGCACCAAACCTGTGCTGCTCAGCGCGACCGGCCGTGCTCTTGGGCGGTGGGGAACAGGGCCCCTGGCCGCAGCGCCCAGGAGCCTCTCCCTGCAGTGGGTTGGCATTTCTGAGGGCCAGGATTAAAGGACCTCCAGGGGAGCCTGGAAATTGTTTCTGGACCAAGCCTGAGGTAAGGGAATTAGGAGCAAAATGGCCTCTGGCTCTCAGCTTCCAGGCTCCATGGTGGGGACCATTGGGAGAGGAGGTATGTGGAAGTGAAGAGAAGGGCAAGAAGGTGAAACTAAATCCATGGAAACATTCTTGGCTTGCCAGGAGGCGGAAATTTCTGTTTGCCTGTGTGGTAGGTCTGCCCCTGACCCGCATTCTCCTTAAAGGGCACATCTTTTTTTGATTGGGCTGCATTTTAAGAATGTGTCAATTATGAATAAATAGAGCCTGTGCCAATAGTTGTCTGTAAAGATTCTGAAAACAGGAGATAGGAGGGGCGGGGAATGAAACATATTATAAATTTCTATTTAAAAAAAAAAACTCCTGACATAAATTTTTTTTATTACCCACTTGATTTCATATAAATTATGTCTATTCCAAGAAAGAAATTCAGCCCTTTAGATGTTCCTAGATAAGACCCCTGGAAAAGAAGCTCCTTATACTCTTCCTGGATCACAAGCTGCTTTTTTTTTTTTTTTGGTAAATTTAGAAAAGCCTGCACCCCCACTTGGTTTAAAAAATCATTTACTTTTCCTGTGGGTGAGGTTTCATATTTAAGTACAGGCAGCATTCAAAAGCTCTTTAATGTAGCTCCTTTTCTTTCAGCTTTCAGGGTTTTTGAGAGATCTGTATTAGGCAAATTGCACAGCAGCTTTGCAATGATGAAGAGTAAATCCATTCTATCAAAATGTTTTTGCTAACCAAATCAAAGTAGTGTTTTGCCTATCAATCTTATATAATCCTCCTTTCAGTGAATGTTAAATACTGCCACTGTAGATTTTAAAAGCAATAACCAGGGCTCAGTTTTATAGACTACTTAACTCCATGCAGTCAGTCAAGCTCCGGCTGAATTTAGTTCTGAGACATGAATGTTCCGTGTGTCAGGCCACAAAGCAATCATACATCACACATCGGAAACTGATCTCCTTGGCACTCGAGTCAGACTGCTTAGAGCTAAAAGTGCAGACTAAGCTGACATCTTGAACACAAACATGGAAAAAAGCACAATTCAAATACAGTCAATAGTGTGGCCTGATTGCAGTTACTGGTGGAAATGATATTTGTTCTACACTGTTACTCGGATTCCTCACTCGGTGACTCGAAACTATGGCTCAGGCCAGGAAGACAGGCAGGGGGAATGTTGGGGTTCATTCTTAGAATGGCCTAGACTCCCACAAGGCCACAAAACACCTCTCCTAGAGGACAGACATCAGGCTTAGCGGGCCATTGGTGTTGCAGTGAGACATTGACCATGTTTCTTAAATCTGAGCAAGCTAGCCTTCTGCAAAGAAAACTGTCTTGGCTATCAGTTTCAGAATGCTCTGCCTATGGGGAATCTGTTTTTGAAATGGAGTCAATGTGGTCACAGATGGGAGAGAGTAGATTCTTCTCAAACTTGGATGTGAGATTGGGGACGGGCAATGCATCTCTGGGTGGAGCGGAAACCAAGGAGAGGCAACCCAAGTCATGTTGTACATCTTGACCCCTGGCTGTGCCACAGAACATGAACGAAACCCCAGTGTTTTGGGCTCAGCATCCCGCCGTTTATATTACTCCAACCTGGGAGGAACTTGGGCTTCTGAATCTGTCATTAGTGGTTTAGAATTTATTTTCTTAGCTTAAAAAAAAAAATGTGTCTTTGAGAATGACTGCTGCACGGCTAAGCCTTCACATATCAAGGATTCAATGCAAAGCACAGAAGAGCCTTTTAACAATTCCATGGTTCAGAAGAGGTTCCAACTTCCAAACCCTAACAAGAACAACTTTCACATGCCCCATCTATGAAAAGCAAATGTTAAGTTTTAAGCAGCAGCTGCGTATTAGAATCATGCTTAAGTGGCTTTTTCATTCATCTCTCCTGCACCGAACATATGTTTTGCATTCCAATTTCAAGGGCTTCTCTGAGGCTGCAGAGAAGAGTCAGTTAGCTCTTCAGTCCACTGTTACATCAACTGCGTTTCAATTAGTGGTGAGTACTGGAAGCATGCAGTTTAGGCTATAATTAATGTATTCCTATGAATACAAAACAACTTACTCTGCGTCGTCAGACACAGGAGTTCTCGGTCCGTATCTATAAGACCAAATCCAAAATTAGAGGATTGGCAAGACAGAAGGTTAACACTGTAACCAAGCTGGAAATAAAAACTACAAGTGAAAGGTATACGTGCCAAACCTTTTTTGCTGATCATACTGGAAGAGAAGTGTCATTATACAATTAACAATATTCACTAATGGCTAAAAATGAAAGCAAAGTTGACATTTCTGAAGAATGCGAAATTTGTAGGAAAACCCAAAGGGGAAATAAAAATACCTCTCCATGTTACCCACAAAGAAAGAAATCGTTCAATATAAACACAAAAAGGCTTAGGTGCAACCCACAATGTTTAGAGAAGACAGCTTTGAAAAAACCAAATGTGTATTACGGTCATTCACAAATGGTTGAACCGGTTTTTGCCTTTCTGTGTAGAGTAATGGGCTGTAATGGACACCCAGCATAGAAGCACACGCTTACTGACCCTTTCCCTGATGTGTTAATGCATTTGCACAAATAACATCAAAGAGTGTTTCTGAAGTTTTCTGAAAGCAAACCAGAACTCCAACCAGAACCCCAATCAGTGCCTTCCGCATGCATTTGACAAAAACCACAATTCCTAGAAAACTGGCAGCCTTAATCAAAACCAGAGGTGGATGATATTCCATAACTTGAAAAAGCAAAGTTGTTTTTTTTTTTAACCATCTTTTATATTCTTCTGATTATTTAGAGCTACAAAGTTGTACCTTCTTTAATATGGGCATTTTAAGTTTTAATGTATCTGATAAAACAAAGAAAAAGGTCAAATTAGAAAAAATACTAGAATATTACAAGGGCATATTTAAGTGCATTTAAAAAAAGGAGCTCCCACAAGTGACTATTTCTGGAAAGGGGAATTTTAAGAGAAGGTTCTTACCTATGCCCTGAAAGGCAATTTATTCATGCATTCTGATGGTGGACAAAGACTTGTTTGAGCAAAGAAAAAAATGCCAGGCTTTCAGTCCAAAAAATTAAATTCGGGGGTTTTCAGCAAAAACTACCTGATCCGATGTTCAGTTTCATAACAATGTAGGGGGAAGGGAGTAATTTCTAAAGATCTCTTCCTATGATCTTAGAGAAAAAACCCCAAACACATTGGTGTACACACACAGACACCCTTCTCTCTGATGCCCTTATTACCCTGTAACAGTATGAATTCATTAATAACTATTTTCACGCACAGTGAGGGCAACCACACTAGTGAAAGACTAATAAGGGTTTCAGTTGAAATGGCCAAAAGCAAGAAAAGGAAAGCGTTTGTGGATGTTTTTCTTCTGGAAGTAAGACCCATTTTCTATTTCTCTGGGGGATAGTTTTAGAAGGTGCTAAAGTTTGACTTAATACATTCAGTTTTCCAAAACCATCTCCACATGGAGGCAGATGAATTCCTTCACATCAAGAAAGAGTACACGAACAGTGTAAATTCCACCCAGAATTAACAGTGTTGATTCTGAAGCCTGGATAAATGTTTCCCAGTTCACTAGTAGGCCTACTGGAATAGGCAGTTGAATATAGTGTTTTCTAAATTATCTATGGAAGTAAGCAGAGAAGTTATTCCTAATGGATGGTTAATCTAGAAATGATCAATCGATAGTTGGTGTTTTTGTGTTGGTTTGAATATTTTAATTGATGTTTTATTGAAGTAAACTATACATACAGAAAGTGCACAGACCACACACACACACATCTTGATGAATCTTCACAAACCACAAATCAGCATTGAGCTTTGTGCTGTGTGTATAGAATCATATATAGTATGTACTCTTCTGAGTCTGGCTTCCTTATTAGCACATTTCGTTTATGAGGTTCAGCTATGTTGTTGCATGCAGGATACATTAGAATTTAAATTGCTTCTACACAAAATACTCAGCAGCATTTCATGGAGACCTCTGCCAACAAATGTTGACTAACCCTGCATTGCAAGGCCCATGAGAGACGGGATTTTTCTTTGGGGTTCCCTGAAGAGTGACCGGACCAGGCCCTCCATAAGTATTTACTAAATCCTTATTGGATACTCAGGAAATTGAAAAGAACAGTGCAGTCTCTGAAGATACCCTTCATTTATCTGTTTGCTATATACTTGTGGCTTTAAGACATTTCCTTTCAGACTAATTTATTAGCTTTAAGAAGGGACCAATTTCATCAGAATTGCCTTTGCTGTTATGGAGAAGATAATTAGAGCTTGGGCTTCAAATGATTTTCTCAGTTGTTCTATGAAAGATAGAGAAGAAAAGATGAGTTTTAAAAAACCACTAATAAAGAGATTTTTTAAAAAATGCAAAGTAGGTAAGCCAACAGACTATCACCTACAACACTGGCCAGACAAATCACAGTTGGTATAAGCATCCTACCAAAAACAACAATTAATAAAGTTTAATTGTGAGGGTAGGGGTATTTAGAAAGATAAAAAGAGTACCTTCTTTACCTATTGATTGCATTGTGTAGTTTTCAGCACAAATAAAGCACTTCAGGATCAATGCTCAGCAATGTTGTGAACTAGCACAAACTTCATTTGAAGTGAGAAGGAAAAATGAGTTTACCCGTCATTTCAGACTACCCCCAGCACCCAGCACAGACAGTGTTTTACACACAGCAGTTACTCAATAAACACTTGTTGAAGGGAACCATGAGCTCCCAAGGTGTGTGCCTGCTCCCTCACGCAGTTTTGGCACGGAGTTTCTCTGACTATATCTCCTCCTGCTCTAACCAGCCATCCCGTCCAGAGGGACAGAGGACAAGCGAAAGGGAGCCGTCAGACCTCCCGTCCCCTCCGGTGACTTGGTAGGTGATGCACTGGCCTGGGCCTGCGAGGGCAGCTCCCTCTTCGGACAGAGCAGGGTTTGATCTCGGATCTGTGACTGCCGGCTGTGTGGACTTGGGCCTTGGTTTCTTTCTTTTCTTTTTCTCTTTAACTTGGAGGATAAGTGCTTTACCATACTGTTCTGGCTTCTGCCACACCACCTGGTTCCTTCCTGCAGAACACAGAGGAAGCGGCTCCCTCTCCAAGGTTGTGTGGGGCGGACAGGGGCTGCCTAGGATGTGTCCAGCAGGCAGCCTCCAGGCCTCACTTCCTTCCCTTCTCCCTTGCTAACTGCTTCCCACCAGCCTGCCGAGGCGGCGCCCGTCACCACGTCAGGGCATCTGGGGCCTGAGCGAGTGCGCTGGGCCAGGCCGTCCCTTGTCACCCCCCTGCCCTCCCCAGCGGGGACCCAGGTGTAACTTCTCTACTGCCAGCGTCCCAGTCGTGAACTGGGGCCAACGGGCATCCCACCTCCCCGTGAGTTCCCAGGAGAAGGTGAGCTGAGCGAGCAGAGGTATGTGGAAAGGACGGGCTCAGCTCCCACCCCTGCTGCCTGCGGCTAGGGCCACAGGACGGCTCTGCGAGAAGCATCACGACTCAGAAGGCTGCAAGAGGCACGCTAAATCCAGGTGGTAACGGCAGCTTGGCTACCCACTTGAAACTTGGAGATTATTGAGATTCTCTGCTCTCCACCCCACCTTCTGTCTCACTACCGCCAAAGTGAAGCAGAATTCTGTCGCTTCCTGTCTGATAGTGGAGCTTCACTTACGCTACACACTTCTTGCTCCTCTGCTCTACGAGATCTGGCAGACCACACTTTTCACAAGTCTATCACTCTTTCAAAATAACACCAGAAGCGTCAACATATAGGATTTTAAAGTAGACCATGAATCTCAGGATTACTATTTACCTATTTTAAATTTTTTTTATTTGTACTTTATATCAAGAGTATAGTTGATTTATAATATAATGTTAGTTTCAGGTGTCCTGCAGAGATTCAGTTATGCACATACATATTATCCATTTTTTTCACTCTTTTCCCATATTATTACAGAATATTGAGTAGAGTTCCCTGTACTACACTGTAGGTTCTTGTTGATTATCTTTTTTATATATTCCCAGCATGCGTGCTAAGTCACTTTAGCCATGTCCGACTCTTTGCGACCCCATGGACTGTAGCCCACCCCGCTCCTCTGTCCATGGGATTCTCCAGGCAAGAATACTGGAGTGGGCTGCCATGACCTCCTCCATATATAATCCATACCTTCATTTTAAATCAAGTCAGAGAATGGAATGAAAAGTCTACCTCTAGAAATCACTATTTGATAATGTCAAAATTAAATTAATTTTATAAGTAATAGACATCTTCTTTAGACTGGAAGACCCTCCTGGAATCAGAATGGAATCAAGTAGGTCAGAAAGAAGTTCCGCTCCTTTACCCGATGACGTCTGTGTGTGCTAGGAAGAAATGAGAGTTTCCCCATTTAGGCTGCCCACAAGATGGCAGTCAGAAAGAATGTCTAATAGGACAATTCACAACTTTTCTTTCCACACCTGCTTACATGCAAGAGAGGAAAAAAAAAAACCTTGGTAGACTGGGCCAATCATTTAATGATTTCGTTTCTGCTAGCAAGAGCAGGTAAGTAGCACTGATAAACCATAAAGCATTAATAACATATTCAAAGCATGGATCAAGGCTCAGACTAGAGAAACAAAGTCAAAACAGCTTGGGATAATCTTTTGACCTCTTATCTTTTACTGGCGGACCCTTGGCAGATTCCTCCCAAATACGTTGCTTTGCAAATGGAACCGGAAGGAACTGGTTTGCTGGATCCAGTGTGACTAAGAGACATCCCAGGTCGCCAGGTCATCATGTCATCTTTCTGTGAATCGGACAATTTTCTTTGGCCTTTCAGTCCACTGCGGCTCCAGACAGGAGCTGTCATCTTCTCTGATTTCTCTTCTCTCCCTGAAGCCTCCCATTCAGAGGTCAGAGGATGTCAGCTAGGACACGTCAGTCTAGCCAGTCAAGTGGCATTTACTGCTTAAGATGTTTTCAGTAGCATCACTCATGTGGCGTTAACTCAAGACAGGAGAAGCCAATGTTCACGGAGGCAGCAGCTCACATAGCAACTGAGTATTAATACCAGGGACTTTCTTCATGCAACTGATACTTACACGGGAATGGGTTTCCCTTTTCGGTTCTCGTGATTCCTGAGAATGAAATCCGGCCAGCACCCAACCACGTGCAAAGGCTAAAATCTCTACCCAGCCGGGGGCGCTGAAAGCAGAACTCTGACCCCGGGATGGGCGCATTCCTTTCAGGGACTCCGCTCCATGCCACATCACTCGTCAAGGGCACACTGTGGCTTAAGCTTTTTTGGGGGAGCCAGCAGCCACACACAGCAGACGCAGCACACCCTGGAATCAGGCAAGGCGCTCACAGGGGCTGGCTGCTCTCCTGGGGTCTTCCGGCCTTTGGCGCCATCTCAGAATCTCTGTGAGCAGCTCCTTCAGTCTCTTCTTTGCCGTCCTGTGGCTGCTGTTTGCGGGTAACTAGAGCCAGACAGGACAGCTTTACCACTGGGGAGGAGTTCACACCAGAGGCCGTGGCCCCGCCTGTCGCCTTCCACCTCCTCACCTTCCTCTGTCCTCCTGAGGCCCTCGCCCGCACTGACGCTAGGCTCCTCCTGGGACTTCGGCACGGGAGCCAGCCGAGAGACCCTTTGACAACAGTCATCTACGTCAGAAGTCACTGTTCTGCTGGTGACAAGTAGCATTGGTAGCAAGAGAGAAGAGGAAAAAGAGTTAGGAAAGGAGACAGTGAAAGTCTTTGAGATGGAAAGGTTAAGAGAGAAAGTTTGGTTGCTATTCCAGAAGCTGGTTAGTTAGGATGGCATCCTCAGAACGGGATAATAGAATATGAACCCTAGCAAGGCCCTGAGAAAGTCAAAGAAGGCTGGCCTGACTCTCCCCGTGGAGCTGAGTGATGACCCCTTAGTAGTCAGGGACTCAAGGGTGCATTTCTTACTAATTTCCTACTCCCACTCCCTCCATGCCTGATCCCCACTAGCCTCTGAAACTCCAGCAGTGACTTCTGGTGTACCCAGGTTATTTATATTTATAGCCTCCTCTATGGGATCATCCACGAAGAAATCAAACCAAAGAAACGCCTCTGTATGTCACAGACGATCCACGATGTGCTTTGAACATCAAGGACAAAGGATGGAGGAGGCTGTCCCAAGCGGTCCCTCCTGCCATGAAGGGCTTTGCTTTGCTCCTGCCCTGCAGGTGAAGTGGAGGCTCCTGGGAGAATCCAGAATCTTTTTTTTTTCTAACAGAAACTCAAATTTCAATAACATATCTACATGGAAGAGACCCAGGAAAACTGAGAAGCTTACTAAAATTACTGAAACCCTCACCTTAAATACTATCTTCAGCCAAAGACAAAAGAGGATGCGGGGATAGGGGTTTGGGACTTCAAATGGGAGGAAGGCAATTCACTTGGAGATGGCGAAGCAGATGTTGAGTAAATAAATGTTTGCTGGACCATGCAGAGACAGTGGGGTGCAGACTGGACTCTGATCTCTAAGTTACCCCTACCTCACCCAGCATACAGAGAATCTAGAATCTTATAAATGCCCTGTGCTGTGCTGAGTCATTCAGTCGTGTCAGATTCTTTGTGACCTCATGGACTGTAGCCCGTCAGGCTCCTCTGTCCATGGGGATTCTCCAGGCAGTCTCAAAGACCCCTTGCTGAATCATCTAACTTCGAAGAAAACACAGTATAACTTTAGTTCCATCCTGATGCTCTAGGCCGGTTGCATCTATCTGGGACTTATCACCCCCTGTCCGGAATCCTACCACCCCCTACACCCACCCAGAAGACTTATCACCCCCTGCCCAACTACAAATGTCATCTCAACAAAAGAATACTCAAAATATCCCGCCTGATTGACGTTTCCCTTATCGCTTCCACAAACCTCCCTATAAGTGTGAAGCCTCCCTGATCCCTCTCGGCGCTCAGCCTGGTCGTTAGGCCGACTGTCGCCCCTCCTTGCCTAAATAAAGGTAACCTACTTCTGTTGAGGTCGTCTTTCCTTTTCCGCCTCGCCGGAACTGTACCTTACAATTCCCCCAAACAGGGCTTGGGAAATCACAGCTGGAAGCCCTCCAGTAAGAATGAGGACGGGGGACAGGTCTACAAGGTCTTTTCCCAGTTGATCCCTCACAAAGTTGAATGGTTACTCATCCAAGGAATCCTGACTCATAGGAACCCCCAAAAGAGTCTTTCCACTCGAGTTCTGTTATATGTTTTTAAAAAGTAGAGGGGGGAGAGGTTTACTTTATTGTGTGGCTGCTTAGATATCCGAAATCTGAACTTACGATACTAATAACTATTTTTTTCTCCCTTATGGATAAGAAAGAGGGAGTGTATAGATAATCTAGATTTTTATCAACATATTTTTAGAAAAAACACAAAGGGTATCATTAAAACATCCCATCTTGTCTGTTCAGTGTTGCTGACGAATAAAATAGCGCTTAATGCGGCCAAGGGAAAAAGGGTCATTTGCCAAAATTATTGGCATTCCCAGGCAGTGATTCTGGTGACAACAGAATCAAAATGGATGTCTTTTAACTTCACACACATTTGCCCCCTGGGGTACTGACCTCCCTTCTCTGCTAACCAGCAAAAGAGCCTGTTAAAACTTTGTCATCTCTGGCGGTTTCTTTAATGTGTGTCAGCGAACTCTTTAAAAGCAGCAGTGATTCCCATGCAGACCTCCTTGCACATGTAACGGTGAAAATACCTGCAGCCATTCTGTGGATTAAGCATGCGGTCTTTCTTTGAGTTGGACGTGGCCGCTGAGGCAGCAGACACGGAGCATGTGTGAATGTTGCGGTCGTGACCGATGCCTTCCTCTGCGTTCTCCCTGGGCCCCGCCCTGCCGATGCTGAGCCGCTTCCACGTCTGCTGATCTATCTCTGTCACTGGTCCAAAGTGCACGAACTTTTGCCTAGGGCTGCTGGAAGCCTTCTTATAGGCCCTTGCCTTGCGGCTGGCAAAGTCATCCCGGATGGCAGTTTCCGCTTTAATTTCTGGTGAAGGCTCAGGGGCACACGTGTGCTCCACATCTCCATCCCTAGTCAGAACCGGAGATAAGTTCCAAAGGTTTCTAAGGTGAGTACAGATCAAGGAAGAGTTTTTGAAATATAGTGGATGTATGAAAAATACTTGGATGGCTAAAGCAGAATTGCTTTTGCAGTAATCAATCAAATGAAGAAATGATCATTGCCTTGCCTGGGTAAAGAGTGCTTCTACAGCTTTTAAAATATCACTTCCAAGGTCATAAATGACAGCATAAGAAAATCTTAGGTACAATAAAGTCATTAAAAAGATTTAAAAGTCAAGTTTACATTCCTTACTAATAAACAAGCCTGTTGAAATAAGCATTCACAATAAGTCTGAATTGAAAAGGATGTTTCCTGTCCATGTGGCTTGTAATTTTTAGTATTAACAAGTTTTAACTCATGCAAAATATGTTCTGTCTTTTGAGAGGTATGTCTTTTTTTATGGCCATGAAAGTAAAGAGTGATAGAAGGATATGTGTTTGATTTGCTCAAAGTTAAATGATGCCACTGTTAGGGGAAACCATGACACACCTCGTCTGTTCTGACACTTTCAGCCTCTCCCACGTCTCCAGGTCAGCTTCTGTTATCCTGGCAGCCGTGATAAAGCGTGGGGCCTCACGGTGAGGGCCAGGCCTGCCCTGAATTCTCCGCTGGGCCAGGTCATCCTTGTAAAGATCCGGCACCTTCCTGAGTCCCTCTTCCGCAGGTTCACTCTCCTGGGCCCGCACAATACAGCTCACCCTTGACTTCACCTCTTCTGTCTGGCCCTGGTTTCTGTTAATTTGGTCCAGGCCCCCACATCATCGGAAAAATCAGGTTCCAGGAAGAGGAGCAGATAAACAGAATGTCAAGCACAGAAATTCAGAGGCTGAGCACAGAACGGAATGATGGAAGCACCTTTCCTCTCTCAAAAATATGGAATCAATTGTAGCCTGGATTACTATGCTACCCTTCTGACACTGTAACGAGACAGACGTTTCCACCAGATAACAGTCTCTAGTTTAGTTTAAGAAGAGAAGCCAGGGTTCGCCATAAGGGTATTAGAGATGGGAATGAGATTTCAGTTTGACAGTAATGATGCCCAATTCCCACCCTATTCAAGTTACTATAATGAATTCAAGTTTTCTGATTGAATTCCTGAGCCCCCTTGGAATGTCTTTTACTGCAGCAGTAAAATGTTAGTAACAAGCTCTGCATGATCCAAATTCTAGGATTAGCGTGGAGATAGCTGGAACATTGCTCACATATTAGACATCTCAACCATAAACCTTCGTAGGTATGCCAGAAAGTATGATTAGGTCAATGCTGAAGAGAAAGGTTCAATGTTCAAACTCAGTCTCTGACTTTTAATAGCATCCATTAGGTCTGGTTAATGGACACTTGATGAGCAGAGAAGGTATCCTCTCTACTTGTATCCACAGGGGCAATACCCATTTGTTTCTTATGTCAACTGTTCACCTTTACTAATGATAAATCTGATACTTTCTCTTTTTTATATACAGAGATGTTTTAATCAGCTATTTCTTTAAGCTCTCTGGCAAATTTTGTTTTATTTTATTTTTTTTTTAACTTTTTTGGCCACAGGGCAAGGTATGTGGGATCTTAATTCCCCAATCAGGGATCGAACCTGCGTCCCCTGTACTGGAAGGCAGATTCTTAACCACTGGACCATGAGGGAAGTGGCCTGATATTTTCAATTGTTCCCCCAAGAAGCAAATATTAAATGGCTAATGTTGACAATATTATCATTTAAACTAAAAACTGCTGCATCTATGTGCATAAACATTCCATCACATTAAAAGTCAGTTTCTAACTAAAATATGTTTCCTAAGATAGAAGTTTTTAGAAATCGACATAAATAGGGCTATTCATTTTTTCCAAGCTAAATCACCTGGATGACTTGGTGTATTTACACAGTCTATGGACATCGGAAGGCTACAGAATTTTCTATTCACTTTCAGTTTGGGGAAGGGGAACGAAGGGCAGAGCAGAAAGCCACCAGGGGGCTCTCTTTTTTTTTCAACAGTTCTTTGAAGCTCTTTAGAGAGATCATGGGCTGTGTCCCCACAAACAGACTCAGGTGACGACAGACAAATGGGGCTGGAAATATCAGGAATTAAAATTGCATGCAGGGGAAAGGAAAAAAGGAGGTACAAAAGCTACTCCCTTTCCTAACTCAAATTGCTGATCCCCATCAACATGTCTTGATGCTACTCGGTTATCCAGAAGCTTTTGTTTCACCGGCAGCAACTGATCCCTCCCACAAGGCCCTCTGAGAATGGTGTGTTACAAGGCATGCCAGCAAGAACTGCAGAGACCAAGAGCCTCCTGAAGCTAGAATGTGTCCTATAAAACTGTGCCAGGTCTTCTATGCTCTAATCCCTGTTTATGTCCAGAGATCTTTCATGTGCTTTGTATCTGGTGCTTCCTAAATAAAAAACTAAAATACAACGGAAAATATGAACTACTCCGCTGATCTCAATGACTCGGCCCAAAGAACCACTTTAATTGTGTAAAATACAGTTGAGATAGTAACATTTTTAGTTCAACAGATTATAAACCTCTTAAGTGATAGGCAGAAATATGGCAATTAAATAATAAAGATGTGAGCTTTGATTTTGATATAAAGGAAAAGAATGATGAACTCTGCACGTGAAAATTCAGCAGGCTGAAGACTTGACTGATTTCGTATCCCTCTTGGGATAAAAATCACTGGTCAAATCCATTTCATTAAATTTTCCTTTCCTTAATTAAGAAGATGGAAGAAAAGCTGGGACAAAGAATAAAATAATAACTTATTTTATTAAATAAAATAATTTCTTATTTTATTAAATAAAATAATTTCTTATTTTATTAAATAAAATAATTTAAAAATAATTTCCATGACGGAATGAATAGAAGTGTGTTACATATCTGAGGACTTTTTTTTTAATAAGAAGTCTCCATCATCAGATGTCTAGGTGATCACGCTGCTGTGAGGGAAGAAACAGCAAGCCTCATTTTTTTCCCCTTCCAACATCTGAAAGGCATTAGTAAGATAGAAGGGTTCATAAAGAAAAAAAGGCAAGTGAAGTCGCTCAGTCGTGTCTGACTCTTTGCGACCCCATGGACAGTAGCCTGCACCAGGCTTCTCCGTCCACGGGATTTTCTAGGCAAGCGTAGTGGAGTGGGCTGCCATTTCCTTCTCCAAGAAGGGTTCATAGCTGAGGAATAACTGTGATCTCTGCTTGCTGTGGATGGACTGGGGCAGCCTGGAGCGGTGGCCGTCCCTGTCCCATGTCACAGAACGCCAGTCTGACACCAGCACCCATACGTGGTGTGGATATAGCATACCTGCACATTTGGGCCCCAAGTTTATTCGGTGAATTCAGCCCTGTTTTGGACCTGGTCATTCTACTCCCTGCCATGTGAACTTAGAAGAGATTAGCTATCTGGAATTCCACTTCAGAATAAACCCCCATTACTGATTACATGTAATCAAGGCAGGAAATAGAGGAACGGGAGCCGGGGTAGGGGCTATAATTCAAATCACCTTCACCTAATTATATTTTCTCTTTCACATACACACACACACAGAGTGCACACCTTTTATGTTCTAGAGTTTTCTTTTCTGAGATTCCCTTTGAGTGCTGTTTGCTGCCATCTGATTTCTCTGCCTCTTTTTTCCGGTAAGGCCCATAGAGGAGTTGGTTCAACGGCACCATTGGCTTTGTCTGGTTCATCCTTGCTCTTCTAGCAGCAAAGTCATCTTTCTCAAGATCAGGCAGTCGACATGCAACTTCATCTTCTGATTCTGAATCTCTGCCGTGTTGGTGGACCAGGAAAGGGTTTTCTTTACGAAGGATAATATTGCGAACAGCTTCTTTCTCATCATTTAATTGCTTTTGACTGACAGAGCAAAATTAAATGGAACTCTACATGTGATCAGACCAAAGCAGTTTTTAAATCCCCACTGTCAGGCAGACAACTGTCTTGTTAGTGAAAGGTCTTCTCGATATCGTTAGTCCAGATGACATCTGTTTACTACTTTAATCCAGCGTTGCAGAGAGTTAGGGTGGGTTTCAAAAGCTGGAATTTAGCCAGCTACTAGCAGTACTAAACATTCACTTAACTTGCAGCGCCCCATCAGCATGAGAAAGACAGGATCCTAAATGGCTCTGAAAGTGACAATCCAAATTCTTTAATGAAATTGGGAAAAATAAGAAGCGTCTAAAAAATATTTTTATGACTTTGTGGTTTTTTTGGTTGCTGTTGTTGGTTTTCTTTCTTTCTTTTTTTTTTTTTTGGCTGCACTGCACAGCATGTGGGATCTTAGTTCCCTGACCAGGGGTCAAATCCACACCCCCTGCATTGGAAGCACACAGTTTAACCACTGGGCCCCCAGGGAAATCCCAAGAAGCATTTTTTTTTTTGGTTATTTTTTTCTTTTCCTCATTAGTAATGCACCCAATAGGTACTCAATTTATTTTGACTGACAGGGCAAAAATTTGAGCCACCAAGAAACTAATCTGGGGGAAATGCTACTGAATGCAGCTACGTGACGGCACAGATAGGACGTGTACCAGACTGCAAAGTGTAAGGATAATCCTCCTGCAACACTGAGCTAAGCTGAGGCATCTGGGCTAGTCTGTGACCATTTACAGAATGGACTCAGGCACAAAAGCTTATCTTGCCCTGCTCCTTACCACCAGCAATCCTTTCTTCAGGCTTTTACCCCCACTATTCTCCACCTTTCAGCTCTTCTTCTTTGTCTTAGTAAATTGCCAAGTAAGTTGTGTTAAGGCATTCTGTCAAGACATTTACTTAGGACTATTTTCATTTTCAAAGAAATCTTGAAGGCCCCAAACTTTAAGTTCTTGGGGAAACGCAGTTTAATGGTGGACTATTAGGACTTTTTATGCTTTTTGCTTTTGTCGGGGGCAAGGCAGGGTGAGAATACAGTTGATGATGCCTTTCTGATATTCAGACAAACTCCTCCCCCTACTCATAAGATCAGCCTAGCTTCTAAATCATAATAAAATATTAAAACTTAAAAAATGATTTATTATCTTTTCAGTTCATAGAGATAAGTAAATAAAACATCTTGATTTCTAAAGGAAGTTGAACTACTTTGTATCCAATTCTGAGAGAGTATTAAGAGTAAATTTTTCATGCTCATGGGACAGGTCAGCTCAAAAATGGAGACAGGAGGAATTAGGTTGGCTAAGAGCAAGGAGGTACTGTCTACACTGGTCGACCAGGTAGCCCACTGTCCAGAGGAGGCCATCAGCTTTAGGTGACAGCAGGCCCTCACTCCACCTGACTTCTGGAACATCAAAATCAAAATCTGGGCAGCTCTAATCATGCCCAGAAAACTCTTTCTCCCTGCTGACCACTGTTCTCAATAAAATTTTAAATCATGGAATTTAGAGGTGATGGGTGATGCTCCTTGAATAAATTTATTTCTTTAAAAAAATTTTTAATTGAAATATGGTTGATTTACAATGTTGTGTTAGTTTTGGTGTACAGCAAAGAGATGCAGTTACATATACATATTGTGTATATATATATTAATATATAAGTGCTTTATATATTAATATATATATATTTTTAAGCTTCTTTTCCATTAAAATTACTATATTGAGTATTGTTCCCTGTGCTATACAGTAGGTCCTTGTTGTCTATCTATTTTGTATATAGTGATGTGTATCTATTAATCCCAAACTCCTAATCTATCCTTCCCTCTCTTTTTCATTTGGTAACTACACGTTTGTCTTCTATGTCTGTGAGTCAATTTCTGTTTTGTAAATTAGTTCATTTGTATCATTTTTTAGATTCCACATATACATGATATCATATGATATCACATATTTCTCTTCCTCTGTATGACTTGCTTCACTTAATTGGATAATCTCTAGGTCCATCCATGTTGTGCAAATTAAATTTATTTCTTAATATATGAGACACTGCCCTTTGAGTAGCCCTGCTCTTCATTTCTTGCCTGGCCCCTCTTGGACGGCGTTACACTCTCGTCCCTGCCTCCCTAGCCAACAAGTCTGGCAAGAACCAACTGGCATTGGCTGACTGTGGCCATAAAGAATGGTCAGTGGGAAATGAGAGGCCACTGAATCAATCTCTTCAAAAACTCATTATTTAAACAGCACAGTGATGATGATAAAGAGGGTGGTTCATTATTATGAATGGGCTAGAATTCCTTCTAGTGTTAATTCATTGAACTCTAATACTAGCCTTGCAATGGCAGTGGGGTTAGCATCCCCATTTTATAGAGGGGAAACTGAGATTACGAGAAGGAATTTGCCCAAGGTCAAAGCGCCATTGCTTAAGTTACAAGTCAAACCCAGGCCGTTTGGCTCCACAGGTCCTGTTCTTAACCACTCTACTATCCATTAAACAAAAGCTATCTCCAGCAAGTTTTGACAGTGGAGCATCGTGTAAAAAATAAGGCATTATCGTTACTATGGAAGCAGGAGACAGAGAAGCTTTTTGGTCACTAAATGAAGAGGCCCTGAAGTTGTGCTCGGAATGGTGTGGCTGGCACTGCTAGCTGCAGATGGTAATGCTCAGCCAGGACTGACAATAGGAGGCTAGCTAACCACACCTGACAGGCTGGCACAGCACTTTACAGCTTACAAAGCCCTTTCAAACTCATTGTCTCATCTCATCCGGAGCAGACCCCGAGCTTGAAGCTCTCAAGTCCAAAAGCAACAGTCCTTCTGTTTTCTGACCAGAGTCCTGGGCTTCAATCTCTCCCAACTCAAGCAGAATTTTATGCGATAAAACATGCATTTACACAAACAGCCATGCCAACTTGAGCAAGGAGAATCTACGGCCTTATGCATCACGTGAATCCAGCTAGGCTACAAATTCCCTGGGGTGTTCCTTTTTAGGCTAAATGCCCAGTGTGGCCGGACTCATTTCAAATGATCTCAGTTTAGATATGCAGGCTTAAAAAGAGGGGGTGAATAAGGCTTTCCATATCACTGGCCACTTAAAGCCACTCCCTGCCCACTTGAAAAATGATCATAATGACATTCTGCTAATTGCTTGAATCCTGTAAATTCAGAGCTTCAAGGCAGACTCAGAAAGAGAAAAAATTTAATGACATAAATTCTGGGTTGGCACTGTTGGCTATGAAGTAATAAATAATGTATATAAGGCAAATATGAAGGCTTACGCACACAGGTATCTAGTTAGCGAAATATTTAAATGACTTTTTATAACATGCCCTTCTTTTCTGAAGGTCAGTTTATTGTAAACCTTCAGTATACACTACTTTGTTTTTATAATAATTACAATAGCTCTGAAGAGCTAGTATATTCCAGATACACTAACATTCAAGACAACGCTGTAAGATTGGAATTACAATGACCACTCTGCAGAGGGGAATGTTGAGGTTTCCAGTTATGGTCATCTGAATGTAAGTAAAGTAAGCACATGTAAGTGGCAGACCTTGGCTATCTGGCTTGATATTCATGGGGGAGGTTTGGCACTATTTCTTCGGAGTTATTCATAGATGAGTTGTGTTGAAGAAGGGGTTCCTCGGGGGGCCTAGCTCATTGCTTTACTTAGGAGGTATACAGTCCAACGTGACATGAGAAATGCCAAGCCCTGTCTCCAACCTGGCAACTCTGTCCTAAAACAAGTAAGGCTATCTTTGAAGGAGAGATTGTAGGCTCTGAGCAGGTGAGCGGGAAGAAAAGCCCTTGTCTCAAAGCTTCTGAGGCTTATATATTTCAAAGTGAGTGAGATAATGATTTCAACTGAGGAAAAGCTGGCATTTTCTTTCGCTCCCTTTTACCTGACGGCGCACAAGCAATCAGCTCAGACTAGCAGTCAGTTTGTTCCACTGGAAGAAACCGGGCCCTCCAGAAAAGCCTGTTAGGCCTCCTGGGAACGTCACGGGCACTACCAGAGACCTCCCAACCAGGGCAGCTACATCCAGAGTCACAGAGGTTCACACACATCCTGTGTCTGCCTGGTCCCTGGTCCCCCGGAATCTGTTCGGCAACAGTCAGGATACACAGGCATCTGGTAAGGAGGAATACGTGTCTGGCACTTAGCTGCATCTGCTCTTCCTCCAAAGACTTCTAAAATGTCTATTGTTCCTTGGAGGGTTTTTCCCCCTCTCTGTGATTAATTACTATGTGCCTGAGAAGATCCACAGGCTAGTAGAAAAGACTGAGTGCTGAAACATATGAAAACAATTAGAAAAGAAGCCCAATCACGTGAAACCTATAATTCAGTTCAAAAACAAGTTTACTTCTCCAATGGGAAACACCAAGTCGGAGAATTCAAATCTCCATGGCATTTTAATTCAGGGGAAGTGAATCTTGGTTCTTATTTTATCCTCTTAAACACAGAAATCTCAGCTTCTCTGGCAGAGTCTCATATTTGGGGGGTAATTAAGCTAACTACATCATAAACTAAAATCATAAACATGGAAGGAAAAGTAGTTTATGCATTTCTGACTTCAACGGCAGACGTATTTAATAAGAAAGACCTACTCTGTCCCATGGTGCTAAGATACCTCCTAACATATTCTTTGACAGGAAGCCTGGGACTTCTCGACTAGAAAACTCACGCACTTTTGCTCGTTTTTATATGGTATTAAAAATAATTCAAGGAGGTGTTTGAGAATACTTGTGACACAACCATCAAAAACTGGTCTACAAAAGTCAGGCCTGCCTCTCATCTACATGCCTCCTTCTTTGCCTGGACGTCATTCTCTCCCCATCTCTGCAAGCACAGACTTTCTCAGCTCAGAAATAGGCACAAGAAGGATCTGGTGCCTCTTGTTGGGTTCCAAGATGTGGTGGCCAGAATGCATTTGGATTGCAAAGATAGGAGACTGAAGTTAAAATGCCTTAAGAGACATCAGCATATTGAAATGTTTCATAGTCTTATTTTCCAGACACCAAGAATCCTTTCCTTCCTCATGAGATGCATTTCATTCCAGTTAAGCTACTTTCTGCCACATTAAAAGCAGGATCCAAAATGTGATAAATTTAGGATGGCCGTTGACTCTGTTGTGGGCTGCAAAAAGTAAGTGACAAAGACACAGACAGGGCAGGCTGGTGGCATGGTCTATATAAAACTTTTATGAGAGAGCTAGCAGCTGAAAAATCTCTCTAACAAATGAATTCTGGGTGTTTGGAGCAGCTGTGTTGTGTTGCTATTGGGAACATTCTCTGGGAATATGCATGATTTTCCTGAACTCCATTTATAAAATGCTAAGTCAGTAGCTCTAAAGTATGACGTTAACTGACATCTGCAGACATTAACTGACCTGCAGATTTCTGCTTAATAGAGCTAACTTGGATAAAATATGGAAAAACTAAGCCAGATCCCAGGAACATGGACAGGAGCAAAAATTACCACACAAATATACTATTATTCTTCAATTAGAATTCACGGTTGTAGACTAACTACGACTCTAGGTCTGTGCACAGGATGGGAGCGGTCATAAAAGACTGCACTGTTTTATCAGAAAATAAACTTCCAGTTACTAAAGAGGCACAGGACGCTCGTGGAATCCCCAGCCTTTGCCCACTCTCCTCTCTTCTCCACATCACCACGATTCCTGGGTGCGCCGCGTTCTCTTCAAGTCTCTGCCCACTTGTCTCCCCGTGCTCTTTTGGATACTCTAAAGATCACATGTCCATGGGACCTCAGAGAGTCGGACATGCCCTAGCGACTGGACAGTAGTAACAACAAAGATGACACGGGGAGGTTCCTCAAAAAGTAAAAACAGAACTAGACCTCGCAATCCCATTTCTGGGTATATAGATCCAAAAGAACTCAAACCAGGATTCCCAAAGGGATCTTTGCACTCCCACATCATTATTCATAACAAACAAGATGTGGAGACAACCCACATGTCTATCAAGGGATGAATAAGGGTAAGGTTGTGTACATGCATACAATGGAAGATTATTAAGCCTCCAAGAAGAATTAATTTTGTAATATGTGATAATATGTACGAACTTCGAGGACATTAAGTGAAATGAGCCAGAGTCATAGAAAGAAAAAAATGGCATGATTCCACTTACATCCTGTAGTTAAAATGGTCAAATACAGAGAATCAGAGAATGGCAAGGTGGTCACTAGGGATGGAGGGAGGGTGAAACAGGGATTGCTAATCAATAGGATAATGTTTCAGTTAAGCAGGCTGAATACATTCTAGGAATTTGGTATACAACATTGTACCTACAGTGAACAACTCTGTATTGGACAGCTAAAGATTTGTTCAGAGTATAGATCTCATGCCAAGTGTTCTTACCACAATAATACATTTTTTTAAAAGTACAAAAGTAAATGACAGAAGATATGAGGGACTTTGTAGGAAAAAGAAAAAACCCGAGTAGCCAATATACATGCTGTGACAGTCAACAGCATTAGTAATTATGGAAAAAAATCAATTTTTTAAAAATGAGATTTTAAAACTCAAACATTGGCAATTTTTGAAAATAACAAGAAAAACAATAAAAAAGATGATGGTGTCTTTGGTAACTTTTAGTTACAGACTTCACAGATGTGATAAAAATGAAGGTATGTGTGTCAAGGAAATTAAGATTAAAGCTTTTTTTTTTTTTTTTAATAAATTCACTCTCTTATCTGTATCACTTATTACTGATTTCCACAGTGCCCTAGGCTTGAAGACAGAAGCAGGAAAAACTGAAAACCGTTAAGAGGATATACTCCATTTTGATTTTCTCAGCACCTAGCCGGGTCTTTGACATACACAGACGCTCAAATGATGTTGAAACAGCCTGTGTCTCAAAAGGTCTCTGAACTGCAATTTAAAGAATATCTGGATTTATTTCTGTTTTTAAGATGGTATGACATTACCCTTTATAATTTTAGAAACCCCGAGAGTTTCTTGTAGCATAAGCACAGTTTTATGTCAGAGTTTTCTAGAAGCACATACACATTTAGGACAGACGTGTTTATCTGTGGGATACCACAGACAGGAAGAATTATATCCTCGGTGTATTATCAATACAAAGCCACCCTAAGATTAAATCCATATAAGCCAGTGCTGGAATTTTCAGTGAAGATCTAGACCACAGAGTAACCACACAGGGAGTTGTACAGAGGGATGGAAAACATTCTGTCAAACGTGTGGGAGGCAGCGGTGACGCTGCAGTCAGAGAAACCTGAAGGTGGCCACCAGGTCAGCAGTAAGTGTCTCAGAGACGGGGAAGTCACGACGTTCACTGATCCTCCGCTTATTCTGCTTGAAAAAATGGGTATATCACCTACCTTGCAGGATTCAATGAGAGAGCAAGTGGCAAAGGAATTTCAATGGTCAAACTGTTGTGAATTACCATTTGTCCAGTAAATTTTGGTCTCACTATTATCTGTTAGGATCTTCGTGGCTATTACATGGCAAAAATTAACTGGCTTCTCCAAACACTACATGAAACTGCACAATCACATTTCTCTGTGACTTCAGCTGCTGAGGGTCTCCATACCTCATGTAACTCGAGGCCACCAGGACCTATACTAGTGCCTCTGTTACAACGAAGAGAAGTAATTACTCCATTCTTTGTTTCTGAATCAACAAGTTTTAGACATGAGTCAAATAAACCTAATCGTACTTACTACTCCCTTGGGACAAAGAAAGTAAGTGGATTTTTGTCAGACAGCCACTCTTTCTAAAGACGGTGCTTCCCATGCCAAAGGAACTATTTTCTAGTGATGTGTAAAGGAAGATAAGAGCCATTTAGGAGTAGTGTGAAAATTAACAAGCCATAAACAATTGAAAAATCAGATGTTATTGCCAGATACATCCTGTAGCCCACAAGTGACTGACCACACATCCTTGACCAGGACAAGGTCTACTCAAGCAGCACGAAGCTCACTCTTTACCTCCATTTAAAATAACCAAAAATCTGGCAGAGACAGGCCTGAAGGCAAAGACGATTAGCTATTTCTATTTGCTCCAAGTAGGAAATAATGATGCAACGGGTAAAGCAGGAAGTGGGCAAACAAGATGGAAACTCCACCACATCAGACAGATTCCAAAGCCCCGGGCATGCACAAAGCCAGCCAGGCTAGTCCTGGGCCCGCACAGCTAACCTGGCAAAGCGCTGGGCTGCTGGCATGACCTTGATTCCGGCTTGCTCCAGCCTTCTGCGCTTCTGCATTTCAGCAGCAGCTTTCTCGTCAGACTTGGGAGCTGGTGCCACCACAGCCCCCTCTGGAGGAGGCTGCTCCTTCCCACAGCTGGTGGGCAGTTCTGACCCACCATCAGGCGGCTTCCCACTGGTGTCCATTTGACTGACGGGGTCCTCTTCACAAGGAGACCCCACTTCACTTTCCTCTTCCTCTATCGTTTCAGGATAGCTAGTGAGTTGGACAACATAATTGACCAAACTAACTCACGAGGCTGGGGAGCAGATCATAGATCAGCTCCTGGTCGTTCTGATATTACTTCCACTTGAAAAAGGATCATAGTATGCAATACTATTCTGGTAACATGAAGAAAATTAAATGCAGCCATTTGTTAATACAACACATCATGATCTCCACACTGATTGAAAGCTATTTCAAACTTTGATAGGCAAAAACCGTTTCTGACAGAAAGGCAAAATTCATGTTTTCTTTAATAACTACAACTTTGAATAAAATGTTTACTCAATGGAAAATCATAGATAATAAAGGTAGACCAGAAAAAATAACCAAGCAATGATCAGGATGGTTTTGCTAAAAGGATTAGACCAGGTTATAAGTTTCTTTTATTAGACTGTAAGGTTTTTGAAGGCAAAGACTCTATCTTACCTTCTATTGGGTCCCCAACACCTAAAAGATCTACTACTTAGCACATGGTAGATGCTCAACAAACACATTCTTACTGAATAAATGAATGAAGAAATACAAAAACATAATCAGAGATTAGGGGAAAGACTGCTTGCTTCCCTAAAGAGACGAGAAGTCCAATGCTTCTTCCATTTCATTAGGACTGTTTGTTTCTACCTACGACTCAAGCATGTTCACGCATCCCTTACATAATGCTTGAGCTTATGTCTAGATAAACTTCCATGTAGATAAAAGGTCTTATTGTACCTAATCTAACAGGACTGGGAGTCAGATAGTCTCCAGGGAAGGATATGGATGACAGATCTGTTCTCAACGTCCTGATGACGGAGCTGGTTTCAAAAATCTACTCATTAGACCAGTGTTGGTTGAATACCTACTGTGTGCCAGGCACAGTTGTAGGTGCCTTCGTGAAGCTTCTATCCTATTGACGATCTCTCTCTGAAGGTCTGTTCTTCCCACCTCCATCTGTAATCTCACATCAATGGTCTACAGTGGCTCTTGGGGCTCATTCATATCCAGGGGCCGTAGTTCCTGCATCACAAGCCAGGACAGGAGGAGCACAGCCCAGGTCTTACCTGAAGGGCCTCTCCCCACCCAGGGGGGAGGTGGCGGTACTCCAACTCTTCCGATATTCCTCTCGCTCCACCTTCTTCTTTCTCAGAGGCGCGGGGACGTAAGCTGTCTGGTTGCTCTTGTTGGGGAGGTACTGGTTAAAAGGCACTGCTGATTTCGGCTCACCGTGGGACGTCCGCCTCGCAGACATGTCATCCTTCTTCACATCGGGCAGCTTCCGATGGGGCAGGTCGGATTCAGAGTCGCTCCCCCTCCCTGGGGAGAGAGGACAGGTGCTGAGACAGTGTGCCGGGCTAGCAATAAAATTCCAAATGGCAAGTATACAGTATGGGGGATGTGGTTAAATCTGTGGGTTCCGGGGATTACTTCCTTAAATTATTCACTTAACAAATCGAAAGTATCAGTCGAAGTTAGTCCACTCTGGGAAAAGCTCTCAATTCTAATCAAGAGAGAAAAAAGTCAAATTAAAAAAAAAAGAAGTAAGTTTAGCTGTATCTGAGAGTTACAATTAACAATACATTTGCAATAGGACTAGATGCCTGCTCAGATTCTGCAAGTCTCAAAAGAAAAAATAAATTTACGGAGTTTTTACACAGTACCTGTTGTTGCATGTCTTATTCTGCACTAGATATTCTCACAAATAAGAATTATTATTATCCTTTGTCTTTGACGTACCTTTAGCCAATTCATGAAACACCTGGAGAATATTCGTTATAGTCAAGGAGCACAGACATATAAGAACTATAGGAATTCAGAAAAATGATCAGTATGGATTATACCAAGAGTTTGCCTTCCAGGAAATGGCTTGAGTTATTATAAATGCATATTCCTCTATATCAGAGCCCTTCCTGGTACCCAGCGCTGGAGGCAGTTCTTTCCTGTGAACACTATGGCCCGATGATCTATTTTTCTTCTGGCACTTTATCCTTTCTATTTTGTATTTTGAGAACAGGGCTTTATACCCTTCACAGTACTTATCACATGGTCTTTGCACACAATGGATATACTCAAACGATCAGACGAATCAATGAATTAGTCTAGCTTAAAGAGCATTCTATACAACGCAAAGGAATTCAACGTTACCAACATCAGTCTTTCACTGGTCAGTATCCAAATTATACTGTATCCTTGTTTCCTGAGTCTCATCTCATCAGATTTCTAACATCCACTGGACTGAAACTGTCATCAAAACATGCATTCCTGTGACAGGCAGCCACCATCTGAACGCTGGTTGAAAACTCTTAATCAGTGAGTGCCGTATAAAAGGGTCCTTCAACTCCATTGATAGCAAACAGAAATTGACTTCTTTACATTTGTGAAAAGAACCTTAAACTAAAAGTCGAGAGATGTGGCAGCCTTAGAGAAGCGGGTAGTGCAGGCCGTTATGTCAGATCCACTTTGTACTGAGCTCTGCCACTCAGCAAGGCTTCGCGTGGGGCAGGGACCAATGCCAAAGTAACACCGCTAGTTCTCCAGTCTTTAATAGAGTGAGGATAGCAGTGTCACCTACTTCGCAGCACCGCTGGGAGGATCAGATACGTGTGAGACTACTGCTACGGTCCTTGTCCTGAGTAAGCGCTTAACAAACACTGACTACTCTTCATGCTAATAGTTCCCGATCTGTCACTGATGAGCTGTGGGCTCCCAGGCTTGTCTCTAATACACCTGCTCATCCTTTTCTGTAAAAAAATAGGAATGACATAACCTGCCCTGGAGATTAAATGATTTAATGGCTTTTACACAACGATGAAAGTTAAAAGCATTGACCATAAACAAGTTGTTCATTGTTGCAGATGAAATGTTCAGTTTATGAATTATTCATGTCACTGACCTTCAGCCTCCCTTCTGGAGTTTTGACCATTTCATTACTTGTTGGTTTTTGATTCATAACTTAGTTCCCTTCTCACCCCAAGTCTTTTAGCACGTATATCTGTCTCAGTATCATAACAAAATACTCAGAGCCCTCGGGGAATTGCTTTATAACAAACACTAATACTACCTTGCCTTGCCAAGCACTTGGATTTGTTTCCCTATTTGATATTTTCCCCATGATACAGAGGTGAAAACAGAGGCTCAAAGAGACCCCTAAAGGGCCCCTTCTCCACGGCTGGTAAGTAACAGCTCAAGACTCCAATTTCTGTTCTCCAGATTCCAGCCCAAGAAAGACCCCTGGTTGCTGGAAGGAGAGAAACATGGCCCTGGGGAAAGGAAGGATCAGAGTTTGATAAAAGGACATCATCATCATCACATGCACTATTGCAGTTTTCTAACTTTGGGTGCAATGCCCCCTGCTTAAAGGCATCCTGACTGTACTTTGCTGAATAAATGAAGGAAAGAAAATGATTCTTCAATCAACTGTGAAGGCCTAGCATGGAATAGAGCTGTCACTATTCACTCTGTTCTAAAACCCTATAATCTATGAAACTTATTTTGGTACAATATCTAAAAACATATTACCTATAATACACTGAGAGTCTCAAAATAGGTTGTTTAACACATAAATGGATCACCTCCCCCTCCTCTCCAATTACTCTTTGATAAATGTCTTCAACAGACACTTCAAAAAGAGTTAATTTACAAATGCCCAGAGGCAGAGTGACTTAGTTGAAAGCAGTGTAACCTTCTGGACTTGGAGACCAGGGTCTAATTTCAGCTCCATCATCGCCTAGATGTGTGACTGGGGAATGTAACCCTTCTGTTCCTCAGGGTCCTCATTGGAAATAAGGTGATAATACAGCTTTCATAAGTTGTTGTGAGGATTACCTGATACCTAAAGCACCCAAGTGTTAGAACTCTTCTTATCTCAGGCCAAGACTTCAAAAGATTTTGACTTAATCCTGAAAAGATGAAAATGTACTAGGGTGGCTTCTCCATCTATGCCCAATAGCGCACATGACCATGATGACATGCTTTTATCAAAGTCCGATCCTTCCTTTCCACTGGGTCTACATTTCTCTCCCTTCCAACAACTAGGAGTCTTTCTTTTTTTTTTAACCTATGTTTACCATATACTGGCTTCCTTAGTGGCTCAGATGGTAAAGAATCTGCCTGCAGTGCAGGAGACCTGGGTTTGATCCCTGGGTCGGGAAGATCCCCTGGAGAAGGAAATGGCAACCCACTCCAGTACTCTTGCCTGGAGAATCCCATGGACTGAGGAGCAGGGCAGGGATTGCCCAGAGTCAGACATGACTGAGCGCCTCACTTTCACCTTGACTTTACCATATACACCACCAACCCTCTACTTTTTCATCTTCCTCTAGTACTTTAATTTCTCTCATTCCTTATTTCTCTCCCTTAACCAACCTTTTATATAAGAGATAAGAATATTCATTTAACAAAATGCATTATGTTTATAAAACATGTTCTTAATTTTAAAAGCACCCGAGTGGAAGATTTTGTACTTCCTCTTCAGTGGAGCCTCAGAAGGCATCTCAGTGAAAGCGAGGGAGGAACTGGGGGCCTATCAGGCAAGACAGGCTGAATTGACCCTGGGACCCACAGCTTCCTTACCGTGCGGCTTGTGTCCAACCCATAGAGTCACGGCACCTCTTATGTACGTGGCTCTTGACTATCCCTATTGAATGGGTCAGTGGGCCTCAGTAATAACAAAATGAAAACTCTCTCTCGACCCAATATGGAGTTGGAAAATCTCATGGTAAGACTTTCCTTAGTTGATTATGAGTCCTAGGAAGTAAATTTTCAAGAATTTAAAAAAAAAAAAAAAGTTCTTCTAAATTAGAAAGTGTTTATTAGGACTAGCAATCTTCTTGATTACATCACTTAAAAAATATACCATAAACTCTAATGAAATACAACATCAATTTGGATAAAATTATACCACATTGTTAAAGGCAGACAAAAAGTGTTGTTTTTCTTTAAAACCTCATTAGGTCTTGATTAGTTTACAAGAATACGAGCCTGAAGGTATCAGACTGATTGGAGAAATCTGTGTGTTAAGATGCTCTTTCACGGCTGGTGTTTTGTGAAGCTCAATTTCATGTTTTTCTCTACATGGGAAAAACTGTTATGAAAAGACTCTGGCTTATCAATCTTAATTGCTGCAAATGAAACTGTGCCTGAGCACATATTAGGACAATATTAGTAATTACCATCTCAAATCCCTTCAAGATGTGGCTCATTATAAACTCTGAACCCCTCGAAGCTGGTGACAGAATAAATAAAGGATCCACATTACCAGTTATTAAAAACCAGGATGAGACAATAATAATTCTTTAAAACAATCAAAATAATATGGATGCAATAGTTTAGTTATGATATGTTTCATGAAAGTAAATCTCTCTTTGAGTTATGTTAAAGTTCAATTAGATCATGCAGTTGGTATTGCAACTTCCAATACTGTGGGTGGGACTTAAGATGTCATGTAAAATTGTAGAAATGTTTTTCAAGCAGCTCACAATGCACCATGGAATTCTTTAGGAGTCACATACGATATGGCCCTGAGGCTAATCTATTTGCTGGCAAGTTTAAGTACTAAACAAAAGCATTAGTTCAGTCATGCTAGAATCTGAAAAATCTATTAAGCAAACAGAAAGAAGTGTGAGTAAATTAAGCTTTAGGGTATAAGCTTTGGACTCACACTTCTCGAGGCTAACATTGTCACGCTGCTTACAGTGATTTGGGGCACTTAAAATGTTAGGATGGTTTCTTAACCTAAGATTCATCTGTAAAATATGGCTAAGGAGTGTTTCATAGCCCTGTGAGAGAACTCACTCACATACTGGGCATCTCATAATCTGTGCTAAGGATTAAATGAGATACCAGAGGTCGAGTAATGAACTCAGGACCTGGGCATATTAAACACCCAAGTACTTCAGTAACATAGAATTTTATAACTGGAAGGGATCTTTCAGCTATAAAATAAAATTTTCATCTCAGACAGAAGACTTAAAGTCTCTAGACATATGAGCTTCAATCAGAAGCTAATTATTTCTTTTTCTAATAAAAAGAAATAGACACAAATAAAAGAATTCCCCTGAGAGTCTTTCTCCAAGTTTACACACGCAGAACCAAGCTATCTTCCCCTCTTATTAACAAAAGCACAAAGGCACAAGATAAGTAAGGTAAACGGCTTCTGAAAAATATGCATTAAACTTACATCAGGTTGCATGACCATACATTTTTGTAAAGAAAAATGATCATTCCTTTCAGGTGATATAAAATCCAGGAGATTTAAATCAAACCCAGCCTCTGAAGAAACAAGCAGTCTGGGTTGTGTTCAATACATCAAGGACCACCTGCATCGCTCTAGTCAACGGTCAGTTACCATAAGCATCGAATATGGGCAAAACCATGCCAATTAAAGTTTCACAGTCCCAAGCTTCCGAGCTGTCATAAGTCTGGGCCGTGTGTTTCCAGTTTGCTGGAAGTTGATCCATTTTCACTTATACAGTGTGGTACTCACTCAAGCATTTCCCTTCCTCGTACCTGGAACATATAAACCTCCAGCACACTTTATGAGCTAATGGTCTGTACAGCCTCTTGATTCACTGAGACCCAGGGAGGAATGATGTAACACATTTTCCAACAGAAGATATGCTCACTGAGGCAATGTTCAAACCAACCGCTGGCAAAGGCAACCCAAATTCTAAGGACCACCAAAAAACAACATTAAGAGATTTTTTTTTCCTACCAGTTTAGAGTTGCCGCAAGGAAGGTATGGAGTCTGTCTTCCCAGTGCCAATCTCTCGGCTGGGGACAAGGCAGCTCTTGTTAGTGTTTCATTCTAAGAAGTGCAGTTTATTAAGGCTCCAACCTACCATCACTGCTTCCCCTGAGGACTACATCTGGCGAAGGAGTCTGCCGGGAACGGGAGCCAAAGGAATCCAGGCTGTCGAAGGAATCATCTCTGCCGTGTCGAGGGGGAGAGAGGGAGTCACTGCGCTCCGAGTCCCAGCAGTCGATGTAGCCACTGTCTCGAATACTACGTTTAGGGCTCTCAATGTCATCAGTCTCCTGTTCAAGAAGAAAACAAAAGGATTACAGACCTTACTGCAACAGACACAGAGCCTGTGAATCTCAGGAAAATCAGTCCCCGGCGGTCTCCAAAAAACCCTGCATATACAATCACTGGAAAGGCTACAGCAAGCAGTTATCACATTGATTATCATCTGCAAGTCAACATTTCATTCTTCAACCCTTCCCTGCTACAACTTTCTCAATGAGAAAATCACACACATTAAAAAAATAAAAAATCCCCAGGCATCTCGTAGTCCACAATGTTTAAAAAAAAAAAATTTGAGAAATTAAGAATAAAAGATCATCAAGTTTGGATTCACAAGAATACAATAAAAGATGAAAAGAAAAGTGAAAAACAAAAACCTTAACCTTGACCCGTCTTTCAGGATCCATAACTGCATGTCTGTTCCGGGACCCAGCCCCTCGTTTAGTTGTACAACTGCTTCTGTTTACGCTGTCTGGCTGAGGCACCCAGCATTTGTTTTTGCAGCAGAATCAGTTTCATAAAATCCTGGAGCAGTATGCTCCATCTTCTGCTACCTTGAAGGGAAATTCCTGCTCTGAAAGGGAGCTGTCTTTTCTGGGGCAAAAAGTTAAAAAAAAAAAAAAAGAAGCAGTGAAAAATATGCAAAATGCTTTTCCTGATGCTTCAGAAGAATCCAGGCATGCTCTCCCTCTCGGCCAGCTCTTGGCGCTGGGGGAGCTGAAAGCACTTGTGGCTGACCCACATGTTCAGAGCAGTGAAAACAATGGCTGTCTTTGACAGCCTGTGATTATAAATTCTTTCCAGCGCAAGCAGCACATACTAAAACACTGAAACTCCAGCAGAAGAAAGGTCAGTCAAAGCCATCCTCACCCTCACATTATAATAAAAGCCTTGTTCCCGCCAGTGTCTTAGCATTAATTACAAGAGTCCAAGCTGACGAAAACAGAAATAACTCCGGTCACTCAAAGATAAACCTCAGCTTAATCTCTCCCAGACTGTTGCTTAAAATCAGGGCTGGGAATGACATCCACAAAGACTGAAAGGCCCCACTGCAGATTTCCTGGGATGCTCAGCCAGGTACCCTCCACATTCCCCATAGAAAGGAAAAACAAACAAACAAATATACTCCATGTCAGCAATTTTTAAACACTGTCTACACTGACTTATATGCCCACCACAGCCAGTGTCTTTGCAGGAATTGCCTTGTCCAGCGGCTTCCATCAGTTATAACCTCTGACTCTGACTTTAGTTAGATCCGCTGACTCTCCCCCGTGGGGGGCCCTCTGGGGGGACAGGGCGGGTGTCATTCACAGGCACACACAGCTCTTGCATCAGGACTCAGTGAGCGAGAGGGGAAGGGAAGTGTGGAGAGAGGCACCCTGCAGCCGCCACGCCGAGGACCTGAATGTGGCCCGGGTGAGTTCAGCTGACATGACCCTCCGGAGGAAGGCAGAAATTCCAGTTATGGAAATGAAGGTAGTTTACTTGTAGGTCAAAAGTTAACCAGGACTCGTACAAAAGCCAGGCCTGACTTTCAGCAGGAAAAGGAAGAACTCATGACTAACTGAAAATTATATATCTAAATTGGATACGGTTTTGCATTTAATTTCTTTGGAAATGCAAGTAATTATCTTGGGTTATTTATCCACTGAGAACAGGCCAAATGGCTAATGTTATTGAACACTTACTCTGTGTCTGGGGCTATGCTTGATGCTTTTTGTAGGCTCTGTCATTCAATCTGCACAACCTACTCCCCAGTGATGTGGTTGGCGTTGTCCCCATTTTATAGAAAAGAATCAGAGAGTTTGAGTAACTTGACGGAGGTCACGCAGTAATCGGCCAAGCTGCGATTCTGACAGAGGACTTAGTCTCCAACTCCCAGATGGCAAAAGCTGACAGCAGATGCACTTCAGTATAATGACAGCCGTCAGCAGCATCACCTCTTCCAACCGCTGTATACTTACTGCCTGCGTACGCTTGCATGCTAAATCGCGTCAGTCGTGTCTGACTCTGTGCAGTCCTATAGACGACAGACCACCAGACTCCTCTGTCCATGGGATTCTCCCAGCAAGAATACTGGAGTGGGTTGCTGTGCCCTTCTCCAGGGGATCTTCCCGACCCAGGGATCGAACCTGTGTCTCTTATGTCTCCTGCATTGGCAGGTCTTTGCCACTAGTGCCATCTGGGAAGACCCATGCTTATACCGGATGATGCTAACCTGGATAGTCCCCCTTCACTAAATGCTGTGTATGCCTAGATTCCCAACCTATACCTGCTGCAAAAGAGAGTTTGGAGTAGGTTAAAAGCATGGTCTTGGAAGCTCAGCTGACTCCTGGCTCCACCCCCTTGTCAGCTGTCTGACCTTGGGCTAGTTATTTGACCTTGGCCAAGTTCAGTTTTCTTATCTGTAAAATGGAGCCAATAATATTTATGTCATAGGGTTGCTGGGAGGGTTAACTGTATTACCACATGGAAAGCATTCAGAAAAATGCCTGATGGGTAAGTGCTCAAAAAATGTTAGCTACGCATTCATTTGGCATGTAAATGTCAATATATAAATCATATAAAATTTATAAGTACAGTTAAGGACATAATCTTATATAAACACTGATACTCTTCTATCTCCTTCTCCATTTGCATCCCATAACTAGATGCCTTGGGCCCAATTTCCCATCAGGGAGGGCAAACACTTAGGAAGCCCATATCTAGAAATGCTAGAAATGACACAATTTTACAAGCTGCTTGGTACAGCATTACAAAACTGGATTTTCAAGAAAATAGTATCAGATTTTATTTTCTTGGGCTCCAAAATCACTGTGGGCAGTGACTGGAGCCATGAAATTAAAAGACACTTGGTCTTTAGGAAAGCTATGACAAACCTAGACAGTGTATGAAAAAAGGAGACATCACATTGCCGACCAAGGTCCGTATAGTCAAAGCTGTGGTTTTTCCAGTAGTGATGTGTGGACGTGAGAGCTGGACCATAAAGGAGGCTGAGTGCCAAAGAGCTGATGCTTTACACTATGGTGCTGGAGAAGACTCTTGAGAGTCCCTTGGACTGCAAGATCAAATTAGTCAATCCTAAAGGAAATCACCCTGAATATTCATTGGAAGGACTGATGCTGAAGCTGAGGCGCCAATCCTTTGGCTACCTGATGTGAAGAGCCACCTCATTAGAAAAGACCCTGATGCTGGGATAAGACTGAGGGCAGGAGGAGAAGGCGGCTACAGAGGATGAGATGGTTAGATAGCATCACTGACTCAGTGGACATATTTTGAGCAAACTCTGGGAGATAGTGGAGGACAGAGGAGCCTGGCACGCTGCAGTGCCTGGGATCACAGACAGTTGGACACGACTTAGTGACTGAACAACAACAAGTATCAGGAAAGCTTTCCCAGACTCCCAAGTGTCTCCCCTACCCTACCCTACAAACCACAGGAGAAGAGAAAGGAAAAAAACCCTGAAAGTCAACATGCTTCTTGGAGCTTCAGCTGCTTTCTCACAGGTAGTTCTGGGAAAGAAAAACAGAAAGGCCATTCTGTTCATGACTTCATAGAAAGCCAAGAACAAGACCTTGGATCAAGTGAGAGCTGGAAGCTGAATGGCAGCTTGACAAATGTAAACCAGGCCACCTGCGGCCATCCTCGGCCATAGGAACCTCAGGGTGAAGCAAGAGATTGGAAACAAAGATGTGGATGTTGGCAGGATAAACAATCTTATTGGATTCCATCAAGACACCCAAAGGCAAGCTTTGCGAGAGGGGTTAGAAGATATGAACAACGCAAAGGCTTGCACAGTCTAAATGTTCCTTTCTTTGCATCTGTGATGTTGTCTATGCTTCCCATCTAGTTGCCCAGTAGCTGCATCCTGTCTTCTGCAGAGAGCACTCCAAGGAGAGGGGATAAGACTTAAGGCTCTCCAGTGTGCTAACTGTCGGTTGCTCCAGTAAAAGTGTGTTAATGAATGGGGTGGGAACTACTAGCTTCCACAATATTTTTGGATTATTTCACTCATCTGTCCTCTTCTCATCCTCCTTTGTCGGAGATAATGAGAACCAGCTAGGGTTGGTGAATGACTTATGCTTTCTGAGAAACTCCAGACGCCTCTGTTTTACTGCTCACCATTTTCTGCTTCTTTTGATTTATAAGGCGGTTAAACTCTATTCTGGAGTGTTTCAGGTTCTACTTTTCCAGCCTGATGAGCTGTCTCCACCCACCACGCTCTGGTTGGGAAGTTATTCATTCTACAGATACTGACCAAGCATCTTCTATGTGCTAAGCACTGTCTCAGTTCTGGGGACATAATGTTACACAAATTCGAGAAATACCCTGTCCCTCTTGGGCCCTACACTCTAGCAGGGAAGAAGAAAAGCAAACAGAAACACCAGTAAATGAAGACAAAGTTGGACTGTATGTATCATGAAAAAATAAAGCAGATTAAGGGAAGAGAAGCTGATGGTGGCTGTCATCTAGGGCGAGGTCTTGTATTTGTTGGCCTATCCATCTCCCCCCTCTTTATCCCCACGTTCTGCTAATACCCCTCACCATCTGAAACAGGAGTAGTTTAGGCCAATCACGGTATATGTTGCTCCTGGTCACACTGACTAGCTCAGAAATAGAACCCACACGGGGCCAGAGTGCACCCCAGGACTTTTCAACCAGGGCCAGGTAGGAGAATACCTTGCCTTTCTGGGCAGGGAGCTAGAAGCAGAGAATTCTGCTTTTGGCCATACTCTCTGCAATGGGAGAATGTCTACCTATAGAAGGAGAGGATGAATTCAAAGACAGACAGGAAGAGATGAGAGCAAGAAAGAGAAAGAACCTAGAAAGTCAACATAGTTCCAGACCCTGAGATCTCTAGGGCCACCCTCATCCCCATGGTTCACTATTCTTGTAGTAACTCCCCTTGGTTTAGCTTAGGTGTCCCCCCCTTTGGGAGACCTTCTCTGACATATCCAGGCCCAGTGAAAGGCCATTATCACCATGCCTTCAGAGGCCTTTACGGTCTAACGCAATAGCAACCTACTACGGACACCTAGTATGTGTCAGACACTTATGTTAAGGGCTCCACACATATTAAATGCACTATAGAATGTGTACCATCGTTAATCATTTTTTGCACATTTCTCCTACTAGAAAAAAAATGAATATGAAGGAAATTGTTGCCTTTGTGAAAGAAAAGCTTTAAATTTCAAATCTACTTCAGCCTGAGTATGTGCAGAAGAGATTCCAGCTGGCTCTCAGTATCTGTTTTCCAGTTCTCTTCCAGTGAAAATACCCATAATCTGCTCTTTATTTTTCACTGGGAGGCAGGACACTGTAATTTTATTTGTTTATTGGCTGTGCTGGATCTTCGTTGCTGCGTGAGCTTTTCTCTAGTTGCGGTGAGCAGGGGCTACTCTCCAGCCGCAATGCACAGGCCTCTCATCACAGTGGCCTCTCTTGTTGTGGACCGTGGCTCCAGGGCATGCGGGCTTCAGTAGCTGTGACATGTGGGTTCCGTAGTTGTAGCTCCCAGGCCCCGCAACATGTGGGATTTTCCCAGATCAGGGATCGAGCCCATGTCTTCTGCATTGGCAGGCAAATTCTTTACCACTGAACCACCAGCAAAGTCCACATGCAGTTTTTAGAATGAAATAAAATCTACTTTCCTCAAGTCTTTCCTTGCAGCTAGCAACGGACCTGTGACCAAGTTTAAGTCAACAGGATGTACGCAGAAGTGTAGTGCATGACTTCCCAGAAGTGTCTTTAAAGTAAGGCACAGAGCTTTCTTCTTCTCATCCCTGATTTCTCTGGGTTAAGAGGAGGACGTGAAGGCTAAAGCTTGCATGGCTACCTTGGATCAAAAGGCTATGAGTTGAGGATCATGGAGTAAAAAGACAGTAGGCCCCAGCTGGTCACAAAACCTTCACACCAGTCCTGGACACCTCATGTCCAGATCTTACTTACGCGAGTTTGACATAAAACTCTATTTAATCTAAGCCATTGGTAGAGTTTTCCACATTGACCAGCCAAACTCAATCCTAATTGATAAAATAATACACAAAATGAGATAATACTGTTGTTTAGTCACTAAGTCTATTCAACTCTTTGCGACCCCACGGACTGCAGCACACAGGCCTCCCTGTCCTTCCCTATCTCCCAGAGTTTTCTCAAACTCATGTCCACTGAGTCAGTGATGCTATCTAACCATCTCATCCCCTGTAGCCCCCTTCTCCTCCTGCCCTCAATTGTCCCAGCATCAGGATCTTTTCCAATGAGTCAGTTTTTCACATCAGGTGGCCAAAGGATTGGAGCTTCAGCTTCAGCATCAGTCCTTCCAATGAATATTCAGAGTTGATTTCCTTTAGGACTGACTGGTTTGATCTCCTTGTTGTCCATGGGACGCTGAAGAGTCTTCTCCAGCACCACAGTCTGAAAGCATCAATTCTTCTGTGCCAGCCTTCTATACGGTCCAATTCTGACATCCACACATGACTGCTGGAGAAACGAATCTAATATTTCCAGTTATCAAATAGACCAGTGAAGTTCAGGTGGGCTACTCTCTAGTTTGCATGGAGACATGGGAGCACCAGGGCTGGTTTTGTTTAGTTGGTATGCTTTGTCCAGTGGTACTAACTACTCCCTTGGGTTCCGTGACATCTATCTTCATTAAAAAGGTAACAGCTGTTCACAACAGCGGGTCCTTTCAAGGCAGCTGTTGAGAACTAACTATCTCAAAAGAAAGGGAAGTTAGGAGAGACTCTGCAGCTGCAGAGACCAATAGATGCTCAGATTTTTAAGAAGCCAGACTAGCAGTAAGAAATGTCAATAATGAGAAGAAATTACATTTCCAGAGAATCAAGCAGGGAAACTATGAGGCAGAGCTTTTAAATAGTTTAAAACAGATAATCCATCTATCATTATCCAAGTCCAAATTTAACAAAAAACAATAAACATTTAGATTTCACAAATCCAGACTAAAGCTTACCTTTGTACTTTGCCTAAGTAACTCTTTGGAGTGAGATGAAGATTAAAGGACAAATAAGAGTTAAGACTAAGAAACAATGTGTTTGAGCGGTGTGTTTATTTTTCAAGGAATTGAGCTTAAAGGACTTTGTTTATATGTGTTACAGACCAATATGAAAGCTTTGTCCATTTAAACGTTCATGAGCCAGCCTGTTTCTAACCAAACACAAAGAACTGTCAGAACTATTTGCTTTAAGGAGAAAAGAATAAATTGTTAGAAAATTGCAGCAAATTCTTGCTTTCAGTATTAAAAGCAAAACTATAAAATACAGAATGTCCCTCACCGAGGTCTCATTACTGCACTTAGTTTTCACGTTAGAAGAAAGAGGAGGAAGGCCTTCGTTATCTCGGCTGCACTATGGGTCTTATCCAAAACCCATGGGTATTACTGATTCCAAATGAGTCTTCCCTACTCACTGAGGCTTGCTGGGTGGGGCTGCTCCCAGGAGAGACCATATCCTAGTACTTCGGGTGAATTCTTATTTACTGCTGCATCTTCAACAGGCATACACAGGCAGCCACACAGAAAACATACTACTTTTTCTTGGACAAATCCCTACCTTAGGTCAGTCTTTCCCATAATTAAATACAAAGCTCTGACTATTACCATGTTTTCCAAATTTTCAGGTCATTCAAATGCAAAGGTCATAAGATATGCATCTCAGAAGAGTATGTTTCTAATTTTTCAGAGACCAAGGCAAGAACTTGGCCAACGTTACCTCACCCATACCAAGGCCCTGACAGGTAAGCAAAATGACCTTTAGGATCAAAGTGCAGAGCGAGTCTTCATTTTTGTATAATACTGTGTTGTTTCACTCAGGCATTATTTCCCCAAGAAAGCAGGCACTGAGCTCTTTGGCACCCAGAGTCATATACTGAGAGACTGAATTTGTTCTTTGGGAATTAAAGTTGTATAGAGATAAGCCCTCCCATTCTCAGAAGGGAATAAAATTTCAGGTAGGTGTGGGGTATAGGAGGCAAAGCTGTCGTGGGTAAGACAAGCGGTCACTTCCTTGAGCACATGACATCTCTGGCCTGTGCGATTTCATCACTCGGACCTGTAGTGATCTTGAAAGCAAGCAAACGTGTTGCTTTCCCACCTTGTCTAAAGCTCACGGGATGAGGAAGAAAAGCCAAGTTACCTTTCTCATCTGAGCCAGCAAGCCTTCGAACTCCTTCAGGTTCAGCGTAGTCCCACTGTACGAGGCACAGCTGTTGGCCGCTTTGCCCAGCCAGTAAATGGTCACCAGTACCTGTGATACAGAATCGTGCACAGAGAATTACTTTTCAGCTAAGAGTCAAGAATGCTCCTCTAACAGGAAAGCAGGAAGAGAGAATGTGAAACACTAATTTACAAAAAACACCTTCCCTGAGGTATCCATTTAGGTAAAACTGTTTTACTAGGAACCCAGTTCTGCACCAGTCAACAGAAACATGATTCAGTAGCGAAAATAAGACCCTAGTTTTAGGAAGAATTTGGTTGTGAGAATGTGAGCAGGAAGGAAAAATAAATCTTCCAAAACTATTTTCACGTCATGAAGGTTTCAAAACCAGGAAGCAAAAATTTTCAGAAACTCTGGAGTCTTACCCAGGCGAGCAATGAAACAGGTTGTCAATTCCTTTTAAGAGCGGTACCTTTAAAGGCCCATAATTTCTACTTGCGGGCACAGAGGTTCTGCTAAGGCCATTAGCAAAAATTTTTCAAAGGAGTGAGAAAACGTAATTAGTGGTTTCCAGAACAAGATCAACAAAACATATCTAATTAAAGTCAGAGGACAGCAATGTAATGAAGAATACATTCTGCAGAGACCTAGCTCTGGGGTATAGTTAGTTAGATTCCTATTAATTCTGAGATGGGAAATTTGGGGCTGGGCAAGACTACTGCCAATTAGCAACCGTTTGAATGTTTAAGAATGTCTATGAATATTCCCTGGTCTGAAGCTTCAGTCCTAAGTGAATTTTGTCCTGTTTTTCCAAAGAAACTATCCACAAAAGTGAATTCTCTTTACACTGATTTTCCCACAGAACCCCACAGGGGTCATCTGAAGATGAGCTCCATAAAGTTGAATGACCGGGATCTCAAGCCTATGGAAAAGCTAAGACTACGATTTTGTTTTCACATTTGGTCTTAATGCTTCAGCTAGGTTGGGAAGTATTTACTGTACCTCCCTCTATTTGCTAGGCCAGAAAATGCTTTGGACAACATGATATATGTACAAGCTTCCAGATGGCAACAGGCCCAAAATATGGTTATGTGCATCACTGCTACGATGTGATTTGGTTTCCTACCTCTGTGGGAAAATGTTAGTTTAAGAATCCTTCAAAACTTCCAGAAATACTTTTTTAAATGATTACTTACAAATAAATTTCTAGAGTACAGACAATTACAGATGTCAGGACATGAACTAGGCCCATAAAATAACTCATGTGTGCTAAGAGCTTGAGGCTCTCTTGGAAAGTGTAATAGGAGAACAAAAGACAGGACTGTGTTGTGTCTTAGATTGTGGGATTTCTGTTTAAAATTGTATGATGAAAAATGCACATAACCCTGGTTTTATAGAGGAAGAAAAAGGAGGTAAGAATGACAATGTCAGTCAAATATAACAGCACCCTGGAAATTTTTTAAAAAGTGGAGGGTCGCAGCCAATTTTAAAATTTTATATACAGAAGGTCATTTCATACACTCTTCGATTTAAACTTAAAAGAGCACTAGTGTACTTGCCCTTGGAAAATAAGATCTAACTAGAAAAAGATGATTTTGGAAGGTACTAATAAAAACCTCAAAGGTTAATAGCAAAAAAATACACAAAAGGTACGGGCCCACAACAGTCAACGGTATTTATATCAAACTAATGTTTTCCCAAAACCAACTTGCCCAACTGCTTAATTTAATAACCCCATCTGTGCTTACCAACAGCAAAGAGGTAATGTTAGTACTCAGACAGATCATTCTGTGTTTAAGAAACCAAATTACAAATAGAGTGCAAGCTTTCATTTATTTCAGATGGAGCTCTTATCTAATTAAAGAGACATCCCCCCCGAAAAAAACTACCATTTTTATTTCTATCACTGACATTAATTTTTCTATCAGAGGCACATATACTTGTTTTCTAAGAATGATTCTTTCTAGCTAGGCATTCGAGAGGCACTGAACTTATGAGGTAAAATTTATACCTGAACCACCAATGTTAGAAGGAGAAAAGCTTAGAAAGTAAGCTAAAACACTTACATTTTTCAGCTTCCTACTATAATCAAGACTCCTAATCAGGAAAAAGGAAAAGAAAAATGATCAGTTTCTTCACTGTGATCTTCATTTCAACATCTCTAAGATATATGTGAAAGCTAACAAATATAATGAAATCATCAAAATATATTATTTTTAAGGTCTACGATTAGTAATTTCAGGTACTAAATAAAACTACTTAGAAAACAAAATATAGAAGGATAATATGGGATTAAAATTCCATAGTACACCATGGAAAGATGAATGTTTTGTAACATCTGGAAAATGAAGAATTCCATTTAAAACTAGGACTGTTTATATTTGTATACTCAAAGCTGAACTGTTCAAGTACAATTTTGCCTAGGTTATATATCACTGTCAAACTGAAATCTGACTGCACTTCCAAAATCTTCTTTATACAAGTACTTTTAACAAAGGTCTAAAACTACTTAATTAAATAGACCTGAAAAATATATGTAGAAGAGGCAATACTATCCAAATATTTGTTCTTTTCTGCTATGGACATAAATTAGTGCTGGGGATTAGCCATTAGCAGGAAAATATGCATGCTATGTTCAAATATACACACATTCTTAAATATACAGAAACATTTATTCTCAAACTATAAACAAAAAAGCTACTTGGTGGTACTTTCTAAATATTCATACAGTGAAATATAAAAATTTCTTCTAAATTATTCTAAGTTTTCTTTAGCATGTCAACAAATAAATACTAGGAAAACAAAAGCTACATTTCTTTTTCCCACAGAACTTCAGTTGGGGTTGGGGAGGGAGAACGTAATTCTATTGAAAAAACTAGTCAAGAATTTCTTCAGATATTTAGATCACAATTACCTAACTGCTGCCTATTCTGACCCAAAGTACAGATTAATGAACAGATGCACAATTTTAAATCAACTGAGATTTGAGGGAACAGAAAACAACATAGGCCACATTAAGGATATAAACCATCAACAGACACTTGCATTGTAAGAAGCAGTGGTCCAATTTGGATTTGATTAAGAGCATGTTTCATATTCCCCCCTATTAACAGAAAGAATGATATGTCATTAACTGCTTAGGTGTTTGCTAGGATTTTAAAAAACTGAACATAACAACAAAACTAGATGAAAGCAAACAAAAATCTATGAAAGATTTGAAATTTTTGTGAGAAACAAGAACAGGGAACATAAGACTTTTTCTGCACTGACAATGAACATTTTTTGACTAAAAATTGTGACCCAGTTCTGAAAAAAAGTCACACTTGGCACACACTAGGAGCTCACAAAACATTTGTTGAGTGATTTCCACATAACAACCAATTATGTGAAAACGCTTCTAAATTTTTCAGAGACATCCTCGGGAGCAACCCAAAGGCTTCCTCCTTTCCATCCAGTCACTGCAGTTCTCTAGAATGGTATTTGCTGCAAGCCCTCTTGGATTATGCTTTCATTTCTCACCAAGGCTGTCTGGCACCCATTACAGGTAGACCTCACGAAATTACACACCCAGTAATCATTTGCAGGTTCTCCCTCTTTCTTTCTTTCTCTACTCAAGTTACTTCTCAAAAAAAAAAAAAAAAAAAGTAAGAAAAATTACCTACAAAGAAAGCTAGTCTAAAGAGTACTTTTAAAAAGACAATTTGAAAAAGTATCAAGATTATATATGTATATGTTGGCCAATTTACTTTTCTCTACAACAGTAACTGATACAGTGGTCTAAAGCAACTATACTCCAATTAAAAAAAAAAAGCATCAAAATTTTCTTTTTGGGATCCACCCCTCTACCTATTGCTTTCACTACTAATTGGTGTCAACAGGGTGTTTTCCATCTCTGCTAATGTTTGGCTCAACTTTCAGAGGGGAAAGCAGAAAAATATAGCAGTTTCTGCTTTCATTTACCATAGCTATGAAATCCACATGTGTTACAAATGTCCCCAGACGGTACTAAGTTAAACCAGCATCACTTACAGACAAGTTGTGAAGCGGATAGTTCATTCCATGCCCCAATCCTCCTTAAGGCTACAGAAGATTTTCTAAGTGCCATAAATGAATTTATGGCATAATTTCCATATAAAGTTCTTTATGTTCTAAATATTCATACAGTGAAATAAAAATTCCTTCTCTATAATTATTCCAAATTCAACCTCCTATAATGCTTGTGAACCACCCCTCACACCACACTCATCCTTGCTCATTACTCTTCTACCACACTGGCCGGCCACTCTCCTTTCTCTTCCTAGACATCAAGTTTGCTTTTCTTCCCTAGCCTTTCTACCTACCCTTCCTCTGCCCTGAATACCCTGTAGATCTTTGCATGGCTGGCTCTTGCTTTCCTTTCATGCCTCAGTCCTCAGCTGAAATGCTACCTCTTCAGAGAGACTATTCTTGACACCCTTTCTTTTTTATTACCCCCCCCAGTTTTGTTGAGCTATAATTGATATAAAACATTATGTAAGTTTAAGGTATGCAACACAATGATTTGATATATACATATTGCAATTGTCACTATCTTTTACATCATCTATTTTATTACTATTTTATTTTCTCCTCAGCACTTATCACTCCCTGCAATTTTTAAAAATCTGCTTATTTACTTCTCATTTCTTGACACACGGTATATAGATTCCACGTGAACAGAAGGCCTATTCTCTAGTGACCAGAAAGGATCAGGCACATAGTAGCTGCTCAGTAAATCTGTTGAATGAATGAAAAATATCAGTCACAGGGGAAAGTGATGGGCAAGTGTTTCTTAACAAAAATAATAACCTCAAGTGAAGGAAAAACTTGGAAGAAAATAAGAAGAAATATAAAATGGGAGATAAATGGAAAGATATGATAAAGAAGGGAAGGGAGGCACTGGGAAGAGAAGGAGACAGAGAAAAGAAGGAAAAGAAAGATAAAGGACAGAGGAAAGAACAGGAGGAGGGGAAGACGGCCTAGTAATTGAGAAGTGATTGTGAGCCACTGGTCTAAGTGACTTTTTTTTCCTTTGGATTGCTTTCTGTGTCTTTGAATTAAAGTCTCTTTAGAAGTTGGTTGAACCATCTTCCCAGATCTGCCCCGAGCAAGCTTTAGCTAGAATCATACCCGTAAGAATATTCTGTCCAATTCCATTTTACATATGAAGACACAGAGGCCTACTGAAGCAAAGGATCTTGCCTTGGATTATAGACCTAAGGGGTAGCACATGCAGAGGTAGACCCTGGATTTCCTGATGCCCAGGGTTTTATAGAAAAGCAATAACGGTGATATGAGTTCTAAATCTCTAAAACTAATCAATCTCAGTGTTCTCCTGGTTTAGTAACATACTGGTTTAGAGTGACTTAAAAAAAAAAAAAAAATGAATGCAGCTGCCAACACTGTCAGAGTGAACTTTCCTTCACCCTCTCAGCAATGAGTGTGTGACTAATGATTACCGACCATGCCGCACAGTTACTATTGTTTCTGGTCACTTGCCACCCAGGTGAAACTACAAATATGAGATGAGGCAGAACCTGAAACAATTTCCTAAACTGAGTAATGATTTATACAGGCTGGATTTAGATACAGAATAAATGGAGCATGTGAGAACTAAAATGAGGTTTATGGGGCTTTCCATATTCAAATATCATAACTTTTATTCTGTTATTTTTGCCCTTAACTAAAGTTTTTCCATGAGAAATATTAAAGAGAGGTCAAAAGGTACAAACCTCTAGTTACAAAATAAATAAATAATGGGGTTGTAATGTACAGCATGATAACTATAGTTAATAAAACAATATTGCTTATTTGAAAGTTGCTAAGAGAGAAGATCTTAGAAGTACACATTGCAAGAAAAATACACTTTATATAGTGACAGATGTTAACTAGACTTACTGTGGTAAACATTTTGCAATATACACAAATACTGAATCACTATGTTGTACATATGAAACTAGTATCATAGTGTATGCCAATTATGTCCGACTCTGTGTGACCCTATGGACTGTAGCCTCCAGGTTCCTCTGTCCATGGGATATTCCAGGTAAGCATACTGAAGTGGATTGCCATTTCCTTCTCCAGGGGATCTTCTTGAACTGTGGTCCTGGAGGAGACTCTTGATAACCAGTCAATCCTAAAGGAAATCAACCCTGAATATTCACTGGAAGGACTGATGATGAAGCTGGAGCTCCAATGCTTTGGCCACCTGATGCAGAGAGCTGACTCATTGGAAAAGACCCTGATGCTGGGAAAGATTGAGGGCAGGAGGAGAAGGGGGCAACAGAGGATGAGATGGTTAGATGGTATCACTAACTCCATGGACATGAGTTTGAGTAAACTCTGGGAGATAGTGAAGGACAGGGAGGCCTGGTGTGCTGCAGTCCATGGGGTTGCAACGTGTCAGATATGACTGAGTGAACCACAACAGCAAATGTCAATTACACTTAAAAAGAAGGCATGCTGACAACAGAGAAGTGATTTTTATATATCAATCATGGATGACTCTCCCTTACTCCTAGTCATAAATCATAAAATCCAATATGAACTCCAATTCGATTTCATTTAGTAGTTTCCATATTTCCCCCATCATTAAAAAAAAGCCAGTATCAGCAGGCAAATACCAAAAAATTTACAGCTCTGAATTTTGGTGTCTCCCTTTCTTCTGCCTTTCTATGATAAAATGATCCAAAAGTAATCAAAAGGAGAAGTAACATCCAACCCAAAGATGCTATGTATGTAACTAAGCTTATTATTAAAGCATATTAATGCCAAATACTGTTTGACTAATTTGGAAAATGTTTTATATGAATTTGGTAGAGTCTGAAGAACTTTTAAACTACAGGAAAGTTAACTCTACCATCTCAAAAGGACTCTTCATCTCATTACTCCGCTCACAGCTATTTCTTTACAGAGACGCATATTGCCTTTTCTTTTACTATAACGTTCTCTCCCAAGAATTCCTTGGCCCCAAACATGGTTCATTGAGTAGACACAGTCAACAATGGCCAAACGGCCAATGATCCATCTTCAGAGAACTTAATCACTGACACATACGAGAAAACAGCTACACATGTAAATGAAGAAGAGATTTTTCCATAATCTATTGCCTTCTTTGCATAATAAACAGAGCTCAGAACTGTTTAGGAGTTTGCAGTCTTCCAAGAGCCTATTCATATGCCCAACTGGAGCCAATAAAAGCTTTTTGTCTAACCCAAACAGATTCTGTGCATACTTCTCCCTTGCTTGTCCCTCTGTTAAGTTTCACCTAAAAGTTTTCCTCCTCTTCTCTAAAATTCTAACTCAATATGTATGATTTTTGCATTTCAAAAAATTATGTTTGATCAGAATGGAAGTTACGCACAAGGGAAGGCCAATGTGGCTTGTTCTGAAAGCTGGATTTTCACCTTCACATTTCTATTTTATTAGGCATGTCCAATTCTCTGCCTCTTAGACCTTACAACATCATCACAAAACTGCAAATCAAACCATAAATGGGTTTCCCTTGAACATAAATCGCGCATGACTTACTTGACTGTTACTCTGTTGGACGTATCCTGTAGGTCACTGGGGTCAAAAAGTTGAGATTCTTTGAGGCCGAGCTCTTTACAACCTCTCAAGAATAATATGATATTGTCCTGGAAGGAAGAAAAGAAATCTAAGTCTATATTATTTAATATTATTTCATGAACCAGTCTTTCCCCTTTAATTGTCCAAAGCATTGGAGAGAAGACAATCATTGGGGCAGTGAGAGTCAAGTGTGAGTCATGGCTTGTTAGATAATAAAATCATACTTTGTTATGAAATCCTGGAGTAAACAGACACTTCACACTTCTGAACCCACAGCTCTGTCAAATTCATTTTCCTCCCCTTTACCTTTCACACTGGTATAAAACTGTAAGTTAAATGCCACTGAAAAATAACACTTAGGACTTCCCTGCTGCTCCAGTGGTTAAGAATCTACCTGCCAATGCAAGGGACAAGGATTGGATCCCTGTTCTGGGGAGATTCCACATCCTGAGAGGCGACTGCTAATCCTTCACTTTTATGCCTGTGTTCTGCAACAAGAGAGCATCCCTTGCTAGCCACAATTAGAGAAAGCCTGCTTGCAGCACCGAAGACCCAAGACAGCCAAAAACAAATAAATATATAATTTTTTTTTTTTAAAAAAAAGAAGTGCAACAGCGATTTGAGGGGAGTAGTCCCTGGTGGCGCTAGTGATAAAGAACCTGCCTGCCAAGGCAGGAGACACAGGAGACGCTAGTTCAATCCCTAGGTCAGCAAGATCCCCTGGAGAAGGGCATGGCAATCCACTCCAGTATTCCTGCCTGGAGAATCCCATGGACAGAGGAGCCTGGTGGGCTACAGTCCATGGGGTCACAAAGAGTCAGACACAACCAAGCAACTTAATACACAGTACTCCTATTGCTTCAAAGTTTTGTCCCATGTCTTATTGCCTATAAAAAATAGGTTTTACTACCTAAGAGTCATCTTCGAGTTTTTCTTTCTAACTGATCTTCAAAAATAGATCCTTTATCAGTGGGTTTTGATCAATAATACCTCTTTGTGGACTGTAAACTGAATTAAATTGGTGGGGGGAATCTAGACTTAACTGGAAGGGGAAAAAGAGGGGGCAAGGAAATCTTTTGGAAATAATATCAAAGACCTTCCTCATGGTGACGCATTTGTCTATCAGGTGCAAGTTGACTTTGGCCTGGCAGAGTAGCAGCCACAATCAACAGCCGAGGAAGGGCCTGGTCTTTATCTATTTGGAGTCATTAAGAATAAACAAATGGCTCTGGAAGGGATGGCAAATTGTGAGTCATCCTTTAGGAACTCTAGGATATTAGCTGCAGATTCATCAGTGAGGTCTTCGTAAAAGACTTTGTAAAAGATGAGCTAACTGGTTCCATCAGGTAGTTCAAACTTCAGGAAAGGAATGATGAGGACTGGTTCCAGGAGCCGGATCAATGTGAAGTGAGAGTGAAATTTGCTCAGTCATGTCCAACGCTTTGTGACCCCATGGATTATACAGTCCGTGGAATTCTCCAGACCAGAATAATGGAGTAGGTAGCTGTTCCTTTCTGCAGGGAATCTCCCCAAGCCAGGGGCTGAACCCAGGTCTCCTACATTGCAGGGGATTCTTTACCAGGGAAGCAAACCTATCTAAATGCTCTAAGCCAGATGCTACAAAAATCTGAAGTAATGGTGCTGGTAAATAAATCATATACTTGAAGTGCAATTTAACAAAGTGAACAAAAGTCATTGTATTTCCCAATGACCAGTGTGTAGGCAGGATTCTGCTAATAAGATGGCCCGCAAGAATCTCACCCCCTGAGGGACACACTCTATACAATCTCCTTCCCTTGAGTACCAGAGGAGCCTGTGGTAGATTACCACTCTGTGATTATGTCATTAACCACTTGGCTTTGAGCTGATCAAAAGAAAGATGGCCTGATTGTGCCTAATCATGGGGAGCTTTACAAAGAAGGTGAAGTCAGAGTTCCTGCTGGCCATAGATTCCACAGCTGCAAGGAGATGCATTCTGTCAACAACCACATGAGCTAGGAAGAGGCCTGGAAGAAGCTCAGCTTGAACTTCAGCCCCTGCCAACACCTCAATTTCAGCACTGTGAGACCCGGAGCAAAGAATTTAGTCACACCATGCCAATATTCTGATTAAAGACACTAAGCCAGTCAGTGGATTTGACTGAAGATGCTAAGTTTACAGTAATTTTTTATGCAGCAATAAAAATTAATACATCCAGGCTCAAAATAACAAGAGCAATAGCAATAAATTGCTAACCTTTATATAGCCCTTATTAAATGCCAAGCGTTCTTCCAAGAATTTTACATATGTTAACTCATTTAATTCCCGTACAACTTTATGAGGTAGGTACTATGATCCTCCTCATTTTATAGATGAGCAGTGTAAGGCATGGAACAATTAAGCATCATTAAGGCTTCCCTGATAGCTCAGTTGGTAAAGAATCTGCCTGCAATGCAGGAGACCCTGGTTCAATTCCTGGGTCAGGAAGATCCCCTGGAGAAGGGATAGGCTACCCACTCCAGTACTCTTGGGCTTCCCCTGTGGCTCAGCTGGTAAAGAAACGGCCCACAACGTGGGAGACCTGTGTTCGATCCCTGGGTCGGGAAGATCCCCTGGAGAAGGGAAAGGCTACCCGCTCCAGCATTCTGGCCTGGAGAATTCCATGGACTCTATAGACCGTGGGGTCGCAAAGAGTCAGACACGACTGAGCAGCTTTCACTTGACTTCAGCCAGTGAGCGGTGAAGGAACCAAGGCTGCAGAGCCAGGAAAGAATGGGGGTGCAAAAAGCCACGGCAGACACGAGGGGATCAAGCACCAAATCTGAGGCCGGCACCAAAGGAAGGGCAGGCTTTGGAGTCAGGGGCTGATCAAAGGGGCCCCTGAAGGCCATGGAGGGCAGAGGGGTGGTAACCTGGGAAGTAAACGCCCAGGTCTGCAGCAGAAGTAGATCGTTGGGGGTAGGCCTCGGGGAGGAGACGGTGCAAAGGAAGGACTTAAGAGGAACGAGGCAGGAGACTGGGAAACCAATGAGGAGATACTCTAATCTCATCTCCCCCCGTGGAGGCTTTCCCGTGTGTTATGTCTTTCCCCCAGCACGTTGTCTTTCCTGTGTCCCTGGATTTTTTTCAGGGTAAGAAGAGCCATCATTCATAAGACCCGTGTCATATGTACAAGACATATTGTAGACTGACAGTGAGCTGGTTATAGTCTGAAGTCATCTACCCTTCACAGTCTCTTCCCCAATCGCTTTACACGTTTTAAAATGATCCAATTTCTCTTTGGAGCTTTCCTATTTTGCATCCCACTTCCAGAGGTTTGTAGATGTTCAGGTGAGCCTTCTGCAGGGCATGCAGCAATCTTTCTGGTTGGCCTATGAGCTCTGAGGGCTTCTAGCCCAGAGGACATTAAAGGATGGGTCTCAGAACTCTCCAGGAATCATCTGGGACCCCAATGATAGGAACAGACCAGCGACCCCCACGTGGTCCCATCAGAGGCACGTGACTGTGGCCCATCAGATTCTCAAGGAAGGCGCGAAAGCGTTCTTCCCACGGGCGCTGGCAGAAGTGCCCCAGAGCGCCGCCCTCGCTTCAGTACGCAGGCTGCAGATGCAGAAGCACCGTGCAGCCACTCGGGCTGAACATTTTGGGCTGCCAGACTTAAATCACGGCAGGTCTCCTTCCAGTTTTGTGCTGCACCCTAATGATGCTGGAGAGGAGCCAGACCCCAGTCAGGAGAAAAGCCAGAAGGAAGAGCCCCCTCAGCCAAGAGCTAACAAGGGCAGCGATTGGAGCGGGCAGGGACGGCTGTGCCTTTAATTACTTAAAATGCATCCTGCATATTCCCATCTGCCTTGCTCTTCACGCTGGGTTTTTTCCACATTTACAACTCCAAGCAAAACTAACAATCTAGTGTCTTAGCTTCTGAAGCCAAGCAACACAACTGTGTCTCAATCCTGGGAAAGAAGTAGAGACACTGATTTACTGCAATGATTATTCTATTTAGCTCTTACTAGTATAGTACTGCAAACCCATTAATTCTTAGGCTTCAAAAGAAATTTTTTAAAAACTCTTCAAAAATGTCAATGTCATGATAAAACAAATATTGGAGACTGAAGAGACGTGATGACCAAATGTATCATATGACCTTTGATTGGATCTTAGATCCAGAAAGGAAAAGTATAATAAAGACTATAAAAGTTCAATTTAAAGGTAGACCATTGTTGGATAACATTATTGGATGAATGTTAATTTTCTTAGGCATGACGTTGCTGGTGTTGTGGTTATATGAAAGAATACCTTCATTTTTAGGCAAACATATGGATTTTTCAAGGACAAGTTATCATGTCTATAACATAATTTCAAATGGTTCAACAAAATAAAATGTGTGCGTGTGTGCATGCATGGGCTTCTCCAGTGCTCGGTGGTTTAGAATCTGCCTGCAAGGCAGGAGCCTCAGGAGATGCACGTTCAATCCCTGTTCAGGAAGATCCCCTGAAGGGCATGGCAACCCACTCCAGTATTCTTGCCTGGAGAATCCCATGGATAAGAGGAGCCTGGCAGGTTACAATCCATAGGGTTGCTCAGAGTTGGACACAACTGAAGTGACTTAGTATATGCACACACATGTGTGGATAGGAGAGATGGAAATAGATAGGGAGAGAGGATGCTATCTGTCGACTATGGAGAAAGAGATAAAGCAAGTATGGAAAAATAACTAATAATTGGCAAATATATATCTCAAAACTTGGCCATTTTTTTTTTTTTTTACAGCCTGGTGGGCTACAGTCCAAAGGGTGGCAAAGACAGTAAATGCGGCGCTGTGGGCACATGGTGGTCTCTGTCAAAACGACTTCACTCTACCCTGCGTGCATGATGAGTGGCTCACTAATGTCTGAGTCTTTGCGACCCCATGGACTGTAGCCTTCCAGGCTCCTCTGTCCACGGGATTTTCCAGGCAGGAATCCTGGAGTGGGCTGCCATTTCTTTCTCCAGGGGATCCTCCTGACCCAGGGATCAAAACTGCATCTCCTGGGTGTCTGGCATTGCAGGCAGATTGTTTATCCGCTGAGCCATCGGTGAAGCCCCAACTCTGTCACTGAAGCCAGACAAATACACAAATAAGTGGAAGTGTCAGCCTCCCGACACACCTCACTTACTCAAGCAGGCATCGGGCTGCAGTCCACTGGCCTGGTTCTAGGTGACCCGTATTCCAGTGTTGATTATGCCATCTATATATCTGAAAAGTTTCCCCAGAAGTTTAGAGAAAAAGTTTTTAAATGTGTAGAAATATATTCAACTCCACAGGGTTGTGAGTTTCCTAAAACTAAAGGGAAGAAGAACGGTTGCCTCAGAGACAACTGTTGCAAAGTCTCTGAGGTACAGGCTCCAGCAGCTACTGATGGAAAGTTTTCTATTTCTGGCTAATGGGAAAGTGCTGCAACATGAGTCTCAATTCAACACACATGCGGAACATAAAGTTCCTGAAAGAGTCCATTTTGTGCTCAACTAATAGTAATGAATAGGTTTAGACCTCTGTTTACCTAAGGACTATGCATTCACTCCTGGTTCTTGGCCCAGGGGTTTCCCATGTCCCTAATCTGTGGGCCCGCAGTGTGTGTGAAAACATTTCCTGGGGGGGCCCGGGTTGAGGGCTGAGCTTTCAGCCCTCCCCAGGGCCTCTTCACTGAAGAAACCCTGATGATTCTCTCCCTTCCCTTCTTGCTCCAAAGTCAAGATGAAGGATGGCCAGGATGGTCTCCACCTCCAGAGTTTCCCCAGCATATAGCAGGTACTCACTAAACACTTAAAACAAATTAAGCACTACATTCTAGGTACTTATAAGAATGAAAAAAAAAAAAAAGCCTACAAAATTCTGGTAGATGAGAAGGATTTAGAAGTATGTTATCTTCACGATTTTCATGATCTATCGTATAGCTGGATTTGTTCAAGATACATGTAAACAGAGGTTTGTTTACAAAAAATTGTCTAATTAGACAATGGAAATGAGGGAACAAATGTACCATGGAACACAGCATAACAGTTTTGGAGTCAGGAGGACTCTAGTTAGAATCCCAACCTCATCCACATACTAGTTACATGGTCTTGGGCATGGTTCCCAACACTTCTGATCTTTGAATTTCTAATCTATGAGGTAGGGGATGCCATTAATCTTATACGGATGACAGAATTATGAGAGTTGGACTGTAAAAAAGGCTGAGAGCCAAAGAATTGATGCTTTCAAACTGTGGTGATGGAGAAGACTCTTGAGAGTCCCTTGGACTGCAAGGAGATCAAGCCAGTCAAGCCTAGAGGAGATCAGTCCTGAATATTCATTGGAAGGGCTGATGTTGAAGCTGAAACCCCAATACTTTGGCCACCTGATGTGAAGAACTGACTCATTGGAAAAGACCCTGATGCTGGGAGGGATTGGGGGCAGGAGGAGCAGGGGACGACAGAGGATGAGCTGGCTGGATGGCATCACCGCCTCGATGGACATGGGTTTGAGTAAACTCCGGGAGTTGGTGATGGATGGGGAGGCCCGGCGTGCTGCAGTCAGTAGGGTTGCAGAATCAGATGCAACTTGGTGACTGAACAACAGCAAATGTATTGAGAACATATTCCAGTGTCTCTAGTGTTTCCAGACACTCATTATATGGATGTTATGCATTATTATGGCTTTATTGTCAACTCAGGTTAAGAAGGGACCACAGAAAGTGAGAAAACTCTAACCATCCACAAAAAACAGTATTTATAGCCCTTGCCGGTTACATGGGAGATTTTCTGTTTGTTTTTTTTTAAAGGGTAGTTGCAATTACTGCTGTTTAGTTAGGTGTTACAAATTGCCAACTTGACTTATACAGGCTGCCACAAACCCAAGTGTAAGCTATGTACCAAAAGTCCATTTCTAAGAAGATGGCTTGTAGGTCATCATTTGTAATTAACTCACAGAATTAGTCTTTGCATGGTGGTTGCCAGTTTAAGCCAGAAAAACCTACTTAATCCAAAATGTAACTGAAAAGGGGTCTTAATTACACCATGGAACCTAACGGCTGAGCAGAACAATGTCTCACTTGGGAAGCTTATTCAGAAAGGCCTGACTGTGTGCTAGGCTGTAGTCCGATGGAGGATTCCAAAGGCCATAGCAGAGGCTTCCACAGCCCAATGGAGCACCGCAGGGGCGAGGGGCAAGAGTGAGAGGGAAGAAAGGCAGGCCAGCAATTCATTCCCGTGCAGCCCCTGAGACACATCACTGTCTCACCTCGGGCCTCCCTACTGCCTTCCGAAGGCAGCAAAGACCTGCTTGCTACCTTTCCGTTTCCCGGCTGTCATTTCCAACTGGCAAGGGGTTTCCCCTTTCTCTTGATCCACTGAGGAGCAACGTGTAGCTTTCTGGCTCTGAGGAAGGCACCAGCCCTTAGTGGATCTCTAGGGAAGCCGGACAGGGATGGAGAAGCCTCCGGCTCTACCCAATCTAACCACCACTCTACTACGTTCCACTCTTCTATGTTTCTCTGAGTTTGACTTTTTAGATCCCAAATATGTGCTGCTGCTGCTGCTGCTGAGTCGCTTCAGTCGTGTCCGACTCTGTGCGACCCCATGGATGGCAGCCCACCAGGCTCCCCCGTCCCTGGGATTTTCCAGGCAAGAACATTGGAGTGGGTTGCCATTTCCTTCTCCAATGCCTGAAAGTGAAAAGTGAAAGTCAAGTCGCTCAGTTGTGTCTGACTCTTCGAGACCCCATGGACTGCAGCCTACCAGGCTCCTCTGTCCATGGGATTTTCCAGGCAAGAGTACTGGAGTGGGGTGCCATCGCCTTCTCCGGTGAAACAAGCTAGATAAAAGTAAAAGATCATCACATAGTCCAGTTGTTTTTAAACATGGCTGCTCATTAGAATCACACCTGGAGCTCTGGAGAAAAAACAATACCTGGGCTCCTTAGATATACCTATCATTTAAAAGTGTACATTTAATTTCCAAATACATGGGTTTTTTTTAAAGTATCTTTGATATTATTTCTCATGTAAATGCTTTCTTCTCTGCAATCATCCTCTGTTTTTTCAGTCTTGTAACGTTGAGGCTTTCCACGGCTAAGTCAAAGATCTCTCTTGGTAAATGTCACATTGCACTTGAAAATATTTGGATTATTTTCAAATATCTTTTCATATTGAATTCTAACATAATTCCACAGTAATAAGAGAACAGAGAAGACTCTTGAAAGTCCCTTGGACTGCAAGGAGATCCAACCAGTCCATCCTAAAGATCAGTCCTGGGTGTTCATTGGAAGGACTGATGTTGAAGCTGAAACTCCAATACTTTGGCCACCTCATGCGAAGAGCTGACTCATTGGAAAAGACCCTGATGCTGGGAAAGATTGAGGGCAGGAGGAGAAGGGGACGACAGAGGATGAGATGGCTGTATGGCATCACCGACTCGATGGACATGAGTTTGAGTAAACTCCGGGAGTTTGTGATGGACCGGGAGGCCTGGCGTGCTGCGATTCATGGGGTCGCAAAGAGTCGGACACGACTGAGCGACTGAACTGAACTAAGCTGAAAAGAACAGACCCTGTATGATTTCAATTCTTTAATCCATGAAATTTTTCACCTTGTTTTATGTCTCTGGATATGTTCCAGCGTCTCCTGGTTTATAATCTTTAGGAACTTGAATAGAATTTGTACCCTGCTGTTGTGTAAAAATTGTATACATCTTAATTATGTTGAATTGATTCATAGCACTTTTCAGGTCTACTATATCCTTCTACTTTTCTGGCTATTCATTCTATTAGTTTCTGAGAGTTTGATATTGAAACTCCAGCTAAAAATCTTAATTTATCTACTTAAAAAATAATTATAATATACAGTGGAACTATATGTAACTTTGTTCTGTATTTTCTAAGTCGCCTATAAATGTGTTATCATATTTTCAGAATTAAAATTTTAAATGCTATATATATATATATATATATATAAAGCCTCTGTATAATTTTCAATTTCTATAAAGGAAAAGACTAGGCAGAGGTAGCAAAATGTAAACTGACATTACATCTGGTGAATTTATTATCTTAACCCATTTTCTATAGTAAATATTTGCTTCAAAAATCTTAATAAGGATTAGGGTAGCTCACAAAGATTTGCAAGCATATCAGAGAAGATCTAGACTTTTCTTGAAAATCAATAACTAATAGCAATGGTACTTTTCTGTTCTCTAAGGCTTTTTTTTTTTTTAATGGTTTTTGCTAGGTTTCCTGCATTTGAAGCAAACAAATTCCCTCTAACAGAAGTGCAATTATGAAATTCATAACTTAAGGAATACATTACCGAAATATCTGCAGGAACTTAGCCCGCAATTAATAGAATCTGGGGATTTCCGGTACCTGCCGTGAGTTCACGGTCGCTCTCCTAACCTGCATGGGTTCCAGCCTGGCTGCATTAACTGGCCGGTGTCCAGCCACAATCAGCAGTTGCCAGACTTTTAACGCACTTGAGTTTGCCGGGAGCACTTAATGAGGATACCAGGCCTTCCACGGAGAGGCAAAGGCGGCTCGCCCTGCCCGGGGGAATTCGGGGGAAGTCTGGCCCAGAAGGTGGCCGCTGGGCTGCTGCTTGCAGAAGAAGAAAATATGTTATGGATGGGAAGCGAGTAGAAGCACAGTGATTTTCAAGAAGAGAATGGGGAGGGGAAGAGAGCTCTGCGCGGTAAGCTTGGGAGAGTTTGTGAGAGCCTTGGGAAGGATTTGTGAAGCCTTGTGAAGCACTGTTCTCTAGGCATTGGGGAATCAAGTCCAGGTAATAAGGACAGAAACAGTCCTGCGATCAACCTCTATTTTGGGAGAATATGTTGGGTGGCATCAGGAGAGATCCCCTGGGTGGAGGAGAGGGTCCGTTCAAAATTATAAGAGCTCTGGGAGATGTGGAAAAGCCTGAACTTATTCAGAAGTACTGAGTTTAGCCAAAAAATTCATTTGGGATTTTCCACAGGATGAAATGGAAAAACCCGAACGAACTTTTGGGCCAACCCATCAGTAAGGGCAGGAAAGGGGGGAGAGTGTGAGCACCCACTGTTGGCTTGGCAGTTGAGTGGATTCAGGAATAGAGGGTGAGGAGAAGGAGAAGGGTTTGGAGTGATGATGACGTTTTCAGCCATTAAGACCATCTTAAAAAACAGAGGAAGGGGAGATTTGTGAGAAACAGAAATAATAAATGAAGCTTGGAACACTCCCTATTCCAAGAGGCACGGTTCATCAGGAGCTTGTATTTTGGTTGGCTACTCGGAGGCTGAAGGGCCTCGGACAAGTTGCTTACATAATCTCTGCCTCAGCTTTCTCTTGAAAGCACAGGTCCTTACGAAGACTCACAAGGCCCCACAGGAGCCGCCGCCCACTACCTCTCTGACCCGCCCACTGCCTCTCTGACCCGCCCACTACCTCTCTGACCCGCCCACTGCCTCTCTGACCCGCCCACTGCCTCTCTGACCCGCCCACTGCCTCTCTGACCCGCCCACTGCCTCTCTGACCCGCCCACTGCCTCTCTGACCCCACCCCACCTCTGCCTGCCTCTCTGACCCGCCCACTGCCTCTCTGACCCGCCCACTGCCACCCCACCCCACCTTGCTCCCCTTCCCTGGAGCCAGGCACAGCCCCTTCCCTGCTGGTCCTCAACCAACCAGGAAGATCCCTGCCAGGGCCTATGCGCTGCTCCTTTTCTTACCTAGGTATTATCTAGAATGGTCCTTTTTTTTTTTAAACATAATTAAGATTTATACAATTTTCACATAACAGAAGGATACAAATTCCCTTTAAGTTCCCATAGATTATAAACTAGGAGACATTGGAAGATGCCCAGGAACATAAAACAAGGGGCAGAAATTTCAGGGTCTAAAGGTACTGAAATCATACAGCATCTGTTATCACTGCAGATGTTAGAAATCAATATAGAAGGATCTCTTATATACAAAAAGTAAACAGTCAAGATATATGCATGGAAGGAATGAATGACCATAATTGTGGGGATACATATAATGTCACAGAGATGTTGTGGAGTTAAACAAGAAAATATATGTAAAGTGCTTAAAACAGAACCATGTTCGACACAATAAATGTTTTCAATTGTGATATTTATTTCTATTATTAGAATAAAACTGTTAAGTAATCAATGAATGGAATTTCTGATTAGAAGGACATTACTGACATTGGGGACAACGTCAATGGAATGAGAGCGTGAAAACCATATTGCAGGAAGTTAGGAAATTAGTGTAGAATAAAAACAATAGAGAAAACACAAAGAGACACTTCTAGGAAGTTTAGCAAAGAGATTAAGAAAAGGTACGGTGGGTCAAAGGAAGGCTGGCTGATTGTTAATTTCAGCAAAGTGGCAGGTGAGGACAGACATGGAACTCTGCTTGCCGCAGAGCTTCTTTGCCCTCCCAGACCACAGACTTTCCCATCCTCATGAGGAATCCTCGCTGCGAGGAAGGTCTAAGCCACCAGTTTTCACGATAATGACCTTCCATCCTGCCCACCATTCCCATCAATCATGGAGAACTCTGGTCCCCTGCTGACTGCAGTCAACATTCTAGGTGACTTCACATTCTACACAGCAACCTGTTCGACAGCCTGGCTTGAGAGTCTGACCTCCTCAATTCCAATCGTTCTTACTCATACACTCTGTTTTAGGATCATAATTATCACCCACACCTGCTCTGTGGGGACCCCAATCTCCACTATCCTACTCCCTGGCTCGAGCGCCTCTCCTCCCAGGCTTCTCATTCCTTCTCTCCCACACACCTGCTCTCTCCTCTCTAGACCCCGTCTTTTCCTTTCAGCTCACTTCCCTCTCCTCCCCCTGCCTTATTTCCTTCCCGATCCAGTCCAGACGAGTGAGACTATTCCACAGCTCCACCGCCTGGACCTTCAACAGCCCCAGCTCTCCGCCTTCCCCCAGGGAGCAATGAGCAGGAAGAGGCGTGCAGAGGTGGAACAGTCAGCCTCGGACATGAGCCTTGGAGGCTACGCCAACCACTTCTGCCTCTGCTTGAGGCGGGGAACAGGTATGCCCACTCCTCATGTTTCTCCATGGAGGAAGAACACTCTTGGCCCCTCACTCTTCCTCCCCTAGGTTGGTTTGGGAGAAGGAACAGGGAGGACATGCTCGGTTCAGCCAGCTTGAGACTTCCTCTCTGTGGCAGACAGCCTGTCCACAGGACACATACGCCCTGCCTGTCTCTGCCGTGTGGGAAGGGGCCTCTCTCTGGTGGGTGAAGCCTGTGGTTGTCCAGCTGTGCTGGGAATGGGTGAATAAACCTGTTTAATTCAGGAGCAAGGATTAGCAAATCCACTTGGTTGCAGCTCTAAACCCACGCTCTCCTATTTGTTTCATAAGAAGTAAAGCTGATGTTTTCATCTCTATCTGACTCCTCTGTTTATGTCTCAGCTGGGAGGGAAAGAGAGGAGTGTTATTTACTGATCACCCTAAATCCCTAGCTCTCTGCTCCTGGTGCTACTGGAAATGATGGTGCTTTGCTGGGTCCGGAATTGCTACACATTTCCAAGCTCCTGCCTCAGTGGGCCCACTTGGTCATCCTTCTGGGGCTCCTGGCCAGCCCTTCTCCCATCCTTGCAGAGGGTTTTACAAACCTCCTCTGCTTTCTAAAAGCTCTCTGCCACGTCCTCACCTTCTTCTCCCATCAACAGATAGATGTCATTAGCTCCCAAGAGTTAATGCCTTTGCATCACCCTTCCCACGTTCTGCATCTAAACACTTTTTAAAAAAAGAATATAAAGTTGACAACTGCAGACATTTGCAAGCAATCTGTTAACATGTTTTCATCAATGGGAGTGAAACGGGGGTCAGTGTCACAATGAAGAGCAAATAGCCAGCAATTAGGCTCTATTATCTTTAATTTTTATACTTATTCAAAAATATTAATTGCATACGTATAGTATGAAAGGGTTTCCTAGGTGGCTCAGTGCTAAAGAATCTGCCTGCCTAATAAGAGATGTGGGTTCGACCCCTGGGTTGGGAATATCCCCTGGGGAGGCAATGGTAACCCACTCCAGTATTCTTGCCTGGAAAAGGAAACGTCAACCCATTCCAGTATTCTTGCCTATCTCCCATGGAAAGGAGCTTGGTGGGCTACAGTCCATGGGGTCGCAAAGAGTTGGACACAACTTAGAAACTAAACAACAACAAGAAGTATGAAAGGCAATGTGCTAAATGCTTTGTGCAGGAAAGGGTCCTGTGAGAGGTGGGACTCTTATTCACAAGTGAGAGAGCAGAGCCCAGATGGATGCAGGCTTTTACCGGATTACAGAGCCCAGTGCAATCCAGCTACAAGGATGTAGGGGGGCAGCTGACCCTTTGAAACAATAGGAAACCAGGGCTTCATCTATTTGGAACCTGGAATTGCTTCATCTCCTATCCACTTGCTCTGCACACTGGCTGGCTTGCTTTCACCACACACAGGTTTCCTTCACATGGATCCCCTAGTTTCCAATCTCATACATGAAGATTTTCACCACCTGAGAGGACTGACTTTTCTTCATTTGCAGTTTGAAAAAATACCAGGAAAAGGAAAAGACCCTTATTGGTGTGCCTGGGGTCAGGTCCCCTCCCACAGTGACTAATGGGACAAGTTAAAAGAGATCATGAATCATTTAAATCAATGGTGGGGAGCAAGAGGAGCCAGAACAGTTCCCCAAAGGAGAATGTGACCCCCTAGGAATGTGCATCCCCTAGGAAGGGGACCTGGGGCAGACAAAACCAGCAACACTGGCTGCCTTCACAAAAGCAGATCGGATGTGGGTTTTTATCTCAGAGTTCTTATAGAGTAGAAGACAGAATGACCGCTACCATCTTTCACAGTCCAAATATAACAGGTCAAATTTAGTTTTTCCCTAAAGATGTTCTTTTGAAAGGGTCTCTGCACTAAGTCGTCATGCTGTCTCAGTTTCCCGGAGGTAACAGGCTTGATGCCAAAGATGGCCAACCACGGAACGAGGCATGCCCATGTTGCTTAACTACCTCTGCTGGAAGGGCTTTTACAAGCACAGTTCCTCATCAATACGGCAGTTGGAGCCTAGCTCTTCTTGGGTCAGAACACTTACCACACGGCGGCTGCTTCTCCTTTCAGGGACTTAATATTCAAGCCTACTTAAGGGTCAATGTCATAGCGCTATCTCAGGAGAACTCAGATGCCAGCGTATCAAAGAAACTGTCCCGATTCCAAGGCTGTTATCCCACCAAAAAGTGACCAAACTCTCTCCAGACCAAAAACAACTTTATTATGTTATATGGCCAGGTGGTTTTTCAGCATAATGTATGAACTGTATTTGGTAATTGAATTAAAAAATAGTTTTCAGTTATGTAAGAATAACACTGCTTAAATTATCTAACTTACTTCATTAAATAATACTCATATATTTGACACCTCCTTCAGCATTTCTTACAGCAGTGATGGTCAAACAATGATCTGTGGACTACTGTGGGTTTGGTCCTGGTTCATGATGAGAAAAATGAAGAACTGGAAAACAGCATTTAGAAACGTCTATAACAACTTGGCATTCTAACCACATCCAAGTCTGTGATCTCTGGACACATCTCACTGAACAGAGTACACACCATTTTGGATGTTGTCCAACCTGAATATTGTGTGACCTGTGTAGTTAATGGCACTAGCATCACACATCACCCCAAACTGAATCACAAATTAAACAATAACAAAATGCAAATCAAAACCACAATGAAATACCATCCTCCTGCAATGCAGGAGACCCTGGTTTGATTCCTGGGTCTGGAAGATCCCCTGGAGAAGAGATAGGCTACCCACTCCAGTATTCTTGGGCTTCCCTTGTGGCTCAGCTGGTAAAGAATCTGCCTGTAATGTGGGAGACCTGGGTTCAATCACTGGGTTGGGAAGATTCCCTGGAGAGGGGAAAGGCTACCCACTCCAGTATTCTGGCCTGGAGAATTCCACGGGTTGTGTAGTCCATGGGGTCACAAAGAGTCAGACTCGACTTTCACTTTCACTTTTTTCAAGATGACTGTTTAAAAAAAAAAAAAAAACCCACAGAAAATAACAAATGTTGGCAAGAATGTGGAAAAATTGGAACCCTTGTGTGTTGTTGGTGGGAACATAAAATAGTGTAGCTTCTATAGAAAACAGTTTGGCCGTTTCTCAGAAAGTTAAACACAAAGTTAAGTATGATCCAGCAATTCCACTTCTAGGTATATAACCGAAAGAACTGAAAACAGGGATTCAGATATCTGTACATCAAAGTTCATTTCCCAATAAACAAAAAGTAGAAACAAACCAAACTGTCTGTCCATAAACAAATGAATGGATAAACAAAATGTGGATCATGAGTATAATGGAACATTATCCAACCTTAAAGAGGAGGGAAATTCTGACATGCAGTGCAACATGGATGAACCCTTGAAGACATTGTGCTAAGTGAAATTAGCGAGACACCAAAACACAAATACTATATGGTTCCACTTCTGTGAGGTACCTGGAATAGGGAAATTCATGGAGACATAAAGACTCCCAGACTTCACAGAGACTCCCAGACTAGGGGCTGGGAGTTCTGAGGCATGGAGAGATGTTGTTTAACAGGGACAGAGTTACAGTTTGGGACGATGAGAAAATTCTGAAAATGGTTAGTGGTGATTTTGCACCAACAGTGTTAATGCACTTAATGCCACTAGATTGTACACCTGAAAAAGGTTAAAATGGTCAATTTAATGTTTTCTATATTTTACCACAAAAAAACCCCCACAAAAAACCCCTCCAACAATAATAAATCCTGTTCTTTACCACAATAGTATGAGAATCCTTGCCCTAGAGTGTATGTCCAAAGAGGTTCTAGATCAAATAAAACTCGGAAAATGCTACATAAAATAGCCCCAGTTGGAGTTCATGAAGCTCAGGCTAGCAGTCGTGAGAAATTCCTTACTAAGAAACTTCTTTAATTTTAACTCAGCATTTCCTAAACATATGGACTTCAGAACCTTTTTGTTATCATACATCATTTATAATATCTCACAAAACGTGGTTTAAGAAATGCTGAGCCAGATGAACTACCAAGACATGGTTTGTACTTTCAGATCACACACAAATAAGAGAGCAACCGTCATCACACTTAGGGTGCAGCCATAGTCTAAAATGATCATCCTTTGGTTAGACCCTCCCATCAGAGCCTACACTGGCAATGTGAAGCCCCCAGGCATGCCAGGCGAGCAAGAGTCAAAGAGCCAGGGCCTGCTTCCTCTGTGTGCCCTTTAAGCGCCACTATAAGGATACATTTCACATTTGTCTTTAAAGGGCTGCAAGTTAAGAAACGACTTCCTAGTTAGGAGTGACCCGAAGAACAAAGTACTTCATAGCCTAGGTCAGACATGTGGATGACATTAGAAAAAGAAACAGGCTTTTAGAGTGCAAATGAGTGTGCAAAGCAGGGGTTATATCAGTAGATACAAATACCATTCCCCCCTATCATATGTAAAGGTCACAACCTTTCTGCTGAGAAGGCGAAAAAGTCAGCAAGAAAGGAAATACCAAAAGGTAAAAAACCCAAAGCAACCTTTGCACTCATCAAAATGTAGCATGTCCTAAAGGAGTTTTAGTGCTTTTAATTCTTTGGCTGGAGAAAAGCTCACTTAAAATGTTCCACTGACATTAAAACATACGTGCAAAGGAAGAAGAGGTATGCAGAATAGGCTTTTGAAGCACAAAAGAGAAATCTGGTGAAAACATCACAGCCACTCTTTTTATTCTTTCAAGTTTATCAGGTTCTTAGCCCAAGCTGGGGCTGCCTGTACTATTCCAAATTTTGTCTCTGTAATTCAAAAAAGGTGTGGAGAAAAGATTGTCTTCGAATAACTTTAGATTCTTGACTTTATAATCATGCACACAAGTGGAAACCACATTTCATCTTCAAGGAACATTTTTAAAAAAGGATATTCAAAATAATAAATTTTCCATGGATACTGGTTTCCTCTTTCCAAGTTAGTGTTGGGCCTAATTTACACAATAAATCTAATGGGCAAGTTATCTCTTGCAAATAGCACCTAGCACATTCTTGGCATCTGAAAAGAGTTAACACGTTGCATATGCTCTTTATGTTCACAAAACAAGGTACCTGAGAAAAAATATCACTGGGTGGGAGGGTGAGCATAGAAATGTGGAGACCACCAATGGGCTGCAAAGGACCCTCTCCTAGGCACTTGGGTTTTAAAAGAGTATCAGTGGGGCTGGAACTTCCCTGGTGGTCCAGTGGTGAAGACTCCACCTTTCAATGCATGGGGTGCAGGCTCCATCCCTGCTTGGAGAGCTAAGATCCCACATGCCTCATAGCCAAAAGATAAATTCAATAAAGACTTTAAAAAAATGGTCCACATTAAAAAAAAAAAAAGTACTGAGGCCCTGTAATGTGTCTGGGACTTTGAAATTTATATCATATTTAATTCTAGCAACCTACTTCTAAGTATGTCTGCCTTAACAGATGTGGGGAAATATGACGTCTAACATAAGTTCAGTTGAATTCACTGTTTAAGTGGTGTTTAATTTTGGGATATCAAAGTTCTGCAGATGAACGGTGGTGATGATCGTGCAATAATGTGAATGTACTTAATGCTATTGGATTGTACACTTTTTTTTTCTTAGAAATTTTTTTTTCATTTATTTTTATTAGTTGGAGGCCAATTACTTCACAACATTGCAGTGGGTTTTGTCATACATTGATATGAATCAGCCATGGAGTTACATGTATTCCCCATCCCGCTCCCCCCTCCCACCACCCTCTCCACCCGATTCCTCTGGGTCTTCCCAGTGCACCAGGCCCGAGCACTTGTCTCATGCATCCCACCTGGGCTGGTGATCTGTTTCACCATAGATAGTATACATGCTGTTCTTTTGAAACATCCCACCCTCACCTTCTCCCACAGAGTTCAAAAGTCTGTTCTGTACTTCTGTGTCTCTTTTTCTGTTTTGCATATAGGGTTATCATTACCATCTTTCTAAATTCCATATATATGCGTTAGTATGCTGTATGGTCTTTATCTTTCTGGCTTACTTCACTCTGTATAATGGGCTCCAGTTTCATCCACTCATTAGAACTGATTCAAATGAGTTCTTTTTAATGGCTGAGTAATTATTCCATGGTGTATATGTACCACAGCTTCCTTATCCATTCATCTGCTGATGGGCATCTAGGTTGCTTCCATGTCCTGGCTATTATAAACAGTGCTGCGATGAACATTGGGGTGCACGTGTCTCTTTCAGATCTGGTTTCCTCGGTGTGTATGCCCAGGAGTGGTATTGCTGGGTCATATGGCAGTTCTATTTCCAGTTTTTTAAGAAATCTCCACACTGTTTTCCATAGTGGCTGCACTAGTTACACTGTACCTTGTACACTGTTGGTGGGAATGCAAACTGAATTGTACACTTAAAAATGGTTAAGATGCTAAATTTTGTGTTATGTGTATTTTGCTACAAGAAAACAAAAGATAAGTTTAGTAGCTTCCCAAGATTACAGAGTGTGTCCATGACAAAGCCAAGAGGTAAACTGGTCTGATTCAAAGCCCATAGTCTTTCCTGATAGCTCTCAAAAATAACAATACAGATGATGGTGGTATTATAAATTAATTACAAACATCATCATTTCCATTCTCATTTTTATCATTGGCTTGATAAGTGCTTCTTTTGTGCCAAACACTATTCTAAGCAAGTTGTATGTATTCATATGCTTATTCCTCACAACAACCCTACAAGGGCCGTATTATTATTATTCCTATTTTCTAGACGAGAAAGTGAGGTACAGAGAGGTAACACAGCTTTCCCAAGGGCACACAGCTAATAAATCCAGGTAGTCAGAGCCCAGCTCCTCTGCTCTTTACCTCTTATTGCATTGCCTCTTGGTATATAAAGACATGGGCTTCCCAGGTGGCTCAGTGGTAAAGAATCCGCCTCCCAATGCAGGAGACTTGGGTTCGATCCCTGAGTCAGGAAGATCCTCTAGAAAAGGAAATGGCAACCACTCCAGCATTCTTGCCTGGGAAATCCCATGGACACAGGAGTCTGGAGGGCTACAGGTTATGGGGTCACAAAGAGTTGGACATGACTGAGCTACTGAGCACGCTTATAAAGATGTAAACCTCGTTAGTTTATGACGATTCACAAACCAAAAATGTCAATAGGCTATAAATAATGTTTAGACAAGTTAAAATTCTAGTTCACACCTAGTCTTTGAAGATATCTATTTTAAAGATAGCTTAAATACCATCATCCATTCAATTTTCCCCATGACTCTGGGCCACATTCCTCTGGCACTGCCTGAACCATGATGTCTGGCAACACGCACACTCAGCTCTGTATTATGGTCAGAGTCTACGGCTTCCCCACCGTGTATGCCACGAGTTTTCACGCATGAATTCACCCCCCAGTGTAATCCACTATTTTAGGAGTAGCACTGTGGCTAGTACTCCTCATGTCTGCAGTAAGTTTTTCTTAATTCACTTGGAATAGTTTACATACTCTTACTATCTATTCTTTATGCGTCAGCTCTGTAACCATCAGGTTTCTAGGGTTCTTATCAACGGTAAGTTTTTACCTTTCTAGCCCCTTTATGATAATCCAGTATCTTCAAGGGTTCCACTGCTCCTGGGGTCAATTTTGACCATTTGTATTTTGCTAAGAAATCATCCTTTTCCATTAGTTTTCACACCTCTTATTAAAGGGTTGTGTATACACATCTCAACATGATTGTAATTTTCCTTGGATTTATTGCTTTGCCATTTTTATTTATTTCATCTGTTTCTGCTATCATGTTTTCCCCTTAATTGGGCTTTTGAGGGGTTTATCTATTTCACTGATCTTTTCAAAGAATGAGCTTTTGGATTTATTCACCCATTATTCTATCTCTTTAATTTCAGCTTTCATCTATTAATCCTCTCTTACTAATTTTTTAGGGTTTTTTATTCCTTTTTATTTTGTAAGTAATAAGTTGAACTATTTTTCCTTTATTCTTTACAAAAGAACAAAACATCTCCTCTGCATACAGTTTTTACTATGCTTAGAAGTTTTGATAAAGAAATATTCTTTTTTTTTTTTTTTCATTTCTTTCCCAGTAACTTTAACTTACTCATTGATTTCCTTCTGCTCCCAGGGTTATCAATGAGTGTGTTTTATAATTTGCAAGTGGATAAGGTTTTTAAAATTATCTTCTTGCTTTTTCTTTCTACTCTCACTACATCATAATCAGGAAGCAACCTTCATAAATCTCTCTCCTCTCTTTCAGTTTTTGAAGGCTTTCTTTGTGATCAAGTATGTGATTCAAGGGAAGGAGATGGCATTAAATAATTCAAGGACATTTACCCGTCTATTTTAATCTGTTTGACTATGATCTTTGAAACTTGACATGAAATTTGTTCACTTAACAACTGTTCTACAGGACACTGAATATGACATGATGAGAAAAAGCAAGAGATTTGGAATTAAAAACGGCTCTCTCCTTCCTTCATAGGACGGGGTCTCAGTTACTTGATCTGTAAAATGTAAATCACACTTACCTGCTTTGTAGTGTTACCAGTGAGGAAATTAAATAAGCCTGGGGTACCTTCCCTTCCTACACAAGGCCTTCCTAAAAATGCCAGGTAGTTCATCAAATACTGCCCTTAAGAAGCGGCTCTCTGTAGCCCTACTAGGTGAGAACATCCAAGTGGGATCTTGCTCCTTGGACCACACAGCGGTAAAGAAATGGACACATCGGGAATACCCTGGCCGTCCAGCGGTCAAGGATTCTGGATTTGGGTTCAATTTCTGCTTGGGGAACGAAGATCCCGCAGGCTATGTGGCATGGCTTTAAAGAAAGAAATGGACAGACTGCCGCATGTACATTGCACAGGCTCTTGCGTGTTGTGCAGAGGGGATCCTAGAGAAAGGCAGTCATCCCAGCCCGTGTCTTTTGAAGTGAAGTGCTTTAATTCCCTTAAAACACTGTGAGCGTGTGCGCTGGCGGTGGGGAGGAGAAGGGGGACTTAAAGCAACTTGGCTGTTTCTCTCAGCACTTTTGAGAATATCTTTGAAACTAAAGACTGATTGAGAAAGACATCAAAAGAGTTTGATTTGTTTGATGTTTGGACATATATACATGATTCAGATAACTGCTGGATTAATGGTGACCGTCTGTACACCAGATGGACCTTGTGACTGTGTTGAGACATCTGACTCAGCAGCATTGGAAAAATCAGATTAAGGTAAAACCATCCTAGCACAAAAGATTCTCCCACTCCATGTTTAAGGGCACAATATTCTGTGGTTTGTTTAAAAAACTTCAGCAAAATATCACGGTGTAAGAACCAGAAGTGAGAACTGGACAAGACTCCTACAGGACCGGTATCAGGATGTGGTGAGCTGGTCTGACAAGGAAAAGTGCATCACTGGGCACGACAAAGTAGCTGCCTGTAGACTTACACAATCATTTTAGATGGGATATTTCTAAAAGCAGCGTTAACTCTAAGTAGCTGAATTAGCAAAAAGGAAAAAATAAAAACACAAAAATCCCATCTTCCCAGAGCATTCTCTTAAGGTTTTTGTCCCACTAAAAAACTTTATTTTTCTTTTGTGAGTTTTACTTGTAGGGAATACTAATGGCCAATATGTGGGGGAGATTTTAACCTCCTGATTTTTTTTTAAAGGCAAGTTGAAACAGCATAAAAGCCAATTTTACCTCAGGATTGGCCAAGAAGAATACAAATGCTGAGATCTGGTGCAGGAGAAGGTAAGAAGAAACTGTCAATCTCTTATTCAGCTGGCAAGAGTGTGAACCAGTTACCCACTACCTTTCAGAAAGGCAATTTAGAAATAAGTGCCAAAAGCCTTAGGATTTTGCATTTCTTGGATTCAGCGAGTCACCTTTCAGGAATATGCTCTAAAGACATAAACATGAATCATTCACGAACAACTTTGTAAAAGAAAGCTCACTGGACCACTGTTTAAAATGAAAAACTGGAAACAACAGAAATGTTCAACAACAGGGGATTGCTTAAATAGAATTGCGGTATGTGCTCACGCTGGAAACCGTTGTGGTATATGCTTATGTGAGGCATTTAAACGATTTGAAGAATCTAGGCATCTAATGTTGAAGTCCACATTACACAGATATTTTAAAAGATGATAGAAAATGACTTGCGGTGGAACTACTCAGAATAAACATTGTTAGCATTAGGAGGTATGATTTCTAAAGAAAATTTCCTATAGAAATAGACACACAATATTTCCTCTCTTCTAAAATTCTTCTTCTGAGTGTTTTGAGTAGATGCTTTATTCACATGGTTTAAAAATACACAAAAGGGTATGTAGTTTCCTTCTAATTTCTGTCCTCCAGTCACTCAGATTTCCACTCCCAAGGCAACTGACATTAAGTTCCTCATGTATTTTTCCAGAAGCATTTTGTGTGTATACAAATCTATGCACATATGTTTTACATCCTCCCCCACCTTTTTGTTAACTCAAAGTAGGTAAGCTTTGGTTTTTAAAAATTATTATTATTAATTAACAGATAAAGAGCGTCATCCTTTTTTTTTAATGACTACATGGTATTCCATGACATGAGCAAATTAGGATAAACATATAATTTATTGTCCAAATTAAGACACTTTTTAAAAGGGATGCTATGAGAGTGGAACCACAGACATAAAGCAGGACTCTCGCAGACAAACCTAGATGCAGGGTCATCCTAACCATAAATGACCACAACTTATTAACCAGTCCTTTTTGATGGAACTAAGGTTATTTCTAATCACTTCTAGGAGCAAAAAATACTGCAATGAAAAACTTTATCTATGTGTCATTTCACACAAGTGGGAGTGCATCTGTAGGATATAATACTTAAGAGTGAAATTGCTTAGTCAAAGGAATCTGCATATTTTTATCTGATAGATATTTCCAGATTGTCATCCAGAAAGGCTGTAATTATTTTCCCTTTTTTTTCTGAAAACAAAAACAAAAAACAGGTATTGCTTTCACTGTAAGATGAAATAATAAGTTGCTTTTAAAATTAAAAATAACATGAAAAATACAGATTTAGTAAGTTTAAAGCTGTCTTAATCATAAAAACATACAGAAACATGAGACTGGAAAGAATTAAGAGTTGAGGTGTTTAGATTATATGGAAGTTTCAAAAATAAACATAAATCCCACCAGAAACGTTGTAAATGAATAGAGTATGCAGTCAGAGGGTAAACTAAAAAGCACTTTGTAAATCCAATACTTATTAAAGTTAAGGTGCATCTCCTACCCTCCTTTGATTTTGTATCTTAATCATTCTCCTTTTGTCCAATTAGGCAAGTGAGTTTTCATTTGAAGTCAGTAAGTGACAACAAATGGCTGAAAGAAACCTGTCTTTTTTTCTCCCCGCCCTCAGAGAACAAACAGTTCCAGAAAGGCGGTCCTACTACTTAGGGGCAGCTATCGTAGTATCAACAGTATCAGTTACAGTGGTTGGACCTGAAACCCATAAGTTTGGTAGGGAAACTTCACAGAAGTGAGGGCCAACAGCCTGGGAGTGTTTGCTAAAACTGGGCCATCTCATCACTGCAAGAAGCAAATATCCCCTACCTCCAAGATAGACTCATTCTTGATTCATGTATATAACTCTGGGACAAAAGCCACAAATTCTTTCACTTATGAAATGAAATCCACACTTGCCAAAATACGTTTTAATAATCTCATATATTCAGGCCTTAACCTTAAACATCTTCCTGCTACTAACAAGACATCCCCAATATCAGCTTTGTATTTATCATATAAAGTTGCATGCCAAGAAATTATAAGATCAAGAACAGGGTGTTCTCAAATGCATAAAGGAGGATTTCATATCCACATGATGAAACAGTATTTGAAAATTATTTCCAAGAGACTATATGCCAAAATGAATATCCTTTAAAAATTCTGAACCTCTAGTGAGTATGTGAAACCATGGCATAATGCTGGCATATAATAACTACTTCCTGACTAACTGAATTTGGAATGAGACAGATATTTACCTAGTAAATCCAACTTAATGACACAGTTCCAAGCCAACAGGCAAAACTTCACTGTTTCATCATGATGCCTTTAAAAATTAGAAATGTTAAAGAAACACTAATTTTGTTAATGTCTTTATACTTAAAGCGGTAACAACAGCTACAGAATAATTAGTCTTCTACTGATAGACATTTAGGCTGGTTCCAATCTTTTGCTACTTTAAAATATGCAGCAATAAATAATATATGCGATTTCACACAAGTGGGAGTGCATCTGTAGGATAAAAAAAATTTAGAAGCAAAACTGTGCAAAGTATTTCAAGGATGTTATTCTTATTCTCACTACAGCCCTACAAGGTGACTCATTTTTCTCCTAATTTACTGTCAAGGAAATTAAAGGTAAGACCCAGAGTGGTGGAAAGACTCCCCCACCGTCTTAGAGCCACAGTGTCTCAAACCTCTTCGCAAATGCCCTTTTCCCTCCCTTACACAGTCTCACAGATATTTTCTCATAAAGCCCCCAAAAAATAGCATTATAGAGATCTAAAGCCACACTTGAAGCCTTGATAACTTAAATTCAATGAATTAAAACAATGACAGTTCTTATGGATAAAGAGATAGGATTATGGCTTGTACTATTCTCCCAGAGATGTATTCCTCTACCTACAGTGTGAATATAGACCCTCACGGTGAAAGTGAAAGTCTTAGTCACTCAGTTGTGTTTGACTCTTCTTGACCCCATAGACGGTAGCCCGCCAGGCTCCTCTGTCCATGGGATTCTCCAGGCAAGAATACTGGAGTGGGTAGTTATTCCCTTCTCCAGGGGATCTTCCCGACCCAGGGATTGAACCCGTGTGTCTCCTGCACTCCAGGCAAATACTTCACTGTCTGAGCCACGAGGGAAGCCCAAACCCTCACGGGTACTACTGAAATCTAGATAGGTCTCCTGACACAGTCTAAAAAATTTGCCTTTTTAAAATTTTCAGTCAATGGTCCTTGCCAGATCACACCTAATACTGTATGTAAGATCTGCCTGGAATAAAACTAGGTCAATGAAATGAAACCTATGTAATTCTTACCTCCTGCCTTTGCATTCTAAAAAGAGGTGTGTTTGTTTAATTTGGCACAAATTCCTTCACAGATGGCACACAAGAGAGATTTGTCTTAATTATATTATGTATGGGAATTTATAGCAAAGGTCCAGGGCTCAAAAAATTTTAAGTAGTTCTTAGCACTAAAGACCAAACAGCCATCAGCCTTTGCAGGGGACTTGACAATATGTTTCCAAAATCTTAACATGTGGGTTTTCTTTGATCTAACAATTTTACTATCGGAATTTGTTCTCTAAAGAGGTCAGGAAAAAAGACATATACACTACTGCTCATCAGAAGTTTATTTATAATAACTTGAAAGTGGAATATGCCTGCCAATGCAGGAGATGCAGGTTCGATCCCTGGGTGAACCCTGAAGAAGGAAATGGCAACCTACTAGAGCATTCTAGGGCTGAAGAATTGATGCTTTTGAACTGTGGTGTTGGAGAAGACTCCCTTGGATAGCAAGGAGATCCAACCAGTCCATCCTAAAGGAGATCAGTCCTGGGTGTTCATTGGAAGGACTGATGCTGAAGCTGAAACTCCAATACTTTGGCTACCTGATGTGAAGAACTGACTCATTGGAAAAGACCCTGATACTGGGAGGGATTGAAGGCAGGAGGAGAAGGGGATGACAGAGGATGAGATGGCTGGATGGGATCACTGCCTCAATGGACATGGGTTTGAGTAAGCTCCGGGAGTTGGTGATGGACAGGGAGGCCTGGCGTGCTGCAGTCCATGGGGTCGCAAAAAGTGGGCACGACTGAGCGACTGAACTGCACTGAACTGAAAGCATTCTTGCCTGGGAAATCCCATGGACAGAGGAGCCTGGCAGGCTATAGGCCATGACGTTGCAAAAGAGTCAGATATGACTTGGCAACTAAACAACAACAAAAATGGAAATAACCCAAATGCACAACAAAGAGAGTATACTTAATTTGTTGTATGTCCATATGGGGAAAAATATACAGCCATCATAAACATATAAAAATATACATCAAAATGGTTTCCAAAGAATACTTAACAACATAGAAATCTTCATGATCAAGGACTAGGGAAAACACAGGATAGAAAATGGATGTGCAGTAATAACTTTAACCATATCATTTGTAGACAAACTCATGTACAGAGAAAAAAGCAGAAGACTGTAACCCAGAACACTAAAGTCTCTGAGAGGACTATTATGTATAATTCGTATAATCTTCCATATATTTTTTTATTTTTATGTTCTTATAGTGATTATATATTATAGTTAAATCCAGAAAAAGATCACAAATAGTACTTTTTTAAAAAGATTCTTTATGCTGTTGACTTTTCAGCAACGGGGTTTCTCCAGTTACAGCTGAGCCAATTCAACATGGACTATTCCTCTTTTGCCTTCTGCAATCTGACCGATTCACTGGTTACTGGTATCACCACTGGTGTAGAAAGAGGGGATGCGATAGTGAAACTCAAAGCTATCTTTTTGTAGGAGAGCCTGACTGCCATATATTTGTTTGGAGGAGATTTGAAAGCCCAGCACAGGCTAAAGTTACTTAGAGATTTCCTTTATCTGTACAACTGTTGATGTAGAAATTGTTCCGTTACTGTAGACAACCCTATCTTGGTCTGAGGGAAAAAGAACCTCTCAACTAAGACTTTCCATGATGTCAGTGAACGGCAATAGCCCACGTGAAGTGCCTGAATCCTACCGTGTGAACACATGTCTGCCTCTTCCTTCAAGTTCCACACTCTTGATGCCTCGTGACTGCAAAGTCTTAACCAACCAAAGATGCATTAACTAGGTCCTTCCCCAGTTCTATGCCAAAGCCCCAGCCAACTGTCAGGACACTGAAATCAAAACACGAAATCTGTGAGGCAATATTCTGACTATACACTGTCACAAACTCTAATTTCAGTTCATTTCCATCTGACCTTGCATTATTTGTTTCTATGTTTTCTCTTCCTTGCCTATTAAAGAACCTGCTCCATGTTATTTTTCTTAACGGTGCTCATTTAAAATCTGCTATTAAAAGCCTTGCCTTCTTTTGCCAGAGTGTTTTATTCACAGACCCTCTTTTATTTACTTCTCTGTCAAGTTCAATATCACTCAAACTCCACTCCTACTTTCTCTCCAGGAATTAAGGTGTCTCATATTTTCCTTCCTCAAGTAACAAAAAAAAAAAGGGATTGTAAAAATTTGTGATTTTCAAGCTGGGGCATTGAGATGTAGTATAAAGCCAACTCCAGTGGTAACCTACTTAATCCAATGTATTGCTAATTGCCAAATCTTTGTTCTTCGTAATTCTAAAACTGTATGCATTTCTATAGTATTTATAGTAATTTGAGTGGGGCATTTGCAAGACCATATTCTTGCATCTGTGAAGATGTTGTCTATTGTGTTACATTTACAGATGGAAAAGGAAAAGTTTGAGGACTCTGACTCAGTTCAGCAGCTAAAGTTTCTCTCTTTCTCTCATGGTCAGAGCTTACACTCATTCTCTCCACTTGCTCCTACCCGTATCAGCAAACCAACCAATAAATATTTCTGAGAACTGTCCTATTCATTTTTCATTCATGCTCGAGTAGAAATCATTATGCATTAAAATATTACCAGGCTCATTCTATTTTTGGTTTTATTATAAAGGCAGGTATAAAGCAGGTATATAGACATTCAGGCTTTTTATAAATACTTACTTGGGGTAAGGGTGAATTTTTGAGGTGATCTGGCTTTTCAACATCCTTGACATCAAACCACACAGAAGTCATCCACTTAGCCTTCCTGAAGGCCAGGCTCCACTTCGGAGATGTGAACTTTGTCATTACCTACGGTGATTATCTTGGAAAACCCAGTACCATATTCCATGGTCAAACGCATGATGCATCCAATTCTACTCCATATTCAGAATGCACTAGATCTGAGACCACATCACCAACTTCTCAGCCCTGAACACTTAATGAAACATGTTGGCTCGATTATAAATTCAGGATTTGCAAACTTAGCAGAGTCCTCACTGAGGTCAGTCCTTTTCCATCCCCCTCCACAGCTGACTCAATCTCCCACTTCTCTGTTTTCTAAAACACTCCCCTCACTGGTTTTCAGACACCTTTGCCTCCTGCTGCACCAAAACGACACCGTCACACGCCATCCCTCATCTGCACACCCCTGCTCACCTCCCTTCCCCTGGTCTCAGGCCACGAGAGGTCGCTCCTTCCTTATCAAGGTCATCCCTTCCTATCTTCCAAGACTTCATCCTACCTATTGTATCCTCTCTCTTGTCTCTTCTTTTTCTCACTAATCTTCTTCTCTTTGTAATATAAACAAGCCAAAAATTTTCCTACTCTACAGATAAACCCTGCGAAGACTTTGTGTCTCCATCCAACTAACACTCATTCTCTCCCCTTCTCGGTCTCACAAGAGTCAGCCCTAGTCACAGTCTTAACTCCTCTTGTTTGATTCTCTTCACAAGTGGCCTCAATTCTCACCATCTGGTACAAATGTGCTTAAGATCAACAATCCTCCTCTGCTTTTTAATTCAAGAGAGACGTCCCAGTTCTTTCAATGGGTTAATTCTCCCCCTGCATTTGACACAGCTCATCACCTTTTCTTCCTTGAGACATTTTCCTTCCCGTTGATGCTATTATGTCCACTTTCCAATATTTCTCTGATCTTTTTTCTCAGTCTTTTTTGTGAGTTCCTTTCTCTACCGTTTATTTTATTTTTTATTGACGTATTGGCTGTGCCACTTCCACTTGTGGGATCTCAGTTCCCCCACCAGGGACTGAACCCGGGGCCACAGCAGTGAAAGAGCCAAGTACCACCTACTGGACCACCAGGGAACTTCCTCTCTACTCTTTTTTAAATGACAGTTGATTAGTCTTCTTAGTCTATTCCTGGGCAATGTCATTCATCATTTTGGCTTTAACCTTTGCCTAAACATTTATGATCCTTGAATCTTATAGATTGTTCAGAACCACCTGTAGGACATCTTTATGCCACAAGATGCCCAGAGAATGGACATGTTCTGGACAGTGCTAAGCCACAACTTCCTCCTTTCTGTGGTGCTTAGGTGAAATCATGACTCATTCTGTCTCCAGAACTATTGCCTCTGCCTAAATGTATGCATGAAACAGGAATTCAGTGGGTTTCTATCTGCTCCGCTGCAACACAAATGCAAACCATATCAGCTAAGAAGAGAATGAGCGCAAGGCTTAAGTTTCAGATCAACAGCTCCAGTTGAAACGGTAGAATCTCTGCGGCAATTAAGCAGAGGCAAATCTTTGAGATCATTTACTTAAACCCCTTGGGAGACAAAGTTCTGTTAGAGTTATATTCAGAATACCTCAGGGAGGAGCTTCGCTTTAGGACTACTGTTTAAAGCACGCAATGGCTATAGAACCGAGTCCCAGGCAGGCTTACCATTTTCCAGTGTTCAAGGTGATGTAGCCGAAACGAACGCTTCCTGGGGGATCACAGAGTATGTTGTCAAGGGTACGGCTGTGTTACTGAGACACGGGGACGGCCACGCCCGCCATCCCACATGGGACTGGACGCCACAGCCACCATTCTGCATACACAGGGCTCACACCGCGCTCACTCATGCACTATGACCGCTGCCTTTTCGTCTTCTCTTTTCCTCCTTGAGGAGAAACTCATTCCCCCAAACCAGAGAAATGCTGGAGAAATTAAGTAGTATAGGGACATTTCTGCATAAAGCTTTTCCTGGTGAGGAGGAGCAAGACTTCGCTCTCCTCAACAGGCTTTTTCTCAGTGGGGACTGACGCACGGGCAGAATTGGGAATCTGCTCTTCAGTAGCATTTCTGGAGTCCTTCTCATGTACCATTATCTCTGAAACTGTCCCCAGGATCGAATATGGCTCTGGACTTTATTACCATGACAACCCATCTCTAGTAATCTGGGGACGTAGGATACATCACTCATACTAGTAGGTAAGCACAACGTACTGGAGTTAATGTGTGCAGCCAGGGTTGAAAACAGAAGTTCCAGATTTTGGCTGCACTTCATTTCGTAGTTTAACACTGACAGCAGACCTTTTATTTCTGTGCTTCAGGTCTCCAGGTCGGGGAAGCTCCTGGAGTAACACTCCTGGGCACTTACTGTCACCCTGCTTGGGAGTTATCTGAGTGCTGGCTGTGGGAGAGGCAGCATTTTCAGCCACGCCTCTTCCTGCAGGCAAGAAGCAGGCTTTCTCTCCCACTGCAGACTGTAGGTTTTACAGGCAGAGCTCCTCCAGAGGGGATCTGCATTGCGAGTTCTCCCTGGGGCTGCCTGGGTGAGTTTAGCGGAGTCAGTGCTGAAGCATACTTGCCAGCCCCAAGTCACAGTCTTCCACCCAGCTCTTAGCAGTAAGAAAGGGAGCCTGTGATCTCTATCTGTCTCACTCCTACATCTCTCAAGCAGACTCAGTGGTGATACGGCATTATTAATCATGAGAAACAAAACCAGCTCTTAAACCAGCTATCTCCCTTGGACTGCAAGGAGATCCAACCAGTCCATCCTAAAGGAAATCAACCCTGAGTATTCACTGGAAGGACTGATGCTGAAGCTGAAGCTCCAATACTTTGGCCACCTGATGGGAAGAGCCGACTCATCAGAAAAGACCCTGAGGCTGGGAAAGATTGAAGGCAGGAGGAGAAGGGGAAGACAGAGGTCGAGATGGTTGGACGGCATCACTGACTCAATGCACATGACTTTGAGCAAGCTCCGGAAGATGGTGAAGGACAGGGAAGCCTGGCGTGCCGCAGTCCATGGGGTCACAAACAGCTGGACACGACTGAGCAACGGAACAGCAGCATCATGCTGGGTTGAGTTTAGACATTTACAAAGCAACTCTTCTCTCTTTCCCTGGGTGGATAATTCCCTTTTTAGTACAATGTTAGGAAGCACAATTTTATGTTTTTGAAAAGCTACTAAGCATATTTCTCTATTACATTCAGTTTGTATTTTCATTATACCCTTATCTCGAAAGCTAACAGGATGAATAACTGGAAATACAAACACAAATAGAGAAAAGAGAAGAAAAATTCAGTGAGATTGCCAGCGAGCCAAGACAAGCAAGGTAATCTGGCTAGGGAAGTAAATAACATGTCTCAAAGACCTAGAATTTGGGAAAATACTTTTAAATGCTTATCCCTGCAGTCAGTTTCAAAGTCAAGCATCCCTTTTCAACAGTTCCTTGCTCTTTACCAGATACACCAACACCTAGCCTTGTAGCCTAGCTCTAATTTATGACAAAGAAGACAATTTACATTCAATCACAAATCCTACAACATCCAAAGGCATTTCATCAACATTTTGGCCCATTTTAGCAGCATCATATTTTTCTTAGTCTTTCTGAAGGAAAGCCAGAAGAACTAATCCATTTTAGGGTATTTTTCTAGCATTGGTGTTTGAAGAAATTTAGATCTAAAAATAAGTAGAACATTATGTCACCAGTTTTGAATACACAAACTCAAGTGTCCATATGGGTCGAATTCCATGACACCCCATTCCGTGGGACTGTGAAATTCTTCTTATCCTGCAATTCTGGTGTTTCAAACAGTGTGTAACATAAGCAGGCCAAGGCTGGGTCCTGATCATCTTCTTTTAAAAAATTATTTTCAGATCACATGACATTGTACAGCAATAGGGAAGAATTCTTTGTAGTGAGTCTGTAATTTCACTGTCACTTTTAGTTATAAATATGGGAACCTACTGACCATTTGTTCTCAAATGCCATTTGACAGTCTCTGTGAGTAAATGTCAGAGTTGCAAATCTTAAAGGCATCATCTATGAAGTGAAACCAACCTGTAATCATCTCTGATGCCACTTAATTATGGAGCTTTTTTGAAGGGTTATTACTAATTCATTGGGGCAGAAATATGTCCAAAGATAAATATAGAAAGACCTGGTTTCTCATCATGCCGTACCCACTAACTGGGGATACTGGGTGAGCTACATAACCTAAGTTCCAGGTTCCTCACCTGTAAAATGCAATCAAATGCACCTACCAGGTTTTCCTGAGGCGTAAATGAGATAATTTAGGTACAGTTCTTCAGCTAGCACCTGGCACCAAGAAAGGAGTTACAAGCATGGGCTCTGGAATTTAATTTTGGCTTAAAATTTATAATTATCATTGCTGCTACTATTGAGCTTATTATGGTTATGACTGAATGAATGTTCCACTTATTTGGTAGAGAGTGAGTCAAAAGCACATCACCTTTATAAAACTAGACATTAACACTGATGACCCAAAACATGCCAGGCACTGTTCTGTCGGCTTTAAATGTGTTAACTCATTAATCCTAAGAACACCTCTGTTTTAATATCATCCTATTTAAGGCATAAAACAGGAGGAAACCAACGCACAGGAGGTTTGGTAACTTCAGCAGGCACACAGCAGGGGGTTGAGCCAGGGTCCAAACCCAGGCAAGCCTCAGCTTTCCCTTGCAGGTTCTGCCTTCCTGAGCACACGCGTCAGTCTTATATTGACTGTGCACGGAGGACCATTTGGCAGAGGCCCTGGTAGTTCCCTGAACTTGTTAAAAGGGAGAACAAGTTTAAAAACAGAGACGTCTGAGAGGGTGGAAGGTCCTGCAACTAATCTGATGGGTACGTTGGGGGCACTCTGAAGAACATTCCTGGTGTCAAAGCAGTGGAGGAGTGACCGTGGTTGTATCATCCCCAGGGAGCTGTCCAGCCCGCGTGTGAAAGGCTTCAGTGACGAGCAAGTGACTGAATTCTGATGCATTTCAGCCCACTGTGGGGGAGCTCTGTGGTAGAAAACACTTATGTTGTACTAACATGGCGTTCCCAACCATTTCTCCTCAGGGGTTCTAATTCTACCCCCATGAGACTGTCGACATCACGCTCAGGCTGTCTTCCACACGACTGTCCTTCAGCATTTTGATACGTCCTCACATCTCTCCTCAGCCTTCCCTTCCCCACGCAAAACCTCACAATGGCATCCATCCATATGACACGACCTTAGTATTCTCTTCCACCAGGGATCCCCACGTCAGTGGTCAGGAGTTCAGGGATGGGGTGAAACAGACATTGGCTGAACCCTGGCTCCGTCCTACTAGCGTTGTGACCTCAGACAAGTTTCCTTATCTGTGTAATAGAAACAAGAGTATCTACACATATTCTTGTGAGGATTAAATAGGAAGTTCCCAAGAACACAGAAAATGTCCCCAGACAGAGTTCCCTGTGGCTGCTGTCATCCCCATCTCGGACGTTGTGACAGTGTGGGGACACAAATGGGAATGCGACGCCTACTCTGGTCCAGGTTCAGGCCAGCGCAGGCAGGGCTGGGAAGACACGGAGTCCTAAGCTCCCCGTGCACGTGTCTCAAGGCCAGCCCCAGGAGTGACAGCTAAGATGCCCGCCTCTCCCTTTCTCAACACTGCTTGTCTGGGATTTAGAGATTTAACTGTTTGCCCCTCTAGTGGTAACAGACACACGGGCCTTCTAAAACATCATGGGATTCTTCTTCGTGAAAGATATAAAAGCTAAGTGGTATTTTTCACTACGAGACAAGGGAAATTCTGAAAACCATAAGACTGTCTGGAACAATAAAAACCCACACAACACAGATACCAGCTTGAAAAAAAAAATCACCGAAGTAGCCAAATCCCTCCTGGGAGTTGTCACTTCCAATCTTCTTCCCTGCAATGTCAATCCCTGATGGAGAACAATCAAACCATCAGGCATAAATCAAGAAAATCTTGACTTAGATGGCTGATCCTCCCTGAGAACAGAATGGTGACAACTTGGAAACAAAATCATTGTAAACTCACACGAGCTTTTAGGCACACTTCAGTCGCTTTCCCTAGAGAAGGGAATGGCAACCCACTCCAGTATTCTTGCCTGGGAAATCCCATGCAAGAGGAGCCTGGTGGGCTATAGTTTATAGGGTCACAAAGAGCCGGTCATGACTGAGTACACAGCCAGTTGCTTTCATCGTTTCCCCAAGATCTAATTTGACATTCTTTACTCGTAATTATTCTTTATTCATTATTTATTCATATATTATTCTCTTATTTTTTAAATATTTACTAATCTGGCTGCACCAGGTATTAGTTGCAGCACACAGGATCTTCACTGGGGCATGTAGGATATTTAATTGTGGCATGTAGGATCTAGTTCCTTGACCAGGGATTGAACCTGGGTCCCCTGAACTGGGAGCATGGAGTCTTAGTCACTGGACCACCAGGGAGTCCTGTTTTTCACAGAAACAATTTGCCCTTCAAGTTATTCGTATTTTCTAAGGACTCAGTGGTATCCAGTGAAAACTGACATCAGTCATGCTAACTTTATTCAAGTCACCATGAAGTTTCTGGAACAGAATATATTAATTTCTTTGAGGACAAAGCAGAAACCATGTCTCTTTGGTACACACAACCTAGCACAGACTTTTAATCAGATTATGTACTCAATAAACACTTTCAAAATAAATGCTCCTGAATTACAAAAAAGCAGACCTTTATATTTTATTGTGATGACCTGAGCAACAAGACTTACGTGGGAACCAGGAGTCCTCTCTATAGAAAGTTGGAAATAGCCTTGATCTGAGTTCTCTCCCCAGATCTGGCAGCAGAAGAAAAAAGTGAGAGAAGCCTCTGGAGTCAGCTGAGTTTTAACTCAAGGTCTATCATCTCGGAGAAGTTACCCACCTCTCTGTGCCCCTTTTCTCATCTGTAAAGTGGGGATAATAATCTTATCTGTAATATTATTAGAGATAATAGGCTTGTCATGGGGCTTTGCTGGTGGCTCAGATGGTAAAGAATCTGCCTGCAATGCGGGAGACCTGGGTTCGATCCCTGGGTTGGGAAGATCCCCTGGAGAAGGGAAAGGGTACCTGCTCCAATATTCTGGAAAATTTCTAAGGACTATGTAGTCCCTGAGGTCACAAAGAGTCGGACATGACTGAGCAACTTTCACTTTCACTTTCAGGCTTGTCATGAGAAGTAAGTATCACATATAAAGTTCTTAAGGAGAGTTTTTGGCCAGTGAATGGTCACTCAGCACAGTGCGAGCTTGTTGGTCAGTCGCTAAATCACATCCAACTCTTTGCGACCGCACGGACTGCAGTGTATCAGGCTACCCTGCTCTTCATTATCTCCCGGAGCTTGCTCAAACTCATGTCCATTGAGTCGGTGATGCCATCCAACCATCTCATCCTCAGTCACCCCTTCTTCTCTTGCCTTCAATCCTTCCCAGCATCAGGGTCTTTTCCATTGAGTGAGTTCTTCGCATCAGGTGGCCAAAGTATTGGAGCTTCAGCTTCAACATCAGTCCTTCCAAGGAACATTCAGGGTTGATTTTCTTTAGGATGGACTGGTTTGATCTCCTTGCTGTCCAATGGACTCTCGAGAGTCTTCTCCAGCACCTCAATTTGAAAGCATTGATTCTTTGGTGCTCAGCCTTCTTTATGGGCTAACCCTCACATCCATAATGTGAGCTATTGCTTTATTGTTTGCTAGTTGAAGGGCCTGGAGTCACTTAGTCACCTTGCTCTACCACTTCCCCATGTATAGAGCAAAGACTGTGAACACAGACCCCGGGGTCCTCCTGTTCTAGGATGGAGCGAAGGGGATTGCCAAGGGGGTCCAGCGCTCCTGACCTAGAGAGAATTGTCAAGAGTACCTTGATGAAAATGTTTCTGATTACTAGTTCAAGAATGAGGAAGGAGGCAAAACATAATGGTCCTCTGTTTCCATCTCCAACATAGATATCCTATGACTTAAGAAAGAAAATCTGATGATTCCTGGCTAGTGCGAGGAAAGCTGTTACGCATTAAACCTGACTTGGAGGTGGGCGGTTTCTAGGGAGGGAAGTTGAAGCACAGTCGTGCTCGGCACTCACGGGCAGCGTTCACGTATCTCTGCAGGATGGAGAGAAGGAGAAACTATTCTCCGAAGCATGGCTGCTTTCAAGACACTGGCTCATTGGATTTGCCAGAATGTCCCCAGAATTTCTCAGTCATATTGAATCAGGACAACGGAGGGAAGAAATTCACTCTGTTTCTTGGTATCTATCACTAAGAGTAATTTAGTTCTGCCCCTCTGCAGAGAAAAAAATACTAAAACCCATCCAAAAACATCTGGGCTGGTTGTTTGCATTTGGAAGACATTCCTCTCACTTTACAAGCTATTTGTAGGGCTATGATTGTGCTCTGGGTTCATCTCTGGAGGAGGATAATATACATGGAGAGTGGATACCAGGATCGCAAGGGTTTGCTGTGTGCCCACATGGCGATGGTTACTTGATGTGTCCCATCCTTTATTCACACAAGCATCCGTTGAATATACGGCCACTAAGTTTCACAGATCAAAGACACCAAGTGTTTAGCAAAGGATGTGACTTTCATGTTGTCACGGGTGACAGCCCTGCAGTTGATCCTAAGTCTCTACAATCCACAGTGCATGCTAAGAACCTTCAACTTCAAAAGGCAGAAGATGAACCTTCCCAGTTGAAATACACTGAACTTTACAAGACAGTCCTTCCCAGTGTTTCATTTGGAGACCAAAATAATCCATCCTCAGTAGAACTGGTGATGCTTAATTTAATCTAGAAAGACAATGCTACAGTTGGGGAATTAAATCCTTTCACAATATTCTGCCAGTGTTTATCACAACCCATATCATTTTGAACATCTTCTCTAGAAAATGTCTATCAGTTCTGGTAAAAGGAAAAGCAAAAAACCCTCCCAGTGGTCCACTGAGAACAGTATTTTCTCCCCGGCTATTGTTGTTACTTAGTCGCTAAGTAGTGTCAGACTCTTTTTCGACCCCATGGACTGCAGCCCTCCTCTGTCCATGAAATTCCCGAGGCAAGAATACTGGAGTGGGGTGCCATTTCCTCCTCCAGGGGATCTTCCCGATCTAGGGATCGAACACACATCTCCTGCATTGGCAGGCAGATTCTTCACCAGTGAGCGACCTGGGAAGCCCTTTCTCTGTGGTAGAGATATTCAAGCATCTATCTAATAATAAGTTCATTCTGTCAAAGCCTTGGCCCCACAGAAGAGATCAACACTTCTTTGCAGACTCTAGTCTGAACATTCTCATTTAACATGTTTCCACATCAAAAATCATGACTGTGGTTCAATACCCCTAGTCTAGATACTAAGGTAATAACCTTAAATTTTGCTGGAGATTTTGTTATCTGACTGCACAATTTATTTAACAGCTAAATTTATTTCTTTTAGGACAGAATGATTGACTCCATACTAATTTTCAAGGCAGGTCAAAAAATACTTTCTTTTTATTTAGACATTTCACCAAAACTGTTATCCTGCTATCATACTTATTGACAATTTCTCTTTTCCTTTCACTTCTTGGTTGAAATTTTACTAATTGACATACTCTCTGACTTCTTTGAATGGGGACAGAGGATAGCTAAAATAACAACTCAGAAAGCCTGGCTGTCCTCACCATGTTGAGAAGCAGAAAACGTTCTGTACATGCTGACCACATGGTAAGATTAGAACATTTTTATTTATTTATCATTTTTTGGCCACACTGTGCAGCGTGCAGGACCTTAGTTCCCCAACCAGGGATTGAACCTGTGCCCCCTGCAGAGGAAGCACACAATCTTAGCCACTGGAATGCCAGGGAGGTCCCAATAAGAACACTTTCAGAGGGAAGCAAAGAACTTGCAGAAAGTTCCGACCAAAAAGTGAGGAAGTGGTTTATTAATCACTATGCCAAGTGGAGAGGAGATCTGTGAGCCTCTTTTTCAAAAGAAGTGAGGCTGGCCTCTGCCTCGCCCCAGGCCTGGAGCCGGTGCTGACAGCACCTGGAAGAGGCAAGGCCACTGCAGTAACTTATCAAGCTGTTCAGAGGCTCCCAACAGAAGCAAAAGAGAAGTAAAACCCCAAACCCACAGCAGTCGTGACATTGCCTGTAAAAGCGAGCGAGACGTGCAGAAAATGTTTTATCATCAGAATTTTTTCTAGACAGAAGCTTTTTAGAGGCCTTTGGGGAGATTTCTGAGGATTCTTAAATACCCCATTTCAAGCAAATGTTTATTGAAGTGCATGCTCTTGTGACATCCCTCTGTTTCTTCACTGGATAATTAGGAGGCATCAAGGACAGAAATTGTTGGGTACGTTTCCCAGCCTGCTATGGCTTCAGTCTCTTGTTGATCAAATTCCTGGTAGGAGTTTAGTCAGTCAATGTCAGTGCAATTTTTTGAAGAGTATCCATTTCTCTTTTTTTTTTCTCATGATGCTTGTTCCATATTTCAATGCCCAAAAAAATATGAATTCAAGATGAAGAGAGATTTAGAAAATGTTACAGACTAGCTTGGCACATGAGATAGAGCACACAAACTCTCACTTGAAAACCATAAACAAGGCTTGAAAGCCCCGTATTTATTTACAGGCTTCTTCTCAAAACCACACATACAAGTGCAGCCACTATACATCCTAATTAGTTTATCTGTATTCTGCTCATGCGTCACCATGCTCGAAGAACTTTAAAATTTTCATCAACATTGACAAACCAGCCCTGACTCACCAAGATTTACAAAGCAATCAGTGGCAAAGTTGATTGGAATCTAGACTTTCTAGCACCTAATGAGAAATCCATGCAGTTATGAAAAATAGAAAATACAACCAAGGAAACAAGACTAGATTTCAGTATGGCATTTCTAAACCAGAGGGAGAGAGAGAGAAAGGAAGGAAGGGTAATTTACAATTGACTTAACTCCATGAAGTGTCAGTCGCTCAGCTGTGTTCCAGTCTCTGTGACCCCATAGACTGTAGCCCAGCAGGCTTCTCTGTTCATAGGATTCTCCAGGCAAGAATACTGGAGTGGGTTGCCATTCCCTTCTCCAGGGGATCTTTCCAACCCAGGGATCCAACCTGGGTCTCCCGCATTGCAGGCAGATTCTTTACCATCTGAGCCACAGGGAAGCTATCTGTACTAAGACAACATTGTTTATTTCCTTTTACCTTTAGGCTGGCTGGACTAAGCAATTCAGGGTCTGGAAGACCCTGACAAATTCTATAGATCCAGCTCACCACTTGGGTCTTCTCATGGATCTGAAATATCCTGGTCAGGAAAAGAGTGCAAATAGTTTTGCACCCAAACCCTTCTGTAACCAGCAGTCAAGAAAGAGGGGAGTAATGAGGATGAAGCTTAGGGAGGGGCAACTAGATTTGGGGAGGGGAAGCCTGAGGCCTTTGTTCATGTGAATATGCCTCAGAAGCCTGGACTTTTACCATCAACACAGTGCTGCCTTCATTTGTGTCCTTATAATTACACAAGATAAATTATAGTCAGACCCGTGTGGTCTTGGAAGCGTAAAGGAATTTAAGGAATTTGAAGTCTTTCAATGTTGTTCTGAAGGGGCAAGAGAGTAACATAATCCCCCTGTGTGACAGGAGCTTTGACAAAGGCCAGAAGGAATAGAAAGGAAGAGATGATGGATGTGAGAGAGAGAGGACTTGGGTGGTATGTGCGGGACCGTGGAATGACTGGAGGTAGGGGTGAGTACTGGGAATGCCAGTACTGGGAATGAAAAGATGGTGCTGCCAGAAAGGGAAATTGGTGATTAAGAGAAGAAAGGAAGGCTGATGTGGAGACCAGTTATGTTCTCGATGGAATGAAACAGAGGAACTGTCAGTAACATAGGGGGAAAAGGCGCCAAAGCCCTGGAGAGAGGCTGGTACTGCTTATACTTGGGAGGCCCTGACACAGGAACCTGGGTCCTCAGCACATAGACAGAGGTTGAAATGAAGGGAGCAGGCAAGATTGTCAAGGGGAATGAGGCAGTGCCTGCGTGCCAAGTCACTTCAGTGGGGTCTGACTCTGGGACCTTCCGGACGGTGGCCCCTCCAGGCTCCTCTGTTCACGGGATTCTCTAGACAAGAATACTGGAGTAAGGTGCCGTGCCCTCCCCGGGGGATCTTCCCGACCCAGGGATGGAACCCTGTGGCCCCTGCACTGCAGGCAGACTCTTCACCGATTTATGTTTACATAAGTCTTCTCTGTTTTTGGATTTCCTTCCCATTCAGGTCCCCGCAGATCATTGAGTAGAGCTCCCGGTGCGATACCGTAGCTTCTCACTGGTTATCCATATATTTCAATTCCAATCTTGCACTTCCTCCCATAAACCTCCCTTCCCCCTGGTGTCCATACATTTGTTCTCCACATCTGCATCAGAAAGGAAGGAATGGAGGGTACTTCTGTAAGAGGACTTGAAGCTGGACTCGTGATTTGTTTTCATTGTTTTAGTGGCAAGGACACCTACTATTCTCAGAGTGCTGTGTTTAACACAAATGTTTAAAACCCAGCCTTCCAGAACATACTGCCATAACCATCATAAGTCTCCCCTTGCTCTGCAGAACTGCTAAACTAGACAAAAGACTTACCTCTCTTCAGCTACAAAATGATGATGCTTTTAAGGGATAATATGAAATAAATCAACCAACCAAAATAACTACGGGCATTTGACAAACCTAATTTTCTGCATTAGTAAATCAATGTTTATCATAATTCTAAGATGGTGAAGACATGTTTGTTGAAATGAAGGTTAACAATCAAAAATCAAGTAATTTTAAGAAGGAAAGAAGTGCTGCTTGCATCAAGATGATATACAGGAAGCTGCTTCTTCACAGCATTTGTAACATTAATTCAATCATTCATGAGCTATAATTACGCCACACACTGAAGGAATTGATAAAAAATGGTCCCTAAATTTCATAGAATTTAGTGCCTCAAGGAGGAGAAATATAAACACAACTTTCCTAAACAGGACGTAGTTGACATTCTTGTGGGCCTCCTAGTGGCTCAGATGGTAAAGAATCTGCCTGCAATGCAGGAGACCCCGGTTTGACCCCTAGGTTGGGGAGATCCCCTGCAGAAGGGAGTGGCTACCCACTCCAGTATTCTGGCCTGGAGAAGTCCCTGGACAGTAAAGCCTGGTAGGCTACAGTCCATGAGGTCACAATGAGCGACTACCACTTTCACTTTGAAGCTCTTGTAGAGAACTTGTGAACGTGGAAGGGGTGTGAACACCCAGCTGGAAGTGCTTAGCAGGGGCTTCAGAGAAGTGATGTGAGCTGGATTTCCAATGGGGGCTTCACACTTGCCTCTTCTCTGAAAAGACAGGGGCACTGGATGGTAGGGGATAAGAATGAGCGGGGAGGAAATGGGTTGGGAAAAGACTGCAAAAAATAATATGGCCTGTATCTTGCTGGGACTGGAACCAATACAAGAGTTTGGACTGCAAAGGAACATAATCAGAAATCACTGTCTAATTTGTTGCAAGACATTTACTCAGCCAAAGGCTCAGCCCCTCCCCCTCCTTTCTTTAGGAAATTCCCATAAGATGAAAGGAAGGACAATGCTGTCTCATTCCTGCCTGTACAACCCTGAGAGATGAGATCTGAAGTTCTGTTATCTTTTGAAAGTGGAAGTCACTCAGTCATGTCCGACTCTTCACAACCCCATGAACTATACAGTCCATGGAATTCTCCAGGCCAGAATACTGGAGTAGGTAGCCTTTCCTTTCTCCAGGGGATCTTCCCAACCCAGGGATCGAATCCAGGTCTCCTGCATTGCAGGCAGATTTTTTTTACCAACTGAGCTATCAGTGAAGCCTTTTAAAATGTTGGTATTCATTTTCTACGACTCTTCAAAGAAGAGAGAAATGGTGTGAGAGTTGTCACCCAGGTGTCATAGTACCCTTCACGCACTTACTGTTTCTAGATGGCTTTTTCTTTTCTTTTTTCTTTTTGGTCCATGTGTATATAGTAGCTAATCTTAAAGCTTTAAGTAAACTCGATGGCCTTGAGGTATCCTTAAGGAACTCAAACCAGCAGGCTGCACATGTGGGCACCACACTCAGGTTAAGTAAGAATCTGCAACCTGAAAACCTATCTGTTGGACACCCATTTTTAGGGGAGGCTGAGTTCAGCATGGGATGGGTTAGAAAAAGAGAATATGTTGGTGCCGAGTTCAGCTCTTCCGTATTTCTATTTAGATCTTAAACTCATCCTTGAAGCCCCCATAAAGGCCTCACACTGATGGACTCACCTTCTTTAGTGTGTAGTTTAGAACCTCCCTGGGGGTTTCATTCTGTCACACCCCCTTCACCCAACAGTGCAGACCCAAGGATCTCTTCCAATCATGTAGTGCCGGGAGAGAATTCCACTAAATCAATCTGATCTCAGTTTTTTTAAACTAAACTAAAAACTAAAATCTGAGTTTAAAAAAAGAAATTAGCTTTTTAAAAAGAGATCTGAGTTTTCCAAATCATCTCTCCTTGTTATTCAGTCGCTCAGTCCTGTCCAACTCTTTGCGACCCCGTGGGCTGCAGCACGCCAGTCTTCCCTGTCCTTCACTCTCTCCTAGAGTTTGCTCAAACTCATGTCCATTATAAACTCTAAATGCATCAGAGAATGGAGCCGAACTTCCTATTGATGTGCTACATGTATGCTGAATAGTACCTGGAACTCCTTCATATGACCCTTTTCATAGGCTTGGAACATAATTTTACATTCACCTTCGCTTTTATGACTTTGTAGTTCATGGTGACTACTCAATGCCTAGTCCTTATAAAGGCAGGCAACTCCTTCATCCTCATATTGTTGCTATGGAAAAAGTGAGCACCACTTCACAACAGCCCACATGATGATACACTTGCAATATTAGAGGACAAGAACCTTCTGTGTTTATTATATGTCAAGCCATCACTAATCAGAGATAAACGCCAACCACCGTCACTAATGACAGTTAAGATAAACAAAATTCCGTGCAAGAGGGCTGCTTTAAAGCAAATAGCTTATTCAAAGAGCTCTATTACCCTAGCTGGATAATCAGACCAAATACTTTTGTTGTTTAGGAGAGGTTTCCTAGAAAAAGTGGCTCCTAACTAAGGTAGATTTTGCACAGTGTGTGAGTGATGTGACTTTATCTCTCAGAAACCTGATCTCTTAGTTCCAAGGCCACTCCCCAAACTGCTTGACCTGAAGGCTAATTCCCCAGTCTATTCTCACCAAGGTCACAAACATAAGGGAAACTGCACGTCAGGGGGGGAAATGATCGGGCTTTGCGAGTTAGAGTTCAAAGTTATGTGAATTCAAATCCCATTTCAGCTGACACTTAAGACCTGGGACTTCATTTATTTTATTTGAGTCTCTGATTCCTCAGCTTTTAACAGGGACTGATAGCATAACCTACCTCCTAAGCAGATTCCCAACAATATATGTAAACTATCCAAAGCCTGGGCAGATTGTGGGCACTCACAAAGTGCCAGTGAACTTAATCAGCTAGCTGATAGCAGAGTTAGTGATTTAAAAAAAAAAAAAATAGACCCAGGAATTTGAATACTGGCTATGATCTTTGCATGTTATGATATTTTCCCAGTAGCTGCACAACTAACTTCTTACTTATTTCAGATCTTTGCTCAAATATTGTCTTCTCAACAAGGCCTGCCCTGACCACTCACTCCATCTCACATGACAGCCTATAGCCATCCCTCCCAAGCTTTTATGGTCAATGAACATATGCTATCATTTTATTTATTAGTTTTATTAGTAGTAGTATTTGTTTTCTCATTAGAACATAAGCTCATCAAGGGCAGCCGTTTCATCTGTTTTGCCTACTGATGCATTCCCAGCATTTGGTGGACTCTTGATATTTGATGAAAGAAGAAGGCTTGTTTTGCATTTGAATACCGGGTCAGTTGAAAAGGGGCAAGGCTTCCTCACAGTCCTTACAGATCAGCGTTAGAGTCAGGGACGGAGGGCACCAGTAACTGGGCACCCAGAACCAACGGAAGGTGTTTCCCTGGCTCTGGCATAGGCATGCCCAGCAGCGTGGGGGACAGGAGGCTCCTCTGAGATAGGCTTATGTATTCACAACACATTCCCTCGCCTAAAATTCTTCACACATTATGCCCATCAAGCGGCACAGGGGGAAGATGTTTGAGCTTTCCTTGAAAACAGTAGGGATCTCTTGCTAAATCAACATCACCATGTGTGTGATGTCGATCAAGTTCACAGTGTCCAACAGAAACCTGCTCTTTGAAATCTGTGAACAGCTCCACATCCGCCAACTATTCATGCCTCGTTCAGGCAGATGTGTCAACATCTCACCAAAATATCAATCAAATGGCAGTGACTGGAATTTTAATCAGCCACAGGAGCTCTCTAACAGAAAGGAGATGCTTCCATAGCAAAAAAAATGCTATGACGTTGATAAAGCTTGTTAATCCTGACTGCTGAATATTCGGCCTCTGCCCTACCCTGCTGCCATTACAGCATCAATTCCACAGGAGCAAGGACTATGGCAACGTCCTGTTCCCTGCACAGTGCCTGGCACCTCAGAGGCACATGAGAAATATGTATTGAGTGAATGAATCAACTTAATTAATTCAATACATATTTCAAAGTCCTTTTATGAAACCCAACTGACAGTTCAAGGACTAAAGATTTTGTTCAACAGGATGGATGAGACTTGGCAACAGTATATATGGAAAAAGATCTGAGAGGTTTGCTTTTTCTCAAGCCTGACATGAGATGACAGCCAACTGTGCAATTCATCGGCCAAATAAGCTCATTCCATCTGAGTCCAAATTAACAATTAACAGAAGCAATATGTCTGGAGGATAAGTTATAATGATACCTCTGTATTTTCAACCGGCCAAACCACATCTAGCTGATACAAGGAGAAACAGTGGAAAGTTGAAAGTGCTAGTTGCTTAGTTGATTCTTTGTGACTCCATGGACTGTAGCCCAGTAGGCTCCTCTGGAGTTCTCCAGGCAAGAATACTGGAGTAGGTTGCCATTCCTTTCTCCAGGGGATCTTCCTGACCCAGGGATCAAACGTGGGTCTCCTGTGTTGCGGGCAAATTCTTTACCATCTGAGTTACCATGGAAGCCCTACAGGGAAATAGCGGAAGGGCTATCATTTATAAGAGGAAGCAAAATTGTTCTATGTCCTTAGAAGATGAGAATAGAAGAGTTTATTTAAATCCTTAGAGTGTCTTTCAAGAAGAAAACTTTGGTTCTTAGAAAGTTAGAGTTTCCCAAAGATTGGAGCCATCCATCAAATGAGTGGGCTTTATTGAATGTGAGCTTGGAAGCCAGCAAAGTCAACCACCCCATCAGTTTTACCAGGCTCAGGCTGCTGGATTGGGCCTGCCCTGGCTTAATACTAAAGAACTTGAGAACTCACTGAAGTCAGGGACCTTATCTGGTTCGTTTTTTCATCCTTATACATTTGGATAATAGCACAGGATCTAGCACATCGTAGGTATTCAATAAATATTTGTTAAACCAAAAATGAATGGAAGACGGCAAGGCTAGTCCCTACACCCTGAATCCAAGAGGGCAAATTGTTGAAACTGGGTCTAAAAAGCCACATAGATCTAACCAAATATTTAGAGAAATATTTAGAAAAGCTGTTTTCCAAGTTCCTGGAAAGGGACCAGGAGTAATAAAGAACAGACTGAGGAGAAGTAGAACTGGGGTGAATATTTGAATATTTTATGGCACAAAACTCTAAAATATTCATGTTTATAATTTTTATGAATTAGTGAGAAGCAGCCTAGGGGGATGAGAATCAAAGAACAGGAAAAGGCACTGATTCCATGAGAATAAAACTGGTAAAGGCTTCAGGAGCAAGGGGATGCTGTTAATAAATATATTTATTCTTAAGCTCATGATTGCAGTCTTCTGGAACATTCTTCCTCTCAAATGGATCCTGATGCACATGCAGAATTAGCAGATGCTATGTCTTAAAGATCAATACATGAAGACATAAGGGATGAACCACAGAAAGGCCCCTGGCTCTTAGACAGGACAGCTCTTCTTCTTTCAGACTCTTCCCTGGGCTCATGAACACATGGAAGGTACTCTCTCCACCATAACAGGGGTCAGCAAACTTTTTATCACAGTTGCATATTCTAGGCTCTGTGGACTATTAGCCATATGTGAGCCAACTACAGAGATGGCTACCATCTATGTAGCCATAGATATTATATAAATCAATAAGCATAGCTGTATTCCATTATAACTTTACTTATAGATACTGAAATTAGAATTTCACTTAATTTTCATGTTACAAAATATTATTCTTTAAATTTCTTTCAACCATGTTACAGACATTTTTAAAATCCATTCTTTGCTTGCGGGTTGTGATATCACCATATCAATCCTAAAGGAAATCAACCCTGAATATTCACTGGAAGGACTGATGATGAAGCTGAAGCTCCAATACTTTGGCCACCTGATGCGAAGAGCCGACTCATTAGAAAAAGCCCTGATGATGAGAAAGATTGAGGGCAGGAGGAGAAGGGGACAACAGAGGATGAGATGGCGGGATGACATCACTGACTGAAAGGATATGAATTTGAGCAAGCTCCAGGAGATGGTGAAGGACAGGGAAGCCTGGCGTGCTGCAGTCCATGGGGTCGCAAAGAGTCAGACACGACTGAGCAGCTGAAAGCAATGAAATAGATAGCTAGTGGGAAGTTACTGTATCACATGGGGGGTTCAGCCAGTGCTCTGTGACAACCTAGAGGGGTGGGATGGGGGGATGGGAAGGAGTTTCAGAGGGAGGGGATATATGTACACTTAAGGTTGCAGAAAGCAACACAACACTGCAAAACAATTATCCTCCAACAAATAATAAATTGTAAACAAAGGCAGCAGGCTGCTTCTGGCTGGCAGGCCATCACGTGCTGACCCCTGCTCCATATGAGCCCCCCAGATTTTTCTCATATTTGGGTCCTCCTACTGCCCAATGCTAAACAGACTGTCCCTAGAAGGTTCTCAGTAGTGATCGTTTTGATTCGATAGGAGTAACGGTTAACTTTATGATACAATTGCATAAAGTAAAGTATATCTTAAGTGTTTCAAGGAACCGCCATACTGTTCTTGTGGTTGTACCAATTTACATTCCCACCAACTCTGTAGGAGGGTTCTCTTTTATCCACACCCTCTCCAGCATTTATTGTTTGTAGACTTTTTTTTTTTTGTTTGTAGACTTTTTGATGATGGCCATTCTGATCAACATGAGGTGACATCTCATTGTAGTTTTGCTTTTTTGTTTCTCTGATAATTAGTGATGTTGAGCATCTTTTCATGTGCCTTTTGGCCATCTGTATGTCTTCTTCGGAGAACTTATTTACAAAACAGAAACAGAATTACAGATACCAGAAACAAATTTATGGCTCTCAAAGGGGAGATGGGGGTGGGGTAGAGGTATAAATCAGGAGTTTGGGATGAACGCATACACACTGCTATATATGCTCACCAGGCTTTCCTGGGGATTCAATGATAAGGAATTTGCCGGCAATGTAGGATACACGGGTTTGATCCCTGGGTCAGGAAGACTCCCCTGGAGGAGGAAATGGCAACCCACTCCAGTATGCTTGCCTGGGAATTCCCATGGACAGAGGAGCCTGGTGGTCTACAGCCTATGGGGTCGCAAATGTCAGACGTGACGTGGCAACAAGAACAACAACAATATATACGTGATAGGTAACCAACAAGGAATTACTGCATAGCACAGAGAACTCTACTGAATATTCTGTGGTAACCTATATGAGAAGAGAAACTAAAAAGAATGAATATATGGATATGCATAACTGAATCACTGTGCTATACGCCTAGAACTAGCACATTATGTAACACAATGTTACATAAACTAACACAACTAACTATAATCCAATAAAACTAAAATAGTAAAAAAAAAAGGTAGATCTTACTAGGATGACTTTGTCCCAAATGATTCCTTTCGGAAATTTCAAGGCTCAAGCACTGTTTTGCATGGTCTCCAGTGAGCCTGGCAACGTAAGGGTGAGCTATTATATATACTCATGATTCAAGATACGACTAAACTCATGAACTCTACCGGCAGTGCTAGAGATAAAAGACACACATCCCACCCCCACCAACCACAGACCATCTGTATTTTTATCTAATTATATAACTAACCCAGCAAGGACTTCAAAAATTTGATTCTCACCTTGAAGGCTGTCAATTTCCTCTCACGTAGAAAGAAAGAGGAGAAACACTCTTTTGGAAACAAAGATTTATTAGTCTCCTTCAGAAAGACTTATAAAAAAGAATTTTATCTTCTAATCTTAGATGTGAGTAGGCTTTTTCCTCAAAATATATTAATCTGACTGTATTTCACAGAAGTGAAAACCTTATAATCACGTTTTCCTTTTTACTGTGGCTGCCAGGAAACTCAGAGATAAGTTTGTGCCCCAATTATAGAAATTAAATAAGATATTTATTCTTTGGTTATATTGATATTTTTTCTACAGAACTTTTATTTTCCCCCCAATGATATCTTTATTTTCCCTCAGGAACAGAATAAATCATGTTCGCAATACACTCAAATCAAGATAAGCCAAATGAAGCAATACATTCATATTAAAATAAGCCAAATGAAGCATTTCTTTCAAATATCCTCTTTTTCAAAATAGGCTTCCACTTCTCCATATGTTTCTGTTCTTCATCTGGCTGTTAGTTTTTTGTAGCCATGGCACTTAATATTTACACAAACAATAAAAAGCAAAGCAGCAATTCCTGCCCACTTCCTGTCAACTCCTAGTTAGAATTTCAGACCAAGTGGTGAGTGAGTGATTCCAACTCAATGCGCCCAGAGATAGTGAGATGAGAAAGCTTTGTGCCACTGACTCCAGGTCATTTAGAAAGTCAGTCATATTTTTTAATGCCTAGAAGAGTAAAATGAGACAAGGGTATAAATTATTTTTCCTTATTGAGTCAGTCAACAGGCATTAAGTGAGCTCCCACTACATGTCAGACATACAATAAAAATTAACCAATTAGATTCTATATCAATTTTTGGGTCTCACCCTCCTGTAAACAGGAAATAGATATTTAAGCAGCAAAGAAAGAATCGAGGACATAAATAATCAGAATTGTACTAAGGATGCTGTGGGTGAAGTCTTCAATCTTCAGCAATTCGGGTACATGATGAGGTTTCATTAATTCAGACAGCATTATTTGGAATAAAGACAAATCAGATAGGAACTACATTAAACTAACTAGTGCTAAGTCACTTCAGGTGTATCTGACTCTTTGTGATCCTATGGACCATAGCCTGCCAGTTTCCTCTGTCCATGGGATTCTCCAGGCAAGAATACTGCAGTGGGTCGCCATTTCCTTCTCTAGGGGATTTTCTCAACCCAGGGATCGAACCCACATCTCTGACGTCTCCTGCATCCGCAGGCAGGTTCTTTACTACTAGTGCCACCTGGGAAGATTAACCTAATATCTCACTAAATAAAAAGACTATTTGCAAATAAATAATGTGTTGATTACAAAGTGATTTGTACCTACTCTTCAAGCAAATCTGAGCTCTCATGTGCTTAAAAGCCTCTATCTTATGTGCTTAAAAAAAGAAGTATTTTCCTTTCAAAAACGTATCATAACTTAGCTTTTCACTAATCTTGAAGATACCTGTGGGAATACTGAGAAATCCACTAAGGCTATGGGATGTGGTGGTTAAGAGCCAGGCTTAGATTTGAATCCCAGTTCTGTCTAGCTAGCTAACTAGCTGGGTTAGTTTGTCTAACCAACTGGATTACTTTGGTGAAATGTTTCACTTCTCTGAGCTTAGTTTCCTCATTTAATAAATAAGGGTATTATTCTATCCTTCCTTGCTTTGTTGTAGGAAGGAAAAGGGGGGGAAACTAATTGCTTAGGGATGTTGTGTAATAAAACAAGGTGTGGCAAGGGTGTGGCACCAGACTCCTGGATTCAAACACCAACTTGCTCCCTCATTCACCTAATCCATTATCTACCTGCTTCCTCATTCACTCTGAGCACATACCTAGCACCCCAGGATTCAGTTTCCTTACCCGTAAGAGGAAGATACTAGCTGTATCTACCTTGTTGGGTTACTATGGGGAGATGTGAAATTTTAGATGTGGTTTATAGATGTAAATGGCTTAGCATATAATAAGCACTCAATAAATGTTAACCTGTTAATGCCTGACATACTGTAAGTACATAGTGTGAATAAGTGGTAGTTCTGGTCAACAGCAGTGAAAAAGATGATATCACTAATCATCAGGGAAATGCAAGTCAAAACCACAACGAGTTATCATCTCACACGTTTGAGAATGACCACGATCAAAAAGACAAGAAGGAACAAGTGTTGGTTTGGACATGGAGGAAAGGAAGCCCTCATTCACTATTGGTAGAATTGCAGACTAGTGCAGCCGCTATGGAAAACAGTATGGAGGCTGTTCAAAAAAAGGAAAACAGACTTACCATATGACGTAACAATTCTACTTCTGGGTATTTAGCCAAAGAAAATGAAACACTAATCGCAGATATACGTACCCCTATGTTCACTGTAGCGTTATTTACAATAGCCAAGGTAAGGAAACAACTTAAGCGTCCAGCAGTAGATGAAAGATAAAGCAAATGTGGCATATGTTTACAATGGATTATTACTCAGCCATAAGAAGAGGGGAATCTTGCCATCTGTGATAACCTGGATGAACCTTGAGGGCTCTGTGCTAAGCAAAATAAATCAGACAGGGCAAAAATGGGTGAAGGGGACCAAAAGGTTCAAACTTGCAGTTTTAAAGTAAGTCATGGGGTTATCATGTACAACATGGTGACTATAGCTAATAACACTGGCATAACTGAAAGTTGCTAAAAGAGTAGATATTAAAAGTTCTTATCACAAGAAAAAAAATCTATCACTATAAGTGGTAACACACATTAACCAGACTTACTGTGGTGATCATTTTGCAATATACACAAATGTCAAAATATTATATTGTATACCTGAAACAAATATAATTTTGCTTGGCAATTATACCTCAACAACAACAAAATAAATACAAATAAAATAAGCAAAAACAAACAAACACACCCCCCCAGTATAGGACAAAATGGGAAGGGATAGGGACCATAAATCTTCACAGGTAGAAAACTCTCAGGAATCATTCTGTCCTGTCTATCAACACCAAGGACAAAAGCAACAGTGAGTATACTGTCCAAAGTCCCTCTGCTTGGGGGCAGAGCCTAGACTGTAACCCAAGTCTTTGGGCTTTCAGTCCAACGCTCCTGGCCTGAAATCCCACCGCATACTGAGTCTTCCTGTCGCAAGGATGATGAGCTTGTAATGGAAACTAGTTTTTTCAAGTCTATTCTCCAAATGGAAAAGAACTGGATGAGGATTTGGGAGCAGAGGAAAGTAAAAGCGGCCACTGGCAAACAGACAAAATTGAACACTGTTCCTCAATATGGGGTAGATCTGCAAGGCATCAGGATTTAATTTTTGTGAATCTGGACAAGGGTTTTTAGACTAAAACTATAACCATGAGAAATAAGATGGCTTTGGGGAATTATAGGCTGGTCAGTTACATTTTTGGAAGGGGCCAGTTGATGAAGTCATTAATCATATAAACAAAACAATCTGGGTTTTTAAGTGAGAGAAAATTTACTAAGGGACTAAGGAGATTAATTTAGTAAGGTCTTCAGTAGTAGAGGGCAAAGTTCTTTTGGATGAGTTTCTCATTAACAGGTATTTTCAAAATTGAGTTGAGTGATGGAGTGAACATTGCTAAAATACTTTAAGGGAAGAAACTATTCAGAGCATTTACTTTAAACACTGTCATTTTACAATGAGGAATTGGAAACAGAGCAAGTGAACTTGTTCAGAGTGACTTGGTTAGTTTAGTTTCAGGTCCTCATGGATGGATTTATGGCTTAAAGTATAAGCCTTAAACAAAGAGCAGAGATAAACAGAAGTATAAGGAATGTACATTATTGCAGAAGTCTCCACCTCCACGCATTGAGAGTTTACAAGATGTCAGACAAGACACAGAATTGATCCACACACACACACTTCCTCACAAATCAGTGAGTTAGGTGCTATTATTACGCCATTTTGCAGATGAGAAAGTAGAGGTTCAGGGAAGGATGAGTGGCATTAGCACTTGCGTCAGCACCACTACCACCAATGCATTTTTCTGAGCATGCACCTGCCCAGCATGCACTAGGTAAACATTCTAATTTTACCTGCGTAAAGCCTTATGCAGGTCAGTACTGCATAAAGACTTATGAGGTCAGTACTACAGTTTAATCCTCATTTTACCAATGAGAAAGCTGAGGATTAGAAAAGATTTAATAACCGGCCCAAAGTTACCTACCTAGAAAGTGGCTGAACCAGAAGAAAAATCTGGGCCTAACACCTCTAAGAATAATAGGATTGGTGGTTGCCAGAGGCAAGGGGGTTAGGGTGGGCAAAATGAGTGAAGGGGTCAAAGGGCCCAAATGTCCAGCTATAAGATAAATAAGTCATGGGGATATAATATACAGCATGGTGACTACAGTTAATGATACTGTATGGCATATTTAAAAATGGCTAAGAAAGTAGATCTTAAAAGTACTCATCACAAGAAAAAAAAGTTCTGTAACTATGTGTGGTAACGGATGTTAACTAGACTTATTGTGGTGGTCATTTCACAATATATACAAGTGTTGAATCATTTTGCTGTATACCTGAAATGAATATAATGTTGTATGTCAATTACCTCGAAAAAATTTAAAAGAATATAATAGGAAGGAGAAAATGCAAAAAAAAAAAAAAATTCATTTGCAGATCTTTGACTCATCTGGTATAAAAGGCCCAAGCCAAAAAGGAGATATAAATAGGCCTTAAAGAATTCCTATAGATGGGGGAATTGGCGTTTCTGTGGTTAACGGAACATGCTATTGGGTAGAGGAAGAATGGGGCTGACCCAAGAGAGCAATTTTTGCTCCGGTTATACTAAAGCTCGCTCTTATTTCAGGGCCATCATCTATCACAGCAGCAGTAGTTGTCCATTGCCTGAATGCCAAGTAGTGGAACAGTGAATCAGGCATATGGGAAGAGCATGCTGAAAGTGCCTGAAGACTCAGGAGTAAGGAAAATGAGAGGAGGGGAAGGCTTAGAGCAGGAAGCATGAAGTTGAGAAATTAAAATCAACATGCTGATTTCACCCCATGGACAGACAGGTATGAGAGAACAGCATAAACGATCTCTCACAGGCATTTTTAATTAAAAAAATTAGAGATGAGCAAGGACATCTTTCTACTCTACATAGCAGGCAGTCTTCTAAGCATTGACGACAATGTGTCACTATATATCTGCACAGAAATCTACTGACAAAGTCTGGGAAATCTTGGGGAATGAATAAAAAAGTAAACCAAATAGGAATAATTCCTTATTTTTTGTAACACAGTCAGTCCATTGTTAATACTTCGTGTCAGCAAATTTAACCAAGATAACAGTTAGGTCACCTACACACTATGGTCAAAAAATTAAAATACCAAATAAGTATGAAATGAAATGGATATTCTTGACTAAATGATTATTTTGTCTTCCAAGTGGTTATGTACATAAGCCCTATGTGTTTACTTAACTTTTTGAAGTCAAACCTGTGACTTTTTCAATTAACATTTTCTGATCAACCATAAGAAACTATCAGCCACTCATTTATTGATCAGATAGCCACTTAATAAAACACAGTGTAGCTCTAATACCCTTCAACTCAAATTGCAACTATTTCTTTTCAGAAATACAGATGAGTAAAGGAGCCTTTGAACTGATCTGGGGAGGGAAAGTTTAAAGGCATGAGTCAAGGTCAATGTCAAGTTTAGAGCCAGATGATACTGTAGCTTCCCAATCTCTCTCTCGCTATGATTCTCCCAGTAAAACTCTTTGTTTTCCATTCCTGCTGACAGCTGCCCCTCACTTTCCACAGTAACTCTCCCCACATATTGACAAACAGGAAAAAACCACTCAAATTCTTTCTTACATAATGGTTTGGGGTTTTTTTGTTTTTGTTTTTCTGGTGGGAGACCCAGAACTTAAAGAGCCTTGATGCTTTTTATCAATTCCACTAACTGTCAAGGGCAGGAAATAAAAATATTTTTCTCTTCCGACTCAAATACAATACCCCTTTGTGAAGCTGCTAAGAAGCTAGAAATAGCAAATCTGGGAAAAATTTCAGGTGAGAGATATGCATCAAAATATTTCATTTTGCTAAAAATACCTCTATGTTGGTTTTAGCATTCCAACTCACATCACACTGCCATTCAGGATGATGACCAAAAAGTTTCGCCCTTATGCTGGCAATAACTCTGAGGTTACACAGAGAAGTAAAGTAAACTGTCCCCATAGGCATTTGCCATTTCAGAGCAGTTGCTGGCAGAATGGAAACAAGAAAGAAGAGGGAAGAAAGATCAGTTCAAATGACTGCATCTTCATCACCTGGTGACTATGGAGTTTAGATCAAGAACCCAAGAGCTACTTAGGCAAGTTGGGGAGTCCCACAAAGCTGAACCCATGAGAGCCAAGTGTGTGTGGCCCCATTTAGCTGCCCCAACACAGATAGACGAGGCTCCCTAGGAAGCAGCACGATCTCAAAGGCAGTAGGGCTCATCTAGTGTCCAGAGATGAATCTGGTACCACAGGAGATGTGTGTGGTCCAGGGTAGGCTCCAGTGTTCCAGCCCCACAGCAATGGAGACGCATGAGAAAATAGAAAATAAAAGAAAGCCTCAGCATTAGGGAGCAGGGTGAATGCTGTGGATTAACAAGGTACGTCCTTGGCACCCAGCAAGTCCAGGGCTCCCCTCTCCTCTACGGGCTTCTCCCAGTCAACCCAGAGTCTCGCAGTCCCAATCGCGCCCCTCAATAGGAGCAGAAAGTAGATGACAGCTAAGTTTTCTTCAAGTTCTGCCAAGAAAAACACTGCAAGGTTAAGAACAAAAAAGTCTTCAAATGTCTTGCTACTGAAGCTCTTTTCTTTCTTTCTTTTTTTTTTTTTAAATAAATTTCAGTATCTATACACACACAGAAGAAAATTCACTTTCAGTCAAAGGGTTCAAGAATGTTGACAATCTTTCAAGGAGTCACTATGTTCTTAAACTCTTTCAACAGCTCTATTTGTTCTAAAAAGGGTCATAGATTTATTTAATAGCTGTTTATCTTTCAGCTGGCCTGCTGCAAGCCGAAGCATAACAGAAGGCATCCAGCATAATCACAGGTTTGGAGCTGAGGGGGCTGGAAAGGCAAGGATGGGGAGTCAGAAGTACAGTATCAAGAGTTCATCGTGCTGTTTGTTGGAGGGAAGCATGCCTAAAGATGAGAAGATCGAATTTCAGATAAACACGCAGAAGTAAACACTGGAGAAGGAATATTTCCTTGGCAGTCTTGTCACCACGCCCCCGCGATCTATCACCCACGCAAAAGAAAAACAATGAGGGTCTGTGCAATGATGGAGTGAACATTCACTCAAGATACAGTGACATCTCCCCGCCAAGGGATAAAAACCTATCACAAAACAAGTACACACCATATGCTCTCTGCAAAAGTATGGCACAGAACTTCCTGGTTTTTTTTTTTTTTAAATCAGAAACCTAGCCGAGATGTTAGGACCTTAGAGTATAACACTACTCTGGACTCAGAGGCCTGTCAAGGGAGCTGAGACCTGGAGAGAAAAGAAAACGGTAACAAGTTTCCTTTATATGCCATCCAATGAATCAGGCTCATAATGCAGGCAGAATGACCGTGAGAACACATTTCAGTTTACTGTCAAGTGCGCCAACCTTGATCCCTAGGCTCAGGGGAAAAAAAAGAAAGCTTCAATTTGGGACAAAATAAAGCTAGGGTTTAATTGTCATATATTAATAAACTTGACTTGTCATCTTGCTTGAGTAAATTTCATGAAAAATCCAACTTTCTTAAATACTAGGGTTTTTTAGGGATAAAACACTCCCTATGCAGTAGTTCAAAAATGTCCCTAATCACACTCAAATGTAATTCATGTGTTTTATGTCTTTATATTTCAATCTATTAATCATAGGTTAACATATTTCTACTCAAATACACAATATGTATATTTATAGTAAAAACTAAATGCCTTTAGCAAAGTTAGACACTCTTTGCCTTGAAAGATACCACTTGTCTTAGGGACAAATACTCCTTGCTGGGGAAGGAGATGCTGAATCCACCAAAAGAATTATTCCCAGAATCTTAGACACAGTTGTTGCACAGGTTACACTCTCCCTCACAAATCAAAAACGTTCTGCCATTAGCTTTCTTTGAACCAATGTGTTATTTGCCAAAAAATGATAGCGAAGTTATTCAGTTGTGTCTGACTCTTTGGGACCCCATGGACTGTAGCCTACCAGGTTCCTCCATCCATGGGATTTTCCAGGCAAGAATACTGGAGTGGGGTGCCATTTCCTTCTCCAGGAGATCTTCCCAAACCAGGGATTGAATCCGAGTCTCCTGCATTGTTGGCAGACGCTTTACCATCTGAGCCACTGGGGAAGTTACCAGTTAATTATTTATTGAAGGTCAACTGACACCTTGACCATTATATTTAGTAACCAGTTTTGTTACCATCAAAATAGATAATTCTTTAAGAATAATGTGAGGAATATTCTATAATTTATTTAGTTCTTATTGTCAATGTGTTAATTCATATAAACACATTATAGTAAGTTTCTCTCCTAACTGTTAATACCTGCACTGATGGTAGACTGTCCTCTGACTTAAGACAATATCTGTATCAGATTTGCTCACAGTGTAATGGAATGTATTAGATGGGATGAATGCCACTGAAATACCAATGTGGCAATAAACTGTATAAATACTTGTTTTATGGCAATGGAAGAAGAGAGGAACAGGGAAAACAGGTCAACTTCAGGAAATAAGCAGCACATGCTATTTAAAATTAAAAAAGAGAGAGTTGTAAACAAAGGGATGCTCAGTTGCTAGACAATCAGGTTTCTCTTTCCTTCCTTCTTTTGTCTGTCTGTCTTTTAACAAACCTACTTAAATTTGTTTTTCTCTTAGGACTTCTTTTTTTGGATGAGTTTTTACTGCTTAACTCACATATATAAATGTTTCTATCTTCAATTACCTTGGTTGAATAGTGTAAGAGCAAAAACCTCCTGTCATTAGAACTTTATCAGGAAAAATAAATATATATACACACATATTGACATCTGTAGAATATTTATATCCATATCCATTTATATCTAATAACTAACCAAGCTTGTTCATATTCCTAAAAGCAGAATGTGGCAGCAAGAGCCTGAATAAAATAAATAAATCGAGAACTTCAAGACTGGTTATTCTGGGAGTGAAAAGCTGAAACAGAAATGACGAAGATGAAATGAGATTCTATCAAAAAGACTCCAAGAGATTCAGGGCTGGACTGAAAATCCCAAGATGTGTATTAAGAGGAGAGGGAAACTCAACACAGTTGGAACTCCAGAGGCTCACAGGACAGCCGAGCAGAAGAGAGCAGACAGGCCAGCCTCCCTGCTGCGGCTCACACCAGAGCAGGGCTGGGGCAGCGCAAGGAGGACAGGGGAACCTCAGCGACTTCGCAAGCTGCATCCTTCATGGTGTCTGCAGGGACCCAGCCAACAGCAGCCAGGGGGCTGTTTACCAAAGTCATTCTCTGGCACCACGCACAGAAAAACCGTGGAAATCCCTGCCAAAGCTGACATGGGAATCAAACAGAAGGAACGGAATACAGCCATGTAAAACACACCCCAGCCATTTCGCAACCTCGGTTTCTTCACAGACGTCTGCTGTGGAAGAAATGACTGTGTCCAGAAGACAGAGACCCCAGGAATGAATCCAGCCACACAGATGAAAGCAGAATGAAAAATGACTAATTATCGCATTCCACAGTCCACACTGGTAGCTCACTGGGTTTTGGCTATAAGGCACCTAAGGTTAAAACTGCTCCTCAAAAATATATGTGACAATGGTGAATGAATGGTGTAAGGAAGGGACAGGTCTCCAAACACTGTTGTTCTCCAAAGGAAACAAAGAAAAAGCAGGGGTATCCGCCAAATTAAAATATCAGAATATTCTACAGACCACAAAACCACACGCAGCTTAGTAGCTCACCCACATCCTTGTATTTCCAAGACATGTGAAGCTCCAGGTTCTGAAGAAGACCAAACATAAGCCCACCTGCCAGGTGCTAAAGAGAGAAGATAATCTCAAGAAATCCAGCCTTCATTCTACTTACGGCTCTTTTCATCATTACAACTGCTTTGGTTCTCTCATTCTTTTCCTCCCCACCTGCACTCCTTTGTATTTCAGAGGTTGATTATACATATCACTACGTTGGATGTTGCTCCAGTTTCGTGGGTCAATCCAATGCCCATGCTACATATCTTGCATACGCAACATGGGCATACATCTACCTTTAGACTGCCTTCGGGTTGGGCTCTGCAAGCCATTCCATACACAGAGTGTGTGTGAGCGCTCAGTCGGGTCCGACGCTTTGTGACTCCATGGACTTTAGCACCCCATGGACTGCAGCCTACCAGCTCCTTTGTCCATGGAATTTTCCAGGCAAGAACACTGGAGTGGGTTGCCATTTCCCATTCCAGGAGATCTTCCTGACCCAGAGATTGAACCTGAGTCTCTGGCTTCTCCTGCATTGGCAGGAGGGTTTTTTTTTTTTTTACCACTAGCGCCACCTGGGAAGCCCCACAATACTATCTGGCTACTTCCTCACCCTCACTCACTGCTGGGAGCTAAGTTTGACTGTCCTTTCACATCTACTCAACATATCTTTTGAATAGAGACAGCAGCTGAGTCAGTAAGTTCATAATGCCCAAAAGAGTCTAGATTGTAGCGTCCATGAGAGCAAGGATGATGACGATCAGCTTCAACACTCGATAATCCAACGTTTAGTACCTTGCACAGAGTAGAGGAGCTCAATAACTATTTATTGAGAGATTGGAAGTAATTTTCTTCCTCTAAATTCCATTTTATTCTTATTCTCAAATTATTTTCTCTACTGAACAAAGGAAGGTTTATAAATCACTGGCATCATGATTTAAGGGAATGAATGAACCAAAAAGGGTCAAAATCTCAAAACTTCCCAAATTCATTCCAATAACCAATCCTCCTCAACCACCTCCTCCTGCTTTTTTTTTCTCCCTCTTCACATCTTGAACCATGTTACAGGAAAATTCTAGACTTCTATATTGACTTATTTACTGAAAACCATATAAGGTAGTCACTGTATTATTCCCATTTTACAGACAAGGAAACAAAGGCCTCAGATGACTGAGGAACCTGCCACAGAGCACAGCTAAGAAGCTGCAAATCTGGGAACTGAATTTAAGCCATCTGCCTCCAGAATGCCAAGTCCTAATGACCACGCTGCACTGTCCCCTGAAGGACAGAAGTTAAGAGGGCAAACGGTAAGGTTAAGGAAGCTAAGAAGGCTGTGAGGAATGGTATCCTTCCATTCATTCTGTAAAATATATATTGAGTGCCTACTCTGCCAGATGCCAAAAATCCCACCCCCATACAGCGACAAACACTGTTCATATAATAGTCAATTATTTCTAACCACCTTTTGCCACTTCTTCCAAACAGTAAGCTGGCAGATTTAATTAGACAAGGAAGCTTAGTAAGAACTGGTTCTTTTCCTTCATCTTCGTCTTTTAAACTTTATTATTGCAAACAATCACCAATCTTCTTAGCATTACATGGGACTCTTACAAGAGCCGATGAAATGTGCAGCAATTTGAAATGGCATAGACGGAAACCTAAACGGAGACAGGGAAATGAGTAGAATGCTGTTTCCATTCTATTATTAGATGGAGGGCACTGGCAACCTTTTCACGCCTGCTTCACAGCATAAAGGCAAACCACGTGGAGCCGCTGGATTTCCGCCCTTCCTCCCGCCCTTGGAAAGGCCTTCTCAGCAAGAATTACGGTCACCCAATCACCCTCAGGCTTCCCTTGTGGCTCAGATGGTGAAGAATCTGTCTCCAACGCGGGAGACCTGGGCTCGACCCCTGGGTTAGGCAGACCCCCTGAAGGAGGGCATGGCACCCCACTCCAGTACTCTTGCCTGGGAGATCCCATGGACGGAGGAGCCTGGTGGGCTACAGTCCACGGGGTCACAAAGAGCCGGACACGACTGAGTGGCTGAGAGTCACCCTCCACGCTGTGGGGCCCCGTGTGACCGCCCAGGCCGCGCAGAGCCGCCCCCTCCTCAGGCTGCTGGATCAGCCCGGCTGGGAAGAGCCGGAGGAGCTCAGGCTCCGACACATTCGGGCTATTCAGCACCGTGAAGGAAACAGCAGGCGTCCAGCAAGGGAATAAAATGAAGGAGTTGGCTTAATAAAGGTGATAAAAATAGATTTTCCAACTCCACGAAGATGAATCATTTTGCCACGGGGATTCGCCAGGCTCTGTCTCAGCTTCGTTTTCAACCCAGCCTCATAAATTTGACTGAGGAAAATTTCCTTCCCCGAGATAACCAGTGCCATAAAGCGTTCAGTATTCGGACAGTTCTGACAGGATTTTATTAGAGAAATGTCCAGAAATAACCCCCATCCCTTCTCGAGCCTGCAGTAAATATTGACTCTGAAGGACAAGAGTGGGCTGGGCTGAGACGAGTAGCCTTTGACCCCAGAGTCACCATCCTCTGAAAGTGAAAGTGAAGTCGCTCAGTCGTGTCCGACTCTTTGCGACCCCACGGACTGTAGCCTACCAGGCTCCTCCATCCATGGGATTTTCCAGGCAAGAGTACTGGAGTGGGGTGCCATTGCCTTCTCCAGGGATCTTCCTGACCCAGGGATTGAACCCAGGTCTCCCGCATTGCAGGCAGACGCTTTACCGTCTGAGCCAGCAGGGAAGCCCCACCATCCTCTACTCCCCCCTCAATTTTCTCCTCAATTCTTTCCCTCCTCATTTCAAGAAATAGACATTTTCAGAAAGCAAAGAGGGCAGTGGAAGCAAGAAGAACGTGAGGGGAACTCAGGTGAAACAACAGCTCACAGGTCTGCCATCACATCTTCCCCAGGACACCATGTGCTCTGGGGAACACATCTTTGAAGATGTAGCCCAGTTGCTTTTAATTCACAAAAATGCTTGAGAAATCCTCTTTATTTTGACTATTGTGTCTATGTGCCTTCCAGGACACACCCTAAAAGGAAAAAATAATGCTTTCCTTAGACAATAAGAAAACTCCATTAAAAGCAACAGGTGGTAAAAAATATCAGGGGATAAGGTAAACTCCATAGGAAAGCAATTCTGGTGTATTCCAGCCATATCATAAGTGTATACAAAGGGACGTTTTTAAAAGAACTAAAAGTGATAAAATCTAAATAGCTTCCTTCCTTCACTCACGGACACCCATCATCGTGTATTTTTCTCATAATGGGTTTTACTTACCCCTCCACGGCCTCACAGTTCACATAGGACTCCAGCACACCCACACGTGGGAGGCGGGCAGGGCCTCTGTCCTGGGTGCTCCAGTCAGCCCCGCACGGCAGCCAAAGTGCCCTTACATCTCCTTTATGAAAACAGTCCTCAGCGCAGCACACCCTGCTCTGTCTGCCCCAGCAGGCTGCAGCCGCTGAAATGCTGAGGCGGTGAAAGAGAGCTGACTGGAAGACAGCATGATTGCCACACCTATTGGGGAGGGAGGCGGAGAGTTCTGCTCCCACGGAGGAAGGGGGACAGGATCCCCTTACGGAGAGGTGCCCAGGGCGACCCTGCAGCCGAGCCTTGCGCCCGCAGCTGCTGGAGAGCCAGCACTCAGAGCAGTGGGTCAGGCTGGATCTGCAGTAGGGCCCGAGGGCCTGAGGGAGCAGAGCTCCTGTCCCGGCTCCGGAGGAAAGCAGCCTCGGGGCCCCAGGCCAGTCACTGCCCTCGGAGTCTCAGTTTCCTCATTGGGAACAATATTCTGTGACAACCGGGCTTCCCTGGCGGCTCAGATGGTACAGAATCTGCCTGCAATGCAAGAGACTCAGAGATTTGGGTTCAATCCCTGGATTGGGAAGATCCCTTGTAAAAGGGAACGGCTACCCATTCCAGGATTCTTGCCTGGAGCATTCCATGGACAGAGGAGCCTGGCAGGCAGGCTACAGTCCATGGGGTCACCAAGAATCGGACACGATTGAGTGGCTAACACTTTCACTTTCTGTGATAACTTATGTGAGGAAAAGAGTCTGGAAAAGGATGAATATATGAATATGTATAAATGAAGCACCTTGTTGTATACCTGAAACTAATACAACATTGTACTCCAACTGTACTCCAACTGAAGTAAAATATAAAATAAAAAACTTTAAAAATCCCTTTAAATAGCTTCCAATTATGAAAATTTAAGGCTATCAGAAAAATCATGAATATATAATAAATAATAAACACAGCTACAATATATTGAAAACAGACGAGGTACCATCCACCATGTTAGGCATTTGACATATATCATCTTATTTAATCCCATGATCCGGAGATGAGATTTATCAACCCCATTTTATAGATGAGGACACTGGGGAACTCACTCCATGATTCCCCATGAAAATAAAGGATCATCATATCCATTCAGGGTTTTGAATTTAAATGGAAGCATTTCATCTTTGTGTCTGAAACTGAGATGACATCTGAGGATGGAATTTCTGCACTGTTGAGTGATTAATGTGTTTACAATCCTCTGCTGGGGTAATTCTCAGGTACTAGAATTTATGGTACGGCCGTTCATGCTACTGCAAAACCCATTTCCCACCTGTTGTTTTTTTTATTAAACCTCCCTAAAGGGCATGAAATATTTCTTTGTGTAGATTCTAAAAAATGGGGATCATGAAATATGTGAGCAGAAACATCGTGTGTGGATTTACTGTTTGGAATTTTCAAACGCTATAAAACAGTGTTTACAGCCCATTCATCATTTATAAAAGTTTATTAGATTGATATGCCCACTGACTCACTGATATCCTGCCATTTATGGATACCAATACATCAAGTGGTGGGCTGACAACATTTAATATTTATTAATAACTTCTGTTTCATTGCCTATTTTATAGAAGCCTTGCATTATGTTCTATTTTATGTTTATCGTCAATCAGTCTAGGTTTCAAGCAAACTTTTTATTTTAAAATAGTTTTTAGATTTACAGAAAATTGCAAAGATAGTCCATTATAACTTGTGTTCTGGTATTTGATATTACTCAACAGTGGTTAGTACCATTTATCACAATTGATGAACAAACATTGGTACACTGCCACCAGCTAAACTTCAGGTTTTATTTGGGTTTCATTAGTTTTCCACTAATGTACTTTTTCTGTTCCAAGATCCATCCAAGGCACCATATTATAATCATCATTTCTCTTAAGCTTCTTCTGCACTTTCCTTGTTTCTCAGACTTTCCTTGACAGTTTTGAGAAGTGCTGGTCAAGGATTCTGCTCCTCCATTTGGGTTTGTCTGATATTTTTCTCACAGTTAGATTGGGATTATGGGTTTTGGGGAGGAAGACCACTGAGATAAACACCATTGCCATAACACCATATCAATCATCCTCTTAATAAATATGGGGAAAATATTTAAGTCAAATCAAAACTTTAAACTGAATAAAGTTAATTTTCAAAAAGATAAACAACAAACTATTTACTCAGAAATACCATATTTTATTTTGTGGAGAGAATGACCGAGAGGGAAACTAATTTTTGTGTCCATTTTGAGATGAAGACAGACCTAAGATTTTTGCAGGAAGCCAGCTAATTACAAAAGTTCTTTTGAGGTGCTTGCCAACACAAACTTCCTACAAAACAATCTCAGATGATGGCATATTTGAAGAGAATTTGTTTCAACCTAGCAGGATCTTACTCTACCATACAATACTTTCAGGTATTTGGTGAAGTTTTTTTTCCCTGTTTTCAAACCACAGAATCCCTAAGAATCTAGGTTTGAAGAATTTGCTTTAAATTAGTTCCACAGAAATTCCTTCTTTAGGAAAGTTATGACTATGAAAAAAAGAAGTTAAGGCTTAGGCTGAGATATGTATTTCCTGCTATTATGTATATTTTTTCCTCACAGTTCCTCATTGAAGGTCTGTTCCTCAGGGGGGGGAAAAGTAAGGAACTGATGTAATGTCACAAAGTTTGCTAAATGCTATTCAATGAACGATAAGAGAGAATAAGTGGTTTCTTTTTTTCAAAGAATGTGTCCCCCCCTACCCCCGGATAGGAAGTGGGGGTGGGGGGACAGGAAAAAAAAGTTTTACAGCACTTCTATATATAACCTTCCACCTCTGCAGAGACATAAAATAATTATGGAAACAAGCATGGAAAAATAATTTGTGGTGTATAAAGAGGATATTAGACTTCAACTAGCATGTCTAGGCATTCATAACACATGTGAATAAGAATTTCAGTCCTTGACTGGCTCACTCACTGGTATGGACTGAATTGTGTCCCCTGCCAAATTGGTATGTTGAAGTCAGAACCCCCAGTAACTCAGAACTGTGACTGGATTTGGAGGTAGTGACTTCAAAGAAGGGATTATGTTCAATTGGGTCATTTAAAGCAGGCCCTAATCCAGTATGATTGGTGTCATTATTTTAAAAAATGAGATTAGGATACAAACTGCAGAGGAAGACAAGTGAAGGCCCAGGGAGAAGATCGCCATCTTCAAGCTAAAGAGAGAGGCAACCAACCCTGCCTCTGCTGGGTTTCATTTCTCTCCTTTAAGGCACCCAATCTGCTATACTTTGTTATGGCGGCAAATTAATCTGCTTATCGAGCACTAAGAGTGAAGAATCAAGGGTATAAGAAAGGCTAGAGGGTATGAGATTGGTTGGATATTACATCTCAGTAAACCATTAATTATGTGAAGATTACTATCTCTCATGATTTTCACATCTAAGTGCAACTGCTAATGACTCCTCCTGTGGTCTCAAACTTCTTTCATCATCCCAACCTCCCCCACCTCCCCTTCCAGTTAAAGTCAAATGCTACAAAGGGCAAACTATAATTTGTGGGGGGGGAGGGGGAGGAAATTTCAAAGTTTGTGTTTATAGGCAAAGAAATAATGTGTCTTCATATATACTTAAGCATAAGAATTTAAATTTAAAATCAGCCATTCATTAACCTAGTCCAATTTCTTATACGTTTTTCCATGAGCTCCAAACCAACATTTTCCAATTGTCTGCCAGACATCTGTACATGAATATCTCTTAAAGGTAGCCAACTCAATACATCCAAAAGAGAATTCATCTTTTCTCTTGGAACCCATTTCTCATCCCCTGTTCCCATGATGTCTATTACTGGCATTGCTATTCGCCAAGTTGCTGAAATCCAAAATGTAGATGTCGTCTTCCTAAGATTATTTATTATATTTCATTAATTCCAAGTTGTACAATTTTTTTACCTCTAAAATAATGATGCATCTTTCCATTGCTGGTATGTTAACATTGTGTTATAATTTCATTAATGAATTTTAAAAATTAGCTGTATATTTTTTAAATGGTATGTCTTACAATGAAGGGCACATTACTGTCAGTGAAAAACATAGAACCATAAATCCCATGTCCTCATCTCCACTCTCACTGCTTCTACGAAGGTCAAGTAGGAGACATTACCTCTCGTTTAGACTACTTTCCCCCTAACTGACTTTGGTTGCTGGTCTCTTCCCATAATCTACTTTCCACATGGCCACCAAAGTTACCTGGAACACAAGATTCCTTTGTTTGCAGCGGCTCTTGCTGTATATGAGCCCAAACACTTCCAGACAGCATTTCTGTCTCAACCTACTATTCCTGGTCCACTTTCCACAGTACTGATATCTTTCAGGGACCCTGGGCTCCCGTTGCAGCCACATACAAAAAGCCACTCACAGACAAGACCCAGGTTCCTGTGCTCAAAGCCTTTCTCATTCCATCCTCTGAGGCCAGACCATCCTTCTCCAACCCCAGTCCTTGCGACCCATGGACTGCAGCACGCCAGGCTTCCCTGTCCATCACCAAATCCCAGAGCCTGCTCAAACTCATGTCCATCGAGTCAGTGATGCCATCCAACCATCTCATCCTTTGTCATCTCCTTCTCCTTCTGCCTTCCATCTTTTCTAGCATCAGGGTCTTTTCAAATGAGTCAGTTCTTCTCATCAGGTAGCCAAAGTATTGGAGTTTCAGCTTCAGCATCAGTCCTTCCAATGAATATTCAGGACCGACTTCCTTTAGGATGGACTTGTTGGATCTCCTTGCAGTCCAAGGGACTCTCAAGAGTCTTCTCCAACACAGTTCAAAAACATCAATTCTTCAGTGCTCAGCTTGCTTTATAGTGCAACTCTCACATCCATACATGGCCACTGGAAAAACCACAGCCTTGACTAGACAGACCTTTGTTGGCAAAGTAACGTCTCTGCTTTTTTATATGCTGTCAAGGTTGGTTACAGCTCTTCTTCCAAGGAGCAAGGGTCTTTTAATTTCATGGCTGCAATCACCATCCGCAATGATTTTGGAGCCCAGGAAAATAAAGTCTCCCACTGTTTCCACTGTTTCCCCATCTATTTGCCATGAAGCGACGGGGCCAAATGCCATGATCTTCATTTTCTGAATGTTGAGTTTTAAGCCAGCTTTTTCACTCTCCTCTTTCACCATCATCAAGAGACTCTTTATTACTGCTTTGCTTTCTGCCATGAAGGTGGTGTCTTCTGATATCTGAGGTTATTTATATTTCTCCTGGCAATCTTGTTTTCAGCTTGTACTTCATTCAGCCTGGCATTTCACATGATGTACTCTGCATAAAAGTTAAATAAGCAAGGTGACAATATACAGCCTTGATGTGCCCTTTTCTCAATTTGGAACCAGTCCATTGTTCCATGTCCAGTTCTAACCGTTGCTTCTTGACCTGCATACAGATTTCTCAGGAGGCAGGTCAGGTGGTCTGGTATTCCCATCTCTTTCAGAATTTTCCACTCTTTGTTGTGATCCACATAGTCAAAGGCTTTGCTGAGGTTAATAAAGCAGAAGTAGATGTTTTTCTGGAACTCTCCTGCCTTTTCTATGATCCAAAGGATGTTGGCAATTTAATCTCTAGTTCCTCTGCCTTTTCTAAAACCAGCTTGAACATCTGGAAGTTCAGAGTTCACGTATTGCTGAAGCCTGATTTGGAGAATTTTGAGCATTACTTTACTAGCGTGTGAAATGAGTGCAATTGTGCAGTAGTTTGAACATTCTTTGGCATTGCCTTTCTTTGGGATTGGAATGAAAACTGACCTTTTCCAGTCCTGTGGCCACTGCTGAGTTTTCCAAATTTGCTGACATACTGAGTGTAGCACTTTCACAGCATTATCTTTTAGGATTTGAAATAGCTCAGCTGGAATTCCATCACCTCCACTAGCTTTGTTCATAGTGATGCTTCCTAAGGTTCACTTCACTTCATATTCCAGGATGTCTGGTTCAAGGTGAGTGATCACACCATCGTGGTTATCTGGGTCATGAAGATATTTTTTGTACATTTCTGTGTATTCTTGCCACCTCTTCTTAATCTCTTCTGCTTCTGTTAGGGCCATACTGTTTCTGTCCTTTATTGTGCCCATCTTTGCATGAAATGTTCCCTGGTATCTCTAATTTTTTTGAAGAGATGTTTAGTTTTTCCCATTCTATTGTTTCCTCTATTTCTTTGCACTGATCACTTAGGAGGGCTTTCTTATCCCTCCTTGCTATTCTTTGGAACTCTGCATTCAGATGGGTATATCTTTCCTTTTCTCCTTTGCCTTTCTCTTCTCTTCTTTTCTCAGATATTAGTAAGGCCTCCTCAGAAAACCACTGTATAATCATAAGGGATTTGATTTGGGTCATACCTTAATGGTCTAGTGGTTTTCCCTACTTTCTTCAATTTAAGTCTGAATTTGGCAATAAGGAGTTCATAATCTGAGCCACAGTCAGCTCCCAGTCTTGTTTTTGCTGACTACATAGAGTTTCTCCATCTTTGGCTGCAAAAATATAATCAATCTGATTTTGGTATTGACCATATGGTGATGTCCATGTGTAGAATCATCTCTTGTGTTGCTGGAAGAGGGTATTTGCTATGACCAGTGCATTCTCTTGGCAAAACTCTGGTAGCCTTTGCCCTGCTTAATTCTGTACTCCAAGGTCAAATTTGCCTGTTACTCCAGGGATCTCTTGACTTCTTACTTTTGCATTCCAGTCCCCTCTGATGAAAAGGACATCCTTTTTAGTGTTAGTTCTAGACCACTGAATTCAGAGGCAGTTTGTTACACAGCATGTGTGTGTGCATGTTAAGTGGTTTCAGTAATGTCTGACTCTTTGCAACCCTACGGACTGTAGCCCGCCAGGCTCCTCTGCCAATGGGATTTTCCAGGCAAGAATACTGGAGTGGATATCTCCTACATTGGCAGGCCGGTTCTTCACAGCAGTGGATAACTAATATACCCTTACCAAATAAGAAAATCAGAAAACAGATAATAAACACAGGATGAGTGGAAAGAACCAAAAACAAAACCAAAAAAACCTCTTATTGAGTCTTCCCAAGTACTCAAACAATATGGAAAAGGAGACTAAACTTATTGGTCCAAGCACTTAGCAGATAACCACAAGCCAGCCTGTTCCAGTGGCCATCAACATTCTCCTGGTCCAGCTCACTGTGGAGAATGGTTCTCACCAGCTTATACACTTTTATTTCTGTATTCACTTTGTGCCAAGTCTTTTGATTTAGGTAGTAAGTTAACTGTAATTCTGGTTCCTAAGAGTGATAATATGTAGTAGGTGATATACCTAGAACATTCCTTTAGCTCAGGGAAAGCCTTAAATGCCTTTCTGAGCTGTTTGAATTTTATTCCTTCTATGCAGTGGACAGCTATATAAGGTTGCATGTGTGTGTGTTCAGTCACTTAGTTGTGTCCAACTCTTTGTAACCCATGGACTGTAGCCTGCCAGGCTCCACTGTCCATGGGATTTTCCAGGCAAGAATACTGGGGTGGTTGTCTTTTCCAGGGGATCTTCCTGGCCCAGGGTCAAACCCACATCTCCTGCATTGCAGGCAGATTCTTTACTACTGCGCCACCTGGGAAGCCCTTATATAAAGTTATCTGACAAGATAAGCGACCTGAGAAATCTGTATGCAGGTCAGGAAGCAACAGTTAGAACTGGACATGGAACAACAGACTGGTTCCAAAAAGGAAAAGGAGTACGTCAAGGCTGCATATCGTCTTCCTGCTTATTTAACTTATATTCAGAGTACATCATGAGAAACGCTGGGCTGGAGGAAGCACATGCTGGAATCAAGATTGCCGGGAGAAATATCAATAACCTCAGATATGCAGATGACACCACCCTTAAGGCAGAAAGTGAAGAAAAACTAAAGAGCCTCTTGATGAAAGTGAAAAAGGAGAGTGGAAAAGTTGGCTTAAAGCTCAACATTCAGAAAACTAAGATCATGCCATCCGGTCCCATCACTTCATGGGAAATTGATGGGCAAACAGTAGAAACGGTGGCTGACTTTATTTTTTGGGCTCCAAAATCACTGCAGATGGTGACTGCAGCCATGA